>NC_091208.1:22188370-22252488 GCF_040958095.1 Procambarus clarkii | reverse complement strand
TCTGATCTCTCTCTTTCTGTCTGTCTGTCTGTCTGTCTGTCTGTCTGTCTGTCTGTCTGTCTGTCTGTCTGTCTGTCTGTCTGTGTGTCTCTCTCTCTCTCTCTCCCTCTCTCTCATCCAAGTCAAACTTTTCATCAATAATTAACTGAGGATAACTCATCAGAAACTTCAGATATCATAGAGAGCGTGAACTAAATCTACTGCCCAATCAGAAAGACTCAAAAAAAAAGTTTCACCAATCAGACGCACCCACCAGCAGCACGTCTTATCCAATAATTGCAAGTAAATAAATAAACAAATAAATGTTTATTTAGGTAAGGCACATACATACAAGAGATTTGACAAAGAGTGATGGATGTATAGATAGGGCAAGTACATACAATGCCTAAAGCCACTATTACGCAAAGCGTTTCGGGCAGAAAGTCACAAACCGCACAGGGTGCAACTGATCCAATGGCTCCAGCGGTACTCCAGCACCGACTCCAGCGGTACTCCAGCACCGACTCCAGCGGCACTCCAGCACCGACTCCAGCGGCACTCCAGCACCGACTCCAGCGGCACTCCAGCACCGACTCCAGCGGCACTCCAGCACCGACTCCAGCGGCACTCCAGCACCGACTCCAGCGGCACTCCAGCACCGACTCCAGCGGCACTCCAGCACCGACTCCAGCGGCACTCCAGCACCGACTCCAGCGGCACTCCAGCACCGACTCCAGCGGCACTCCAGCACCGACTCCAGCGGTACTCCAGCACCGACGACCAAGTATGCCTGACCTTACACGTCGTGGCTCTGACCACTTGGCCTTGTTGTACAAGCTGGGGCCACCAACTGGAGGCTCACCAGCTCCATGCCTGCGTGTGTGTGTGAGAAGCGCAACTCACCGCTGGAATCGCTAGTTGTAACAGCTCCAACTTGTGCTACGAGGAGCCCTCAAGCAAGAGGTCCGTCTGTGCTCGCTCCCTGACACGTTAGAACGACAAGAAAACCCGAAATAAAACACAAATGACGGGGGAGGAGGAAGGGTGATAAAGAATAGACAGGAAGAACACGAGTGATGACAAGAAACAGGCGATAACCACAAGGAAAACTCCACACTTGCCAAACAGTAAAATAGGTGTTAGGAAAGTCGAATTTCAGGGTTATATATATATATATATATATATATATATATATATATATATATATATATATATATATATATATATATATATATATATATATATATATATATATATATATGTGTATATCACGAAAATAAACACGTGATTAAGAATGTGACAATGTCAGACCACGGAGGAAAAATGAAACAGGAAATTTCCTTAAGTACTTTCGTATATTAAATACATCTTCAGAAGGTCATTTTACAGATCGAGTGATGGGTATAAATAGGCAGGAGAGAGTGGTGAAGTAAGGTGAGGTACAATACTTGGACAACGCAGAAGGCCCATTGGCCCATCAGATGCACCCAATTGGCCCATCCGATGTAGCCCAATGGCCCATCTGATACAGCAGACATACAAGCATAATACATAGGTAATTATAACATAAAGAGGTAAATATATACAATAAATTAGTGAGACAAATGTTTTTTAATGATTCTACTTAAATCGCCCTTTAGCTGATCTATTAGAAATGGATCTAAGTTATATAGACCACTGCTAATATTCAAATTACTTTCTTTGGTGATCTGTATCAAAGCGGATTCAATTATGTTTCTGTTATAGGTGCTTTTACAATTTGTTATTGAAGACGCACTCTCCCAATCAATTTGGTGAGCTTTTTCTGACAAATGCACAAACAAAGCATTAGATAATTGGCCATGTCTTACAGAGTATTTATGTTGCGATATTCTACATTTTAAATCTTTAGATGTTTGCCCGACATAGAACTTATTACATTCCTTACAAGGTATTTTATAAATGACGCAATTATCACTACGAGGGCTGTTCCTTACTAATAACTTACCAACAGTGTTTTCGTAGCTAAACATTACATCTATATTAAAAAGTTTCAAGGCCTTGACAATATTCTCAAACCCAGAGAAATATGGTAAACATAACACATTCTTTGGGCGAATCCTTTCACTGCATACATTATTATAATATGTACGACGAGCTTTGTTACGACAAACTTCCAAAAAATTCAGTGGGTAACAAAGCTTAAGACCAATCGAATCAATATTCTTAAATTCTTCATCTAAGAATTCTGGACTCACAACTCGAAGAGCTCTTAAATACATTGAAGAAAAAATTGACTTTTTTACATTGTATTTATGCCCTGAAAAATAATGAACATAAGATAAATTGTTCGTAGGTTTTCTGTAAACACTAAACTTTAATGAAGAGTTTTCCCTATGAATAAGCACATCTAAGAATGGCAAACATTTATCAATTTCAGTCTCCATAGTAAATTTTATGGAGGTGACTTGGTCATTAAGTTTGGCTACAAATTCGTCTGTGTTTACATCTGAAGGCCAAATACACAAGATATCATCAACATATCTAAACCAAGGAATGATTCCAGGAGTTATTTTTGAAACAAATTTCTTTTCAAAGAATTCCATGTACAGGTTTGAGAGCAATGGCGATAGAGGATTCCCCATTGCCATTCCAAAAGTCTGTAAATAATACTCATTATTAAAGGTAAATTTACATTCTTTAATGCATAACTTAACAAGACTGACAATAATATCAGCAGAAAGAGGTAAGTCATGGCTCATTAGTTCACGAGCAAGATAATCGAGAATATCATCGACCGGTACCTTTGTGAACAAAGAACAAACGTCAAAACTGATTAACTTTACATCAGGAGTGACAGGAACACTATTCAATTTGTTAACTAAATCAAGAGAATTTGTCAAATGAGAAGAGGAGATAGTTCCTAACAAAGGGGACAAGATTTTGGTAAGCCATTTGGAGAGTTTGTAAGAAATGGATCCCACAGAACTGATGATAGGTCTCATGGGATTACCAAAATCTTGTCCCCTTTGTTAGGAACTATCTCCTCTTCTCATTTGACAAATTCTCTTGATTTAGTTAACAAATTGAATAGTGTTCCTGTCACTCCTGATGTAAAGTTAATCAGTTTTGACGTTTGTTCTTTGTTCACAAAGGTACCGGTCGATGATATTCTCGATTATCTTGCTCGTGAACTAATGAGCCATGACTTACCTCTTTCTGCTGATATTATTGTCAGTCTTGTTAAGTTATGCATTAAAGAATGTAAATTTACCTTTAATAATGAGTATTATTTACAGACTTTTGGAATGGCAATGGGGAATCCTCTATCGCCATTGCTCTCAAACCTGTACATGGAATTCTTTGAAAAGAAATTTGTTTCAAAAATAACTCCTGGAATCATTCCTTGGTTTAGATATGTTGATGATATCTTGTGTATTTGGCCTTCAGATGTAAACACAGACGAATTTGTAGCCAAACTTAATGACCAAGTCACCTCCATAAAATTTACTATGGAGACTGAAATTGATAAATGTTTGCCATTCTTAGATGTGCTTATTCATAGGGAAAACTCTTCATTAAAGTTTAGTGTTTACAGAAAACCTACGAACAATTTATCTTATGTTCATTATTTTTCAGGGCATAAATACAATGTAAAAAAGTCAATTTTTTCTTCAATGTATTTAAGAGCTCTTCGAGTTGTGAGTCCAGAATTCTTAGATGAAGAATTTAAGAATATTGATTCGATTGGTCTTAAGCTTTGTTACCCACTGAATTTTTTGGAAGTTTGTCGTAACAAAGCTCGTCGTACATATTATAATAATGTATGCAGTGAAAGGATTCGCCCAAAGAATGTGTTATGTTTACCATATTTCTCTGGGTTTGAGAATATTGTCAAGGCCTTGAAACTTTTTAATATAGATGTAATGTTTAGCTACGAAAACACTGTTGGTAAGTTATTAGTAAGGAACAGCCCTCGTAGTGATAATTGCGTCATTTATAAAATACCTTGTAAGGAATGTAATAAGTTCTATGTCGGGCAAACATCTAAAGATTTAAAATGTAGAATATCGCAACATAAATACTCTGTAAGACATGGCCAATTATCTAATGCTTTGTTTGTGCATTTGTCAGAAAAAGCTCACCAAATTGATTGGGAGAGTGCGTCTTCAATAACAAATTGTAAAAGCACCTATAACAGAAACATAATTGAATCCGCTTTGATACAGATCACCAAAGAAAGTAATTTGAATATTAGCAGTGGTCTATATAACTTAGATCCATTTCTAATAGATCAGCTAAAGGGCGATTTAAGTAGAATCATTAAAAAACATTTGTCTCACTAATTTATTGTATATATTTACCTCTTTATGTTATAATTACCTATGTATTATGCTTGTATGTCTGCTGTATCAGATGGGCCATTGGGCTACATCGGATGGGCCAATTGGGTGCATCTGATGGGCCAATGGGCCTTCTGCGTTGTCCAAGTATTGTACCTCACCTTACTTCACCACTCTCTCCTGCCTATTTATACCCATCACTCGATCTGTAAAATGACCTTCTGAAGATGTATTTAATATACGAAAGTACTTAAGGAAATTTCCTGTTTCATTTTTCCTCCGTGGTCTGACATTGTCATATATATATATATATATATATATATATATATATATATATATATATATATATATATATATATATATATATATATATTAGTATATTTTGGTAGCAGTCTTTCCTGTAGACATATATTATTAAATATGACCGAAAAAGTAAGATTAATAATTCTAACACGAATTTTCTCAATCTTTCGTACATTACGCTTCACTGTTGGAGGTAAATCAAAAATCAATTCTCCAAAATTCATTTTTATTTCTAGTCTGACGCGACACGGGCGCGTTTCGTAAAACTTATTACATTTTCAAAGACTTTAGTTCACAAATACACAACTGTGTATTTGTTCACAAATACACAACTGTGTTTAGGCATTGTTGTATGAGTTGTGTATTTGTGAACTAAAGTCTTTGAAAATGTAATAAGTTTTACGAAACGCGCCCGTGTCGCGTCAGACTAGAAATAAAAATGAATTTTGGAGAATTGATTTTTGATTTACCTCCAACAGTGAAGCGTAATGTACGAAAGATTGAGAAAATTCGTGTTAGAATTATTAATCTTACTTTTTCGGTCATATTTAATAATATATATATATATATATATATATATATATATATATATATATATATATATATATATATATATATATATACATATATATATATATATATATATATATATATATATATATATATATATGTGTGTATATCACGAAAATAAACACGTGATTAAGAATGTGACAATGTCAGACCACGGAGGAAAATGAAACAGGAATTTCTTTAAGTACTTTCGTATATTAAATACATCTTCAGAAGGAAAGTACTGTATATACTTTCAGTATATACGAAAGTACTTAAGGAAATTCCTGTTTCATTTTCCTCCGTGGTCTGACATTGTTATATATATATATATATATATATATATATATATATATATATATATATATATATATATATATATATATATATATATATATATATATATATATATATATTAAGAGGTAGCAACTAGCCAGGGTAAAGACAGGTGCCAATAACTGTAAAGATGTAGGAGATGTGATAAGAGACGGTGGAGGAAAACAGGAAGAAGGAGGAGAGACAGAAGAAGGGTGGATAGGAAGAATGAACGGAGGGAGGGAAGGTGAGACAGTGAAGGGGGGGAGGGGGAAGGGGGAAACAGAGAGGTGGAAAGGTTGCCGTGTTAAAGGTTCCTTCGTCACGGGGGGTTAATGGGGATTGTTGATTGTTGTGTGTGGTTGAAGGCGCTCTCTCTTATTGGTCCTCATGAGTAGTGGAGTTTTGGACATTCTTGGTGGTGGTGGTGAGGTCTGGAAGAGCTTCTATATAACCTCCCGTTGGTAATCTTCCGCTCTGATGCTACTTTGCTGTGGAAGATGTTCTGTGTGTGTGTGAAAGAAACTTTGCCCAATTGTTTCTGCCTCGTGCGGGAATCGAACCCGCGCCACAGAATTTCTGCGAGTCCTGCACGCTATCCACCAGGCTACGAGGCCCCTAAGTGTGTGTGTGTATGTGTGTGTATGTGTGTGTGTGTGTGTGTGTGTGTGTGTGTGTGTGTGTGTGTGTGTGTGTGTGTGTGTGTGTGTGTGTGTGTGTGTGTGTGTGTGTGTGTGTGTGCCCTCCCTCTTCACTTCTCCATAATGCTGTATTCATCAACAGAGAGAGAGAGACAGAGGCAGACAGACAGATACTAGAGATCCACAGTATCCGGGTTCTCATACATTTCCATAAAAAACGCACTCTGCTCCTCTCCAGGCGTCCCTTCAACATAACAATGACTCTCAGCAGGGAACCACAATTACCTCCAACTACCACACAGACCCTTCATGTTTTCCCCCACTTTGGCGATTGAGAGAAAAATAAAAGACGTTCGCGGGAATCCGCGTGAATCCGGGATGAATTAAGAAAACGGTGGTCCGTGCGTACCCGAACGACGCGTCTTGAATATGGCGGGAATACGGACGAGGCGCCACGAATGTCTTTGTTTCTTTAGCCTTGAAATTTGACCTTGCATTTTATGCTTCACTTCACAGGGCTCCCAAATATGGAAGGTTCTATTCTTGTTTCGTCCGTCATGTGGTAATCCGGGAAGTGAGGCTCGCTGAGTTGGTGTGTGTGTATGTTTGGTTGTGTGGGTCTTGGCGGCCGTGGTGGGCTTTCCTCCTGCCTCAGGCAGCTGGCGCGCCTGGAGGGTGATTCCTTGTGCGTAGTCACGCTAAGGATTCCAGCACTCTCCAGGCAGCTGGCAGCGTGGAGGGTGTTCCTTGTGCATCGTCACGCTAAGGATTCTAGCACTTTCCAGGCAGCTGGCAGCGTGGAGGGTGTTCCTTGTGCATCGTCACGCTAAGGATTCTAGCACTTTCCAGGCAGCTGGCAGCGTGGAGGGTGTTCCTTGTGCATCGTCACGCTAAGGATTCTAGCACTTTCCAGGCAGCTGGCAGCGTGGAGGGTGTTCCTTGTGCATCGTCACGCTAAGGATTCTAGCACTTTCCAGGCAGCTGGCCGCCTGGATAGTGGCTCCTTGTGCATAGTCACGCTAAGGAATCCAGCACTCTCCAGGCTGCTGGCCGCCTGGATAGTGGCTCCTTGTGCATAGTCACGCTAAGGAATCCAGCACTCTCCAGGCAGCTGGCCGCCAGGATAGTGGCTCCTTGTGCATAGTCACGCTAAGGAATCCAGCCCCATTCCTGTCAACACCACCAGGAGATGAACTAGCAGCCCTGCCACCTCCACCCATAGACACTTCTCCATCCCCCACACCACCAGCACCACCTCCCCCTTCCCTCTCCATCACCACCACCCCCCCTCCCCCACCATACAGTTTCCGTACCCCCACCCCCCCTCTCCCACACCGTTCCAACAGAAGCATAGTGCAAACTCACCCTAATAAAGAGTAAAATGTTCCATTGTGCTGCCACATTTCTCCCGGCTCTTTCACATAACCTGACCACCAACAAGGGAGTTGCACACACACACATTTTCCTGCTGCTTCGTACCTTGCAATATATATTATTACGACACACACACACACACACACACACACACACACACACACACACACACACACACACACACACACACACACACACACACACACACACACATACACACACACACACACACACACACATACACACACACACACTTTAGGAAGTGATGTGGTGGAGGCTGACTCCATACACAGTTGCAAGTGTAGATATGATAGAGCCCAGTAGGCTCAGGAACCTGTACACCAGTTGATTGACGGTTGAGAGGCGGGACCAAAGAGCCAGAGCTCAACCCCCTCAAACACAACTAGGTGAGTACAACTAGGTGAGTACACACACACACACACACACACACACACACACACACACACACACACACACACACACACACACACACACACACACACAACAGTGAGTCACGATAACATTATAATATCCACAGCCAATACATATGTATTGGCTGTGGATATGTACATATGCCATCAAAATAACCCCCTTACAGTGTACTATACAAGCACACGCACATAACTGTGACCTTTCCGCCGCCGTATTGGTACAAAAAGCAACATGGAAATTAAATGACATGTAAAGCAAACGAATTAACTAACTGACATTAGTTTAAACACGTGTAAACTGCTCAGCTTAGACACGGCTGTGTTCCCCTTTACGACCTCATTATAGTGTACGCATGCCGGGAGTGGCTGGGCTTGTGCGTGCGTGTGTGTGTACTCACCTATTTGTGCTCGCGGGGGTTGAGCTTTGGCTCTTTGGTCCCGCCTCTCAACTGTCAGTCAACTGGTGTACAGGTTCCTGAGTCTACTGGGCTCTATCATATCTACATTTAAAACTGTGTATGGAGTCAGCCTCCACCACATCACTGCCTAATGCATTCCATCCGTTAACTACTCTGACACTGAAAAAGTTCCTTCTAACGTCTCTGTGGCTCATGTGGGTACTCAGTTTCCACCTGTGTCCCCTTGTTCGCGTCCCACCCGTGTTGAATAGTTTATCCTTGTTTACCCGGTCGATTCCTCTGAGGATTTTGTAGGTTGTGATCATGTCTCCCCTTACTCTTCTGTCTTCCAGTGTCGTAAGGTGCATTTCCCGCAGCCTTTCCTCGTAACTCATGCCTCTTAGTTCTGGGACTAGAAGTACCAGAAGGATTGGAACGACAACCACACATTCCTCTGTTCCTATTCCCCTACCACTCTTCCTGTCCCTGACACGACCTCCCTACCCACTCCCCTTCCTCTGGACAAGGAAAGGGAGGGGGAGGGGTGACAACTTCAATGCATTCTTCAGTGGCGTAGCTCCTGCTCCTAGAGCAGGAGGCTTCAGCTCCTGGAGCAGGCTCCTCTTCTGTGACCTAGAGATGACAATATTAGCGCCACAATACCAATACCTCTTGACACGTAGAGAAACTCCTCTACACAGTCGTTTGAACCGGTTAATACCCTGCTTGAACCGGTTAATACCCTGCTTGAACCGGTTAATACCCTTTTTGAACCGGTTAATACCCGCTTGAACCAGTTAACACCCGCTTAAACCTGTTAATACCTGTTTGAACCAGTTAACACCCGCTTGAACCGCTTAACATCCGCTTGAACCGGTTAACACCGGTTCGGTTAGGTTAGGTTACCCTTGGTTCCTCAGATTTACGGGCTTTCCTGTGTTTGTAAAAATGGGCTCTGGCATGTTTGTAAATCCCCAAGTATTTACAGGTGTTTGCATATTTGTAAATCTCCAAGTAATTAGAGGTGTTTGTATATTTGTAAATCTGCAACTATTTACAGATATTTATTGTATATATACATATATATATGTACATGTACATATATCATATATATATATATTCGTAAACATGTGAACATTTACAGGTGTTTGCACATATATTGAAAGACTGCGATAAACAACACACTCACAGTGACTCTCATAACCATTGTCAGGTGTTGTGGAACGGTAACCCCCAGGTGTTGCTAACACCCAGGTGGCCTTGTGTTCACCTGGGCAGGTGTTGTGTTCACCTGGTCAGGTGTTGTGTTCACCTGGGCCAGGTGTTGTGTTCACCTGGGCCAGGTGTTGTGTTCACCTGGGCCAGGTGTTGTGTTCACCTTTGTACTCACCTAGTTGTGCTTGCGAGGGTTGAGCTCTGGCTCTTTGGTCCCGCCTCTCAACTGTCAATCAAGAGGTGTACAGGTTCTGTGTGTGTGTGTGTGTGTGTGTGTGTGTGTGTGTGTGTGTGTGTGTGTGTGTGTGTGTGTGTGTGTGTGTGTGTGTGTGTGTGTTTTAGAAATATATAGATAGAAATATATGAATAGAATAGTGTGTGTGTGTGTGTGTTAGAAATTATAATAGCCATAACAGAGAAAAAAATAGATAGGTTAAAAAGACGGGGACCCAAGAGCTAAAAACTCATTTCAACAGACACAACAAATAACCCCCCCCCCCCCCCTTAACTCCCAGCAAACCGGCCAGCAAACATATTACCTTTCACCATTAGCTTGCTATAATATTACCAGACTGTTTATGTGACTCTAAGCCAAACAGCAGATAGAACCATCCACCTCGTCAAAGGAAGATGTCCTTGATGGTGTTCCGATAACTCTAAAACCTATAACGCCTCGCCGCGGCGTCACCCACCCACGGCGACAGACCAACACACTATAAGCGTTGATGGTGACACTATCCCGTGGGGCGGGAGATCAGAGGGAAGCACACTAGAGGTTTGAGAAGAGTCATCTTACTCTGTATCGCGGTTTGTCAGTCGCCCGCGGCGCCTGGAATGGAAAAATATATCACCAAAAAAACATTATCTGCCAACTGTTTTACGTGACTGAGTTGCCAGAGAGACCGCGTGGCAACACGACACAGTTGCCAGCTCTATGTGGCAACAGTATTCACCTAGTTGTATTCACCTAGTTGTGTTTGCGGGGGTTGAGCTCTGCTCTTTCGGCCCGCCTCTCAACTGTCAATCAACTGTTTACTACTTTTTTTCTCCACACCACACACACACACCAGGAAACAAGCCCGAGACAGTTGACTAACTCCCAGGTACCTATTTACTGCTAGGCAACAGGGGCATTCAGGGGTGAAAGAAACTTTGTCCATTTGTTTCTGCCTGGTGCGGGAATCGAACCCGCGTCACAGAATTACGAGTCCTGCGCGCTATCCACCAGGCTACCAGGCCTTTTGTTTTTTTTTGTAAGTTGTACCAGGCACCAGGAGGTACCAGGTTGCCAGCTCCACATGAACAGCAGGTGTGTGTATATATATGACACACCTGTCAGCTCCTTGCTCCCCACAGCTCCATGCTCTTTTACAGTGTTACAGTATCCTAGCTCCTGGTCCTCGTATCCTAGCTCCTGGTCCTCATATCCCAGCTCCTGGTCCTCATATCCCAGCTCCTGGTCCTCATATCCCAGCTCCTGGTCCTCATATCCCAGCTCCTGGTCCTCATATCCCAGCTCCTGGTCCTCATATCCCAGCTCCTGGTCCTCATATCCCAGCTCCTGGTTCTCATATCCCAGTTCCTGGTCCTCATATCCTAGCTTCTGGTCCTCTGGCAAGACGGACGATCCCTTCGTGTAGAAAGCAGAGATCTGCCGTCACCCTGCTTGGGTTCCAAGCTCTGTCTATCCACCTAATAACCCATCCATCCGCTATAGCCTATCCGTCCAAGGATCTGTCCCTTGAGACAGCGGCGACAGTGTTGGTTAGGACGCTGCTGCTGTCCTCCTTCGACGACCCCAACAAGGCCACGCTTCACAGACTGTAAGATATGAAAAGAGGGCCAGGAGGTCGTTATAATTGAGTCCATCGTCGTCTCCAGGAGGTCCTTATAATCGAGTCCATCGTCGTCTCCAGGAGGTCGTTATAATTGAGTCCATCGTCGTCTCCAGGAGGTCCTTATAATTGAGTCCATTGTCGCCTCCAGACGGTCCTTATAATTGAGTCCATCGTCGTCTCCAGGAGGTCCTTATAATCGAGTCCATCGTCGCCTCCAGGAGGTCCTTATAATTGAGTCCATCGTCGCCTCCAGGCACTCGACCCAGAGAAGGCCGCGGGGACGAACTTGATCACTCCAAGATTGTTACGTGTTTGTGCTAAACCCTATACCCGACTATCGTAATACTTATAATTAAAATAATAATCACGACTGTACACGGTAGAGTACGCGATTGGCAAGTGCTTGCGTAACAGCTTCATGAATCTGGCCCCAGGTTCGTAAGTGCTTGCGTAACAGCTTCATGAATCTGGCCCCAGGTTCGTAAGTGCTTGCGTAAGAGCTTCATGAATCTGGCCCCAGGTTCGTAAGTGCTTGCGTAAGAGCTTCATGAATCTGGCCCCAGGTTCGTAAGTGCTTGCGTAAGAGCTTCATGAATCTGGCCCCAGGTTCGTAAGTGCTTGCGTAACAGTTTCATGAATCTGGCCCCAGGTTCGTAAGTGCTTGCGTAAGAGCTTCGTGAATCTGGCCCCAGGTTCGTAAGTGCTTGCGTAAGAGCTTCATGAATCTGGCCCCAGGTTCGTAAGTGCTTGCGTAAGAGCTTCATGAATCTGGCCCTTGCTCACCAACTAGAACAAGAGTCTAGAGAGCTGAGGGCTACATGACACAGCTTTGGGGGGGGGGGGGCGGGGAGATTGGCGCACCATTTGATAGTGTCTGGCATAGTTTGAGGTGCGGTGAGGATTGACTGGGCGCCAATCCTTAACTGTAGTCTCTGTTCACCCAGCAGTGAATGGGTACCTGGTTGTTTTGAACGATTCGGCGGGGTCGTATTCCAGGGAAAATTAGGATTAATTACCTGCCCGAAACGCTATGCGTGCTAGTGGCTTTACAAGAATGTAAAAACTCTTGTATATATAAACTCTCGGTCGGCCGAGCGGACAGCACACTGGACTTGTGATCCTGTGGTCTTAGGTTCGATTCCAGGCGCCGGCGAGAAACAATGGGCAGAGTTTCTTTCACCCTATGCCCCTGTTACCTAGCAGTAAAATAGGTACCTGGGTGTTAGTCAGCTGTCACGGGCTGCTTCCTGGGGGGGTGGAGGCCTGGTCGAGGACCGGGCCGCGGGGACACACTAAAAAGCCCCGAAATCATCTCAAGATAACCTCAAGATGCAGGCGAGGAGTCACAATAACGTGGCTGAAGTATGTTGACCAGACCACACACTAGAAATTGAAGGGACGACGACGTTTCGGTCCGTCCTGGACCATTCTCAAGTCGATTTGAGTTAACCTCAAGATAACGGCGGGCAGCACATCACCTAGTTGCTAACCCAGCGACAAACATGTGCTAGAGTGATGTGTCATGAACGTTGTTTGGTCAGGACGTGCCCCACTGGGAAGGTCAGTACCTTGAGGGGTGGAACTGAAGGTGACTACTGCATGCTGGTACACACATACACGCTGAGATGAAGGGAAACCCGCCATGCCAACCACTTTCACCTCCAGGACACACACACACACACACACACACACACAACGCCCCCAGACAGACAAACTCACCACGTGTTCACATCCGGCTAAAAAGCCCTAAACGTTGACCGGACACCGGTAATGGGAGACATTTCTCACGCCACCTGCTGTTACCACGGACGCATCCTGCTTACTTCCGGGTCACTATGAGACCCGGAGGTGTTTACCCACTCTCTGTCTACTCACCAAACTTGATACACGTAGAGGAGCTTGCAGCCGGAGTTATCTTGAGGTTATCTTGAGATGATTTCGGGGCTTTTTTTAGTGTCCCCGCGGCCCGGTCCTCGACCAGGCCTCCACCCCCAGGAAGCAGCCCGTGACAGCTGACTAACTCCCAGGTACCTATTTTACTGCTAGGTAACAGGGGCATTCAGGGTGAAAGAAACTTTGCCCATTTGTTTATGCCTCGTGCGGGAATCGAACCCGCGCCACAGAATTACGAATCCTGCGCGCTATCCACCAGGCTACGAGGCCCCCTAAGGAGTGTCGCCTCCTAAACTTTGACTGCCAACACTTTTGTACAGTCAGTGTGGTCTAGTCGGGGAGCCGGTCGGCCGAGCGGACAGCACGCTGGACTTGTGATCCTGTGGTCCTTGGATCGATCCCAGGCGCCGGCGAGAAACAATGGGCAGAGTTTCTTTCACCCTATGCCCCTGTTACCTAGCAGTAAAATAGGTACCTGGGTGTTTATCAGCTGTCACGGGCTGCTTCCTGGGGGTGGAAGCCTGGTCGAGGACCGGGCCGCGGGGACACTAAAAAGCCCCGAAATCATCTGAACCCCACGAACCAGCCACGACCGGCTCCTTTATATATATATATATATATATATATATATATATATATATATATATATATATATATATATATATATATACATATATATATATATATATATATATATATATATATATATATATATATATGTGGTACCTAGTAGCCAGAACTCACTTCTCAGCCTACTATGCAAGGCCCGATTTGCCTAATAAGCCAAGTTTTCATGAATTAATTGTTTTTCGACTACCTAACCTACCTAACCTAACCTAACCTAACTTTTTCGGCTACCTAACCAAACCTAACCTATAAAGATAGGTTAGGTTAGGTTAGGTAGGGTTGGTTAGGTTCGGTCATATATCTACGTTAATTTTAACTCCAATAAAAAAAAATTGACCTCATACATAATGAAAAAGGAAGCTTTATCATTTCATAAGAAAAAAAAGTGAGAAAATATATTAATTAATGAAAACTTGGCTTATTAGGCAAATCGGGCCGTGCATAGTAGGCTCAGAAGTGCGTTCTGGCTACTAGGTACGACATATATATATATATATATATATATATATATATATATATATATATATATTATACTGTCCAATCTGTATAACATAAAAATGTGACAGTTTAAACAAAGGGATTAATACGAGAGAGGGACCGAACCAGCCACAAAACAGGCATACATAAGCTAGAGTACACGCTACCATCAAGCCACAAGCATATAGGCCTACAGAACCTACATATCTGCTGCCGTTAACAAACTCTGTAAAAATAACTACCCGCTACCAAGATGGAACGCTGTGCATATTAGTGGCTTTAAATAATATAAAATAAAATCATTTATTTAGGTAAGGTACATACATACAATAAATTTTTACAAAGATTGGTTGACTTATAGGTAGAGCAAGTACATACAATGCCTAAAGCCACTATTACGCAAAGCGTTTCGGGCATAAAGGTATTGTTTGTACTAGCTCTATCTATAAATCCAACATTATGTTTGTAAATCATCATATATGTATGTACTTCTACCTGAATAAAAATTTGAATTTGAATTTGAATTTAAATTTGAAACCCTTTCGTACACCGGTACCGGTAACCTGATATTGAAGTCCTCCCTCACTCTCATTTTCTTTCCTCCGGAGTAATGGGTGACTCTTATAATCAGCCGCCTCTTGGTAAATCTCCTTCCTCTAACCTCTTGTGAAATCACCTCCGAGTGACAGCCAGGCCTCAAGGGCAATGTATGGACATTTGTAGATATCCAACACATCTGCTCAAGGATGAAACAAGATGGTCGCACGCTCTCTCTCACACACACACACACACACACACACACACACACACACACACACACACACACACACACACACATAGGGTAGATAAAGACAGGCTATTTAACACAAGGGGAACACGCACAAGGGGACACAGGTGGAAACTGAGCGCCCAAATGAGCCACAGAGATATTAGAAAGAACTTTTTTTAGTATCAGAGTGGTTGACTAATGGAATGCATTAGGAAGCAATGTGGTGGAGGCTGACTCCATACACAGTTTCAAGTGTAGATATGATAGAGCCCAATAGGCTCAGGAATCTGTACACCTGTTGATTGACGGTTGAGAGGCGGGACCAAAGAGCCAGAGCTCAACCCCCGCAAACACAACTAGGTGAGTACAGTTACTACTTAATAGCTCTCATGTTTTATACAACAAGGTCATTGTGCAAATATTCTTAACTACGATCATATTTTGTTCTTCGGTTGGTTACCTCAACAGATTCTTAATTAACATTAAGACTAAACTATTGAAGCTCCGCTAATAACTTAACATCTTGTCAAACACCGTCGATAGAAACTAGTGTATCAGAGTCATTTTCGAACTAGTTATCTAAAAATGGTAAAGCTTATACCTGCTATGAGAGGAACGGACAACAATTAACAGATTCACAAAACATCAAGGCAAATTGGGGAACCTTCGACAAGCCGCCGGCTTCCTGTCATCGTCGAGGCCACTAGTGACCCTCAGGTAAATTCAGGTAAGAAGACTGAGGACGGATTGAACGAGCTGTACTATCACGATCCAAAAAGGTGTTATAAATACAGAATTTATCATTTTAGGATGACAGCAGGGTGGCAATTTTAGTAGAAAACAGGTGAAATTCTGACAATCCTTTCTGCCCACATATTTATTTCAAGCTCATTTGCACTACAGTTCGTAGACTTACATGTTCATGCCTAAGGTTTGCAGCCTAGGGCCCGATACACGAAAGCACTTACGCAAGCACTTACGAACCTGTACATCTTTTCTTAAACTTTGGTGGCTTTGTTTACAACAGTTAATGAGCTCCGAAGCACCAGGAGGCTGTTTATAACAATAACAACAGTTGATTGGCAAGTTTTCATGCTTGTAAACTGTTTCATAAATGTAACCAAACCATCAAAGATTGAGGAAAGATGTACACGTTCGTAAGTACTTGCATAACTGCTTGGTGAATCTGACCCTTAATTGTTAACTACTGAAATCCCCCATTTACAAGGCCGTGTAACGCTAGTCATAGAAAACGTGGAGCAGAGAGTGACGGCTGCTTGGAAAATGCCTCATTCGTACACATCCCATGACAGCCTCCACATCCTTGAGATTATGCTGCTTTCTGCTGAATCACACGAGTGAAAATTCTGCATCTAGGATGAGTATTGTCTTGAGGGGTCTTCAGGGCCAGTGGCATTACTGGATATGTTTTGACGAAACAACACATATTACTGTAATTATACTGCACCTTGAGCATGGGAAGGGAGAGCCATGTTGTGTTAGAATTTATTCGGCGGAGGGACGAACAGCCTTGTCTCTATGAGAAACTCTTTATTATTTCCGTAGCCAAGATATTGTAAACTAAAGTGATAATAAATAAGATAAATAATAAATTTGTATTCAGGTAAGGTACATACATACAAGGTAAGATACAAAAGTTAATGGATTTATAGATTGATTTAAGTGACACAATATTGTCAGCCAGAACGAAAATATTGGACTTGTCTAAAGCTTGAGGTACGAACATTTCACTAATTTACAGATAAACAAACACTTTTTTGCATTATTCTTGTTTTCCCTCTCATTTTCTCCCTCTCCCTCTCTCTCCCTCCCTCCCTCTCCCTCTCTCTCCCTCTCTCTCCCTCCCTCCCTCCCTCCCCCTCATTTCGTCCTCTCCCTTTCTCTCAGAACATTTCAAATTCAAATTTGTATTCAGGTATAAGTACATATATCGATGAAGAGTTACAAACATAATGTTGGATTGATAGATAAAGCTAGTACATACAGTACCTAAAGCCACTAATACGCACAGCGTTTCGGGCAACATGTAATTTACACCCCCCCCCCCTAGCAAACACACTACGTAGCCAAAACTGTATTTTTACTTGAGTTAGTTTGAGCAATGTTGAAACAACATTGTGTTCGTGTACGACGAACAGCAGAGGTGCCATAGGTACAATCAGAGAACACTGTATGAACATCAGAGGTCCACGGTTATTCAACGTCCTCCCAGCGAGCATCAGAAATATTACAGGAACAACCGTGGACATCTTCAAGAGGAAACTAGATTGTTTCCTTCAAGGAGTGGCGGACCAACCGGGCTGTGGTGGGTATGTGGGCCTGCGGGCCGCTCCAAGCAACAGCCTGGTGGACCAAACTCTCACAAGTCAAGCCTGGCCTCGGGCCGGGCTTGGGGGAGTAGAAGAACTCCCAGAACCCCATCAACCAGGTATATGTGGGCCTGCGGGCCGCTCCAAGCAACAGCCTGGTGGACCAAACTCTCACAAGACAAGTCTGTCCTCGGGCCAGGCTTGGGGAGTAGAAGAACTCCCAGAACCCCATCAACCAGGTATCAGCTACATATCTTCTGAAAACTCTGTGGAAAACCAAGTTCCCATTTCAGACTTGATATAAGTCACTGGTTTGCGCAATAGGAGCCAATTCTAATTACAGAGAGGCATATATAGGAATCGGACCGCGATCATCCTATTACCTCTGCCTGCAATCATAAAGCACAATGGTAAGTTACGTCAGGCTAACCACAATCGTCTGGCCTCAGGCCTCGGACAGACAGTGACAGGTAATCTCTTGAATTGATATAAATTATCTAATTGTGATCACTGTGTTTCCAGATACAGCCAAACAACTTCTTGCGAGATAGTGATTCAAGAAACTTTTAGAGATCCACTATGTGAAATATAATAAGGAAACAGAGAAAAGAAAATAATTACGTTATACAACTACTAACTCAAAAGATTTATTTATTTTATTTATTTATTTATATACAAGAAGGTACATTAGGTTTGAGAGAATACATAGCATAGTATTTACAATCTTGTAAAGCCATTAGTACGCGCAGCCTTTCGGGCAGGTCCTTAATCTAACAGATAATTTTAAGTAGGTAAATTCTTGTTGTTCATCAGATGGGGCTTAAGAGCTGGCGCTCGACTCTACAAACTCCCTTTAGATAAGTACACACGCATACACGACCTAAAAATCAGTGGCCTTGGCCCTCCTCTAGGGAGCAAGGGCCTGACCCAGCAAAACAATTCTACACCCATCTTGAGACGGATATCCTGTGAAAACGCGAGGTGGTGTGAATCCCTTGCCCAGTCTATTCTTAGTCTCACAAACGCTTGGGTTTTATAATTTAACAAACTCAAAGAGATGCCACAAATTTACTGCTGTAAAGTCCAAAGAATTAAATTTTTATTTAATATATTGATACCCCTGTGTGTTTGTGCTGAAAGTTATGGCATTAATAATAATAATAATAATAATAATAATAATAATAATAATAATAATAATAATAATAATAATAAAACAAAACTATCAAACTAATAATAATTTTAGTAATTTTAATGTCTTCTCACAGACATAATAACATAGGATAAAAATCCACACTTGTGTATTAATGAAATTGATGTAAACAATTTACACCGGACTTTGACAAAGCACTCAGGAGAGTGCGAATTCTTTACATAAATTTCACAAATACACAAGTGTGAGTTTTTATCCTATAATAATTTTAGTATTAATGAGAACACATAAAGAAATAACAACCACAACGCATTTGCAATAAAAACCCGTCTTATGCACTAAGAAGAAAAGGCGTTAATATAAAAAAGAAAGTTCTAAGTCAGACTAGCTACATTGCACAAACAATTGCTCAAGCTGACAAATGAGGGGGAACCTGCGACAAGCCACCGGCTTCCTGTCCTCCTCGAGGCACACTCGCGAGATGGTGGCCCTCGGGTAAATTCAGGTATAAGTTAACCACTAGGCAACACACCCACAAGGAGTAAGAGCTGAGTAAATATCGTCTCACGAGGCGATGGATAAGTGGTGGCCTAATATAAATATTTATCTTCATAGAAAGCCAAGACAATCTCCAATTAGGAAAATATTATCATAGGGTTTAAAGAACGTGAAGCAAATCTTAGACTCACCGCCATGTTAATTTAATCCAATAACACCAAATAATTTGTTTTACCCATGATAGACATATATATTATATATTATATATATATATATATATATATATATATATATATATATAATATATATATATATATATATATATATAACATATATATATATATATATATAACATATCCCCTTCTTCCAGCTAGAGGTGGTACTCCCTTCTATAAAAAAAAAAAAAAAAAAAAAAAAAAAAAAATATATATATATATATATATATATATATATATATATATATATATATATATATATATATATATATATATATATATATATTTGTTTATATAATGGTAAACAAATATTAGGCTGCATGCACGAATTCTAATTCGATAATATTTTTCTCCACCTAGGCATATATATACAGTATATATGTATTGATACGTCAGCCATCACACATAAGCAGTATATGACGGGTATATGACGGCTCTTTGTCCAGTAATGAAAACTAAGACAAAATTCTAATCACAAGGACTCACTCACCTTCTGGAGATCTTGTTGCTTCAGTAAGGGTAAATATAATCCAGTGACGACAGGAGAAACATCTTATATTGGCGATTTCCACTTGTATTCCATACCTGTCGCCTCTTCATTGTTAAGTGCAGCTCGTATGCCAGCTAGAAGTAAGCCAGCGAGTCCATTTGTGTCGCCAGAACAGCGAGTCGCTGACCACAACACACTGTGGCCCGCAGGACACGTGACTGCGGCCCAAAGTGTAAACAAAGCCCAAATTATTTTGACACATTTTAAGTCTGCTACAATTTACGGAATTTTTCGTAAGAATCTATGGCAATTCTTCAATGTTGAATGATTTATATAACACTGAAAATAATTTTCTCTATTTTCGTTTATTTAAAAGTTTTACAAAATGTACAGTTAATACGCAGAACACAGACGCATCCAAAACCTGCCTGGGGCTTGAAAGTTATGACGTCAAATTGACGTCAAATCGCAATATATAAAACATAACTGTATCACTAATTTAAATTTCGTTTGGGTAGAATAGCTTAAGTTAGGTTAGATTTGTTTAAGAATAAAATGATGACGTAGATACGGAAAACTTTTCTCAGGTCTAAGACCCGTCTCCACCAACTTGTTTGGGTACACGAGGTAATACCATAAGCGGTTCTTGCAGGGTTGGGCTCCAGCTCCTGGGCATGAATGCTCGCCTTATTGTATTCACCGAGCTGTGCTGGTGGTGGCTGAACTATAGCTCATGTCTTCCGTCTTTCAAAGTTTTCACTAACTGGTCTACAGGTTCCTCTTGGACTCATTATCATATCTACATTTGAAGCGGTGTATGGACCTGCTTCCACCATAATAGAATGGAGGTTCCATTCTACAAAACGTGTGGAGTCTGCCTCCACCACTCCACAATCAATCTATAGTGTGCCTTCTTCACTCAACAATTGTAAATACCATGCTATGTAGCCTCACAAACCCAATGTACCTTCTTGAATATAAATAAATATATAAACAATCCGTGTACTGTACTTGTCCCACTCCACAATCCGTATAGAGTAGGGTGGCCATTTCCAACTCTCAAAAAAAAAGGGATATGTAGATATATAAATAGATAATATGAATATGCATTTTTACTTCATTATATTATAATAACCAAAATACATAAATTACCAAAGCCTAGTATTTAACAAATTAATTACTCAAGTCTTAAGCCTGATGATTTAATATTAATCAATCGTTTTATGAATTAAAATATATAAAAAGTTGTAGAAAATATACAAAATATACTTAGAATTGTTTATTTTGTCATTTTGTGTTTCATAAAATGATGACTAATTGTTAATTGTGTTATATAAAGTAATGACTAAATTGTTAATTGTGTTATATAAAGTGATGACAAATTATTTACTGTGTTACATGAAGTGATGACTAATTGCTAATTATGCTACATAAAGTGATGACTAATTGATAATTGTACTAAAGTGATGACTAATTGATAATTGTACTAAAGTGATGACTATTATTCATTGTGTTATATAATGTGAACATTACGGGCTATTCATTCCCGTGCAACCTCTTGTGTGTGGCTTAATCTTTATCAATCAATCAATCAACGTGAACATTTGAAAACTATTGCCAGTTACAGTATTTAATTACACACAGAAATCACAATAGCGTATGCATCAAAGGCAGCATCTGGGATGCTCTCGGACGTAGGTTCGAAGCCTCGTCACGGCCCTTGTGGATTTGTTCATTAGATTATTTAAAATTATCTCCAGAAAGCTACTATTATTTACGTTAACAAAATAAGATTAGACAAGGAAAAAAATCACCCCCCCCCATTCTCAACAAGTAGTGGGAGTCAACCACACTCGAATCTTGACAAAAACTCTGACTCCTTTTCCCATTCTAGATTGGAATCGGAAGTCTATTATCTACACGAGCAGATGCGTGACCGCAGGAGACGACATAAAAACCCTTCTAGTCAAGACATCACGCTTGTGGGATCTGCTGGTTTTGTAACACTTGATGTGCATGATGACATTCTTAACTATTAGTTTTTAACTACTATACTATACTTAACAACTATAGTACTTAACTAAAATGCTTGTCATCTTCCCAAAGAGGTATGGCCAACTGTTTACACAACACTATTCGACACAAAGCTCGTTTTCTGAATGTTAAAAATCGTATATATATCATCAGCTCTTTATCTGTTTCTACTTCTTGAAACATTCAAGTAGGAGGAAGAACTTTTAAGAACCTATCTACTAGCTTCTCTAAATTCTTAACTAAACTTGACATTTAAATTAACATATAAATTCGCGAGTTTAGAAGCACACACTGTTAGTTTAATACCAGTACACGGATAAAAGTCTAGCAGAGAGGGCTAGCAACCCATGCTGGAACCCATGCATATATTGGGTTCATTACAGACTTCCTGCCATATTCTGGTAGCCATTGACATATTGGGTCCATCACTGACTGACTAATGTACATTCCAAATTCATGTAACGAATACAGCCAGCTGTAGTTTGTAAACATATTGATAGTACACTTGTTCTGTACACCTGCTGAATAGCATAATTACAGACTGATTACGCCAGCGATAAAATATACTGTTTCGATTTTCAGGTGAGGATTAGCCTAGCTTCTGGCTACAAACTTTACCTTGCCGCATAGTTAAGCTTTTTTAACTTTATATTATACACAAGCGTAAAGCTTTATTTTAATGAGAAATATACTACAGACAGCTCCAATATTGGGATATTAATATAAGATTTAAAATGCATATCCATAAATGGAAATATATATTTGTTCAAGATTAGACGAGGCTTCGTACACCCTTCCCATGGTTGGTAGTGGGCCCCATTGTAGCAAATGTGCATAAAATAGACCTTTTAGGGATAAAAGCCATTGACATATTGGGTCCATCACTGACTGACTAATGCACATTCCAAATTCATGTAACGAATACAGCCAGCTGTAGTTTGTAAACGGTAGTGGGCCCCATTGTAGCAAATATGCATAAAATAGGCCTTTTAGGGATAAAATAGGCCTTTTAGGGAGACGCTGAAGCATGATCACTAATCTCAACTTACCGTTTGTTGACCGCAAACTCCTCCCTGTCAATTTCCTCCACCAGGGCGCTGTAACCTCTGATCCCGTTCACTGTTGACCCTAGAGAAGTGTTTTCCTGCCCGGCCATGTTCACCTTCAGAGGGAAGAAAGGAAAGGAATTAATGTTTATCTAATTATTTAAAAAATGGCAATTGAGTTCTTGTACCTTTTAGATATCACCTCGCTGATGACATCACGCTGCCCTGGAAACTCGGGCTGTGCTATGCCCGAAACGCTATGCTGGAAACGCTTTGCCCGAAATGCTAGGCTGGAAACGCTATGCTGGAAACGCATTGCCCGAAATGCTAGGCTGGAAACGCTATGCCCAAAACGCTATGCTGGAAACGCTTTGCCCGAAATGCTAGGCTGGAAACGCTATGCCCAAAACGCAATGCTGGAAACGCTTTGCCCGAAATGCTAGGCTGGAAACGCTATGCCCGAAACGCTATGCTGGAAACGCTTTGCCCGAAACGCTATGCGTATTAGTGGCTTTAGGTATTGTATGTACTAGCACTATCTATAAATCCAACATTATTTGTAAATCATCTATGTTTGTACTTTTCCCGAATAAAAATTTGAATTTGAATCTGGAACCAGTGTTGCCAGATTGGGCTACAAGTAGCGAATTGGGCTACTTTTGAGAGCCCCGCGCTGCCAAATTTTTAATTTCGCTACCTATAGCTGATCCCTTCCTGTTATTGGCTGTTGTGTGAATGTCAACAAAGAATATCTACCAATGATATGCCATTTATTATGCACCCCAGACCATCTGTGGGCGGAGCTAGGAACCTCCTACCCGAGCACAACAACCCACCTTATGGGTTGCTGTTTGGCTATTTATAGTGCGTTGGAAAAAACAGAGATGGCGTTAGTTGTATTTTGTGGGGTAATTTGTTATAAGTGTAATTTGATGTCAACAGATGGCGTAAGCTGTATCTTATGGCCATTATTGACCAGCCAGTTGATAGTGTTCTCTTCTGCCGACAGATGGCATCAGCTGTATCATTATTACTTCCAAATTCCCTTTAAACACTGATCTACAAATCCCTTGACTTATGATAAGGTTTTATACCATTTATGATAAGTATTAGATAACTGGAGTTACGCAATTACTTTTATTTATCAACTGTTCAGGATATCATCATATAACGTCTGGTTCGGACGTACTGCTCTCGATTGATGAAGATTAAGCCTCCCAAGAGGTGGCACGGGCATGAATAGCCCGTAAATACTGCTCTCGTAATATTATTCAGGGGGTGGGGAACTATCAAGTGAAAGCGCCAAGACTATATAGGACTCGGAAGGGGTCAGGATACGGATCTGGGATGGAACGGGGGAAAGGAATGGTGCCCAACCTCTTGGGAGGTCGGGGATTGAACACGGACCTGTAGGAAACGAGACCGTCGCTCTGCCGTCCAGCCCAAGTGGTTAAGCATAATATTATTAAAACAACAATTTATGCATATAATAACAGCATTTTACACTAAAAATACTTGGATATATTGAAATTTGGTAGTTAATTCCAATCTAGGAATCTCCTATGACTAAACTGTACTGTTTAATCATTTTTATGTACTTACTACTTATTATTAAATTATTAAGTACTTACTATAATAATTAAATGAATTATTTTATTTAATATTTAAATTAAATGATAAAATAATAGGTAATAATAAATCATTGTGTAGGGGGACAGGCAGCCAGTGTATATATACATGTTAGGCTTATACCAAGGTGCCACAAAGGTGCCACAAAGGTGCCAAATTAAAGACTGGGAGCTGCCGGGGCGGGCCCAAGGGCTGCTGTCGGCCCTGATGGCCAGGCTGAACTTCCGCGCCCTTATAATCACCATTGTTTAATAATCTTCACAGGGAGAAACAACTGTAAATATAGGAATAGTTTATTACAACATACACGGTAAAGAAAACAGCTCGGAAACTAAAGAAATATAGCTGCCGATAAAACATTAAAGTCCACTTTAAGTTCAAGTATGTTTATTGAGACAATAAAAAAAATACATCACAAAGGGATAGAGTAGCTTAGGCTATTTCTACCCCCCCCCCTCTACTTCAAGTCCCTCATGGGGCGCACAAATTCAGTGAGTACAAATACACAAATCACAATACAAGAATCCCATTTAACATTGCAGGTTAATATAGGAAGCACAGCATACAAGTGTTACAAGTTACAAGGGAACAAGTGAGAAGGCGGTGGAGGCCAAAACCGAAATTGCTCATTGATTGTAATGCAGATATGTCGTGATTATCATAATATAAAGATGTTAAGGCACAAAAACCTTTTTATTCGTTAAATTTTATAAGGCAATTAAAAGAACCTAACTCACAGCCCCTCTGTTCAAGTCCCAAATTGTCAAAATTTGAAATTTTTCAAATTTTGAAAAAAAATGGGCTACTCTTATTACAAATTCGCTACTTTTAGACCGTCAACTCGTTACTTTTAGCAATTTAGACCTGGCAACTGTGTCTGGAACGAGACGGCAGCATGGAGCCGAGGGGACATATATGACCCAGGGAGTTGGAATCTCCGTTGTTACGGGCTATTCATGCCCGTGCCACCTCTTGGGTGGCTTAATATTTATCAATCAATCAATCTCCGTTGCTCTGGGGATCACGTTAGCTCAGAGCAACGATGGGACGTTGATAACGTGCACAACGCTGGAGGCTGTGGGTTTTTTTCGATGTGTGTGACAGCCATCCGGCCGGCAAAGCAACCCGACAGCTGGCCAGCCAGCCAGCCAGCCGGTCCTCCAGCTGGCTGTCTGACTATTCCTCCAGTAGGAATAGTAATGAAGAGAGAGATAATGGTAATAGTGAGTCATACTGGAGACGAGGGCAGGAATAGTGATACGGACAGACAAAGATGATAACAAGAGAAGACTGCACCACCTTAACACGTCTCACAAGGACAAAAACACTCTACCAGAAAGTAGTATGACTGCTACATTGTCTTCTACCGTCCATGAAAATGATTGCTGCAAATTAAACAAACAATATATACTAATAATAGCACAGAAAAGTATTGAGACATCTTCAGATATTCAATTAGAACATTGTTTCCCTTAGAAAACAATAATAATTTGATGGCCTGAACAAGGTTACGAACCAGGAACACTGATATTGTCCGCCTGCACAACAAGCAAACACTTTCTGGTAAATACTCACGTAAATCACCCAACCCTCAGTGTTTGAATATCATTACCACAACAGCCTCTCAAAAAATAAATGCGCGGGTAAACGGCGAGAGTAAACATAAAAACTCTACGGAAAGCATATCCCCAAGTTTATTTCAGACTTCGTGATAATCGTAGAGTGGGGGATTGGGTGGATTGGCACCCCCCTCTCTCTCTCGACCAATCAGACCGACGTCGACCAATCCAGATCCATATTTCATGGATCCTATACATCCTCCTAAGAATATATTTAATTCACCTGAATTTACCTGAGGGCCACTAACACTAGTGGCCTCGACGAAGACAGGAAGCCGGCGGTTCGTCGAAGGTCCCCCCTATTTGCCTCATTTATGTCAAGGTTAGAGGTGAAGTATAGTTCAGTATAGATCGATGTATAGCCTACAGACGAGGATTGTGGAAGAGTGTATGCTTAATAGTTTATGTGATTTGAATAAAGGTGATGGTGGCTTAAAGCGGTATTACAGAGATCCTAGAAGTGAGCTGTAGATACATGAAATTGAAATTGAAATAAGTTTATTGAGGTAAAATACACACAAAGGGATGAGTGTATTTTACCTCAATAAACTTATTTCAATTGAGTGAGAAGTACATAACAGAGTATACATAGGAGGCTACAAAATAACGGATCTTAGAAAGAATATGTATTGTTGTAGGAACATTTCAGTTACATGATACAGTTCAAACCTTTAATCTTACCTCAGATGCGGTACCAGTCATCGAAGAACTTTGAGCGAAGGAAATTTACTGGCTAACGAAGGACGTACTGGCCACCACCACAGGCGCTGGTCTAAGCCAGGGACTGATGCTACACCTGTGCTCTCACCCTCCTCCCTCCCCGCCCCCCCCTCCCATCCCCGCAAAAATACATGTTTCCCTCTCCCACACCTGGCCACCAACATACGTGACTGTATACCACAGTATCAACACATAGCCTACTCTTCCTCTGCACGAGAGACATCTCCCGTCACGCAGGGTTCAGTCGCACCTCCACAGATCTCCAGTATCAGTTTTTGATACTGGTAATGGCTCAAAAGGGCTACCACTTACGGGCTATTCATGCCCGTGCCACTTTTTGGGTGGCTTAATTTTCATCAATCAATCAATCATCTTCCTCTGTTCTAGCCACAAAAGCAAGTTAGCTAAACAGGGGAAACACAAACTGTCAGTTTGCGCTTGGCGGGTTGTAGTCCTAATGGCACGGGTTCGATTCTCAGAGTTCGCGGAAACAAATGGGCAGAGTTTCTTTTCACCCTGATGTCCTGTTCACCTAGCAGTAAATACATACCTGAGAGTTAGACAGCTGCTACGGACTGCTTCCTGAGGATGTGTGTGTTTGTGTGTTTTAGAGAATAATATATGTAGGAAATATAATAGAGGAAAAATAGATTTGTTAGAAAGGTGGGGTCCAAGAGCTTGATTCTGCAGAAACAAATGGTAAAACACACACACACACACACTTATTAATCGTAGGATCTCCTCAACCCTGAAGGTGTACATTGTCTAATAAAGGTTTCGCTAGGTGGTTTCGGGTTAGGTTTCGCATAGACACAATCAAATAAGTAAACGAGATAAGTCATACAATTTCTCTACATATAGTACAGATACAGGGTCATATGAGTGGATATTGAGTACATCAACCTCGATATTTTACATACATAATGGTCCAACTATACAGGCGGTTACCTAATAATAGTCCTAATACATTTTCTTTAAACCCGTACATAGACATGAATACATTTTACCATGATGAATGGGATTCTTGTAATGTTATTTGTCTATTTGTACTCACTGAATTTGTGCGCCCCTTGAGGGACTTGAAGTAGAAGGGGGTAGAAGTAGCCTAAGCTACTCTATCCCTTTGAGATGTATTTCTTTCTTGTCTCAATAAACATACTTGAACTTGAACCATGATGAAGGTAAGTGACATTGATACAACACTGTAACCAGGCATGACAGTGAAACTTATAAAATACTGAACGAGTTAGAGGATGTTGACCCGGACAATTTCTTCAAGCAGTCAGCTGTAACACAAACAAGGACCGACGGTTGCAAGCTCAACAAGCCACAATGTAAGACTGAGAGCAGGTGATGCTTTTTCATCCACAGGATTATGAACCCATAGAACCGCCTACCCGCCGAAGCCACACTTGCCATGATATTGAACATAAGAATAATGGAAACTGCAGAAGGCTCACTTGCTCACATTGACTATGATTAAGCCACCCAAGAGGTGGCACGGGCATGAATAGCCCGTAAACTTGCTCACACGAGGCAGCTCCTATTTATAGCCACCCAATCCCACTCATATACATGTCCAACCCACGTTTGAAACAATCAAGGGACCCCACCTCCACCACGTTACGCGGTAATTGGTTCCATAAATCAACAACCCTGTTACTGAACCAATATTTACCCCAGGTCTTTCCTAAATCTAAGCTTATTCAATTTATACCCATTATTTCGCGTTCTGCCTTGTGTTGATACTTTTAATACCCTATTAATATCCCCCCTTTGTTATGTCCATTCATCCACTTATAAACCTCTATCATGTCACCCCTAACTCTTCGACTTTCCAGTGAATGCAGTTTAAGCTTTGTTAATCTTTCTTCATATGACAGGTTTCTAATTTGGGGAATTAACTTTGTCATCCTACGCTGGACACGTTGAAGTGAATTTATATCCATTCTATAGTATGGCGACCAAAACTGAACAATTTATTGTAATGACATTATAATCTCTTAGATATAAATAAATCTATATCTATAAATTTATTATTTATTTCTTCTTCTTGATAGTAGATGCAGTTTGCATGAAGGGTTTGTCCTCCAGATGACTGCACATTATTTATTTATTTATTTACAAAAATAGTTAGTTGAATTGTTGACATTGCCAGAAAGAATATATGCGTGTTATTGCATTTGAGAACGGATTGTAGCGTTTGCCTACCAACCGCTACATTATCATTTACACACAAAAATAAATACAAAAGTTATACTCTCTGTAAATGCATAAAAAATTTATTAAATTGGGGAGAAAAACTGAAGAGATGTTGTGATGTTGAGGGACGTGGCAACCCTGTGAGCATCAGCTCACAGGGTTGTGGAGAGTCGAGTCGGTTGTGGAGAGTCGAGAGTCGAGTCGGTTGTGGAGAGAACACAGGGTTGTGTGCTGTGAGGAGAGTCAGCTGTCTGGACCATCAGCTGGTTGGAGCGGCTTGTCAACAATATATCTTCTTTTTCCCACTGTGAACGACGGTGCGACCTGGTATTATTATACATGGGTTTACCTTCCCTTGCAGTTGTTGTGGTGTAGGTTACAGTGTAATATTGGGTCCCGGTAGTACTGTCGGCCTCGTTCTCGACTCACACTCAAGAATCCCGGGCAAGACGGAACTGGTTGGGCGCGTTTCCTCTCTCCGGATCCTCTCACAGCCTCCAGCAGCCTGTTGTGGGGTTGCATCTTGGGGAGGGTCAGTAATTCAATCCTGTGGGGGGGGGTTGAACCGATATAAGCCTAACATGTAAGATGCTTTTTCACCCCACAGGGTTTTAAACCCACGGAACCGCCTACCCTCCTAAGCCGTAAATGCCAAAACTCTGTTAAATTTTAAAGTCAAGCAGGGTAAATGGGGGGGGGGGGACCCTCGACAAGCTGCCTGCTTTCCGTCCTCGTCGATGCCACTAGTGTTAGTGGCCCTCGGGTAAATCGGGTAAATGTACTGTATTTACTGGCTGCCTGTTTCCCCGACACAATTAATTATAATTCCAGTATCTTGCTTCCCGTAGTCATTGCTAGGTAAGCATGTTGTAGGTTACTGTGTAACATTACCTCGAGGGTAATGTTACCCTCGAGGGAAGGTAATCGAGGAATGAGGGAGGAACTGCAAACAACACCTGGAGAGAGTTGATAGGTGATTAGGGCCTGAAAGCATCATGGGAAAATTTCAAAAAGGTCATTACTGAACTTATTCAAAAGTGTCCCAAAGGGAGAAAGGAAAAAAAGGAACTAGATGGATGACAGTAAAAAAGAGCTTTGATAACTAAGCGGATCCTCTGGAGAAGGTATAAATCCATGATGAACATCATTGATTATGAGGTATATAAAAGGGCACTAAACTTGACCACCCAGGAAATCAGATCAGTCAAAAGAAACTACGAAAGAACACTTGCCAAAACATAAAGAAAAATCCTAAGTCGTCCTATGCCTATACAAGAAGTAAAACGAAAACAAAAGACTCGGCAGGACCTTTGAAAGATGTGACTAACCAAATTATAATGGACGAATAAGAGGAAACAAACACTGAATGAATCGACACTTTCCTTACACATACGGGGCATAACTGGCCGACCTCTTACAGTGTTCAAAAGAGAACTCGACATACACCTTGAAAGGATATGTAAGCAACCAGGTTGTCACTCATTCGTCAGGCTGCAAGCAGCCACATCAAACAGCCTGGTTGATCAGACCAGCAACCAGGAGGCCTGGTCAGATACCAGACTGCGTGGACATTGATCCTCGAAATCTCCAACAAGTAGTCAACAGGCAGGTAGATAAGGGCACATTCAGCATGTGAGAGGACAAGATGATGGAAGTTGCTAATGTGATGCACTGTACAGTATGTGGCAGGAGGACGTGATGGAGGAGGCTAATGTAGTACTGTACAGTATATGGCCAGAGCAACAGAATGGCAGATGTGATGTAATGTGATATGTGGAGTGTTTTCTTAGGCCTAGTTATTATTGAAAATTTCAACACTAGGACCTGTGAAGTTTTGAGTTCGTTATAGTATCGAGTGCAAAATAAGCTAGGACATATGAATTAAACAGAAAGGAAATGTTGGTTACTGTTTTGATCATGTAGTATTTAAAGGCAAATTGAACCATAACCATTTTTCATTTCTTGGTCTACAAAATTTGTGTTTTTTCATGTTTCACAATTATTTTTTTAGATAGTTTTACATGTTCCCTTCCAAACATTTAGCAACTACTGTGATCATGCAGTGAGGAGTTTGTGCAGAGCAAGGCTTGCCTGGAATGCATCCTTTGCACTGTGCTTTATTTTCCACATAAAGTTGTATAGAATAAATAATGCCAGTTGACAGCTATTCAGCATTCTGCTTTACATAATACATCTGTGATGAGCCATTTATCAAAATTTGCCTTATCTTGTTTTGCAGACATGGCCAGTCATATGATTGCAGATGTAGGATCACTTACTTTCAACCTCGTAAAATTTTTAAACCCAAGTTTTTGTGCTCCACCTCGACGCTTAAGTTTTTCCACCACATCTGTTTTTCCAAATGGAAATCGAGTCATGCAAAGAGGAACCTATTCAGGAGCGGAGCAACATGTTCGAGGTCCCCCACAAATGAAAAGCTGTATTCCTGTTCATAATTCGCTACTCTGCGTTACGATGAAGAAGCAGCCATTCTATGATGATAAGGAAAGATTGCTTTTTACCTCCTTACTTGGTAAATTTGAATTTTGTTTTGTTTTGCTATAAATTCTGATTCTGGTTTAATAATTTTAATATCCGGTTCTCAAAACAATGGAAACCTTTAAATATAGGAATGAAATTACTATTAGAAATAGTTCAATGTAATCTAGAACTGAAGACCTGAATTCCAAAAACAAAGAAATTCTGCGTAGCAATTTGTAACTGATTGTGGTTTCCAGTATTTTAATATTGTTTTGCTTGTATTAATAAATAATATTTGACAAATATTTATTTTTATGCTTTACTGTACTATAAATTACACAGTGCAATTAGTATGACATTTTCTTGTGGATGGCCCAGTACAGTACTACAAAGACTGAACATATCCAAGCAGAATCAAAATATAATATGACATGGTACTACATCATGCTGCCTGTTCATTTTCTCCAGCCAATTAACTGACCTTAGTGTTTAAGGCCTAAAGTTTGTGCCACTATTTCATCTACAGACTGTAATTGCACCACTCACAAACTTTATGAGCTGCTTCATTTTGAGTTTTTTTTTGGTCAAATGGTAACCACAGTGCCAGCCACTTGTCTTCTCAGCAAGATAGTTTTATTTAATAACTCCGTCCTCTTGCTTACCTACGGTAAGGAAGCTCCTCTTATCCTAACCTGATTTACCATTACTATTGTTTCATCAGATGATATAGTCATGATCTCCAAATAATATATCAAGAAAAATTGGTGAAAAAGCTCTAGAAATGAGAGGTCAGACTGTTTTCACTCACAAGGAAAACATATTGTCTGTATGCATGCACTCATATTAGGGCTGTGTGCCACAAAACACCTTCACATATAGAAGTTTTGTATAACGTAAAGTACAGTTTGCTTCCACATCTGAAGTAATCGACTGATGTTGCTACTCCCTTGTTCTTTGCTCATTCTTCTACCAGTTTGTGCAACACTACAAAGTTATCTCTTGGTTCGTGTTGCCAATGTTTCTCCTCGTGTTATTCCATCTTTGCCCCCATGGAGGGTCCCTCTTCCTAAGCTTTGTAGAACCTTGACCCGCATGACTTAAAGCTTTTACCCCTTCTACAGTTCTGAAATGCCTTTTCCTTGCTCACTTTTCTTCACACTCTAGCTCCATCTCCATCTTCATAGATGGGTCTAAGTCTGCTGGTGGTGTAGGCTACTCTGTTGTGTTTCCTGACTGCACCTATATGTGTCGCCTGCCTCTTGAGACTAACATCTTTATGGCTGAACTTTATGCAGTTTGTTTGATCTTCTTCAACTACTTTCTCGCAGTAATTCTTCCTTTGTTGTTGTAGTTGACTCTCTCAGTGCCCTCATGGCTCAGGAGTCCTTTAATTCTGTCTATCCTGTGGTCGTCGAAATTCAATATTGGCTGTTTATCTCTAGCAGATTTAAGACAGTAGAGTTTTGCTGGGTTTCCAGCCATATTGGCGTTTCCTTAAATGAGCATGCAGACGCTGCCGCGAAGGAGGCTGTCCACACTTGTCCTATTTCCCGCAAAGGTGTTCCTTATTTTGACTTCTATCCAGTTATTAACTCCTCGATCCATGCCCGTTGGCAGGATCACTGGTCTTCTGTTACTGGTAACAAGCTGCATGCTCTTAAAGGTAGTGTGCCCCGTTGCCTTTCTTCTACCGCCGTAACTGGTGATGGGAAATGGCTCTGGCAAGATTACATATTGGCCATACCCATTTAACTCACGGGCACTTAATAGAGCGCCGCCCTGCTCCTTATTGTCCGAGCTGCATTGTCTCTCTTACAGTTGTGCATATCCTTGTTGAATGTCCTGACTTCCAGGATGTGCGTGCATCTTGCTTCCCAACCGTCCCTCACGGTCACCTGTTCCTCGATATATCCTTGGTGAATCGGATGCCTTTGATGTTGTTTGCCTCATGCACTTTTGTTCTCGTATTGGCATCCTAATTGATATTTAATGCCTTGATGGTGCTACATAGCTTTCCCGGCTTAGTGCCTTCTTTTGGTAATTACTTGTGCAACACCACACACCTGCATAGCATGCCTAATCCAACATCCATTTGTATAGCTCACACATGACCTCATGATTCATGTGGTTACTCTCTCATTTTGTACTCATCAGCCAACTAGTTTTTCTCAACATTTGTACTCACTTTTTGCATCTTTATAGCTCACCAGCCTTCCATTGTTGTTCAGTCTTATATAACACTATCATGTGAGGAGACAAACCACCAGATATAACTCTTATTGTCTGCTTTACAAATATATTTAAATACATTTCTACAAGTACATTGAGCAGAAAATAATAAGACACAAGTAGCACATTACTATGTGCTACTGTTATGAACATCTTTGTGTAATTAATCTAATAATAATAATAATATACAGTATAACCTATTCATTGTTCACACATTTCATTCTGCATTTCATAATTTTTTCTTTCACTCATGCTATAGTAATTTCTACCATTTTCATTTGCTCATTTCCTCTTAAGACTGACGTTTCACATCCTCTCTCATCATTTCTACCCTCTTTTAAAAACTTTCAACACTTCCAGTATTTTTTGTTCACTTACTCCCCCTCACAGTCCACATAGCTACATGGGCCTATGTGGCTCATTTAGCTGTGTATAAGTGACAATCTCTCTTCTTGTAGGTCAGCATTCAATCCCTGACCGTCTTAAGTGGTTGGGCACCATTCCTTTGCCCTGTCCCATCCAAAATCCTTATCCTGATCCCTTCCAAGTGCTATAAAGTTGTAATGACTTTGTGCTTTCAACTCAAAATTGCCCTACCTTCTAGGCTCTAGGCAAGTATGAAGCCTTACTTTGCTCCTCATCTCTTGTGCCTATTTATTGCCTGTCTCTACTTCCTCATCACAATCGACTTGAGAATGGTCCAGGACGGACCGAAACGTCATCGTCCCTTCACATTCTAGTGTGTGGTTTGGTCATTATGAAGCCATTAATCCTAGATTGATTTTTGCCCTTTGTAATTAAGTTTAGGAAGACAAGTGGCCAGCTTGTCATTTCAACTCCTCCATTGCTGGAGAATATGAGCCGTTTTGCATAACATAGTGGCAGAAAACATTGCCAGTGTTAAGCTGGTAATGTTTTCTGCCTCTATTATGATTTTTATTAGTGAAATTAAACTTTTCATTTGAAAATAAGTGGCAGGACAGATCTTGATTATGATGATTATTCAAATCTTGGTATACACACAAATCAAGGTACTGTACGGTAATGAAAAAAGTTATGATCTAATAAAACTTAATTTTGTGCTTTTAGATAAATTTCTTTATGGAATCTTTGGCTTGCATCATGGCATACCAAGTACCAAATATAAAGGCTTCAGAGAACTGTAAACTAAATGCTATTTTTACTGCATTGTATATCTAAAATTGGTAATGGTGTTATGTGGTGTAAATTAATGTGTCAAGGATTAAGTATTTAGTACTATGTTGCTGGATTGATGTTACTAAATGTACGAGCAAATGAGTTTTTGGCGATGTAGCTATCTCCTCCTTGCATGTTGAATTAATTTGGTTAAAGAATAATCATCATTGTCTTCTAGGCAGATTGAGGCACCATTCCTGCACTCAGTGATGCTTTGTCATTTTCATACATCACGGATATATGTCTGCAACACAAATAGAGATCACGGGTGGTTTTAACTGGGATTTGTTTTTTTCCACTTAGCATGGATATTAACATTTATAATGAATTAATTTGTGTGTGCATTTATGCCCAATTTTTTTTTTCTTCAGCACCAATATTCGCTATCAACCAGACTTTCAAATTTTATATTAATGAAAATGCTGCCAAGGCTGTTGATGGACAGGATAACCTGGTAATGATTTTCAGTATTTTGTTGAGGGAGAAATGATTTGCTTTGTATAAAGACTAGGTATGCCTATATACACATAAACTTTTTTATTTGCAAGTATTCACCACATTTTATCATTATAGATTTTGCTGAGATTCTGTCGCATGGACTGTAGTACACCACAGGATGATCAATTTCCTCCTGGACTTCAGTTGTTTGTCAATGACTTGCCATTTGACACAAAGGTAAGGATATATTTGGTTGATGGGTCTAGATGCTTGTACAAATAAGACGAATCTAACACGAATTTCAAGAACGGCAAGCAGTTTTGCGGCGAGAGTGATTGGAAAAGCAGAAGTTTATGTAAATACTGTACAGTATTTAATGACTGATAAATTAGCATCAGGAGTAACAGGATTAGATATGAAACATTTTGATAATCTGAAGGTCTTTGATTTACAGTATTTTGATTCACTAAATATGAGCTGAAAAGCTTGTGAATTTAATTGCATTGTCAAATTTTGAGAGATTAGTAACATGATTCGAACAGTTTTAGACATATACCAATGGCTTAAAAACCATGCATAAAGGCCAAAAAATACAATTTGAATTACATTTGTTAGAAGTGCTACAAAGTGAATTTTGAGAAAAATGGAAAAAGTTGTACGATTCTCCTTGTCATTGTTTGCCTCCGACAGATTTATAGTTACACTATAAACTGGGAGCCGGTCGGCCGAGCGGACAGCACGCTGGACTTGTGATCCTGTGGTCCCGGGTTCGATCCCGGGGGCCGGCGAGAAACAATGGGCAGAGTTTCTTTCACCCTAGCAGTAAAATAGGTACCTGGGTGTTAGTCAGCTGTCACGGGCTGCTTCCTGGGGGTGGAGGCCTGGTCGAGGACCGGGCCGCGGGGACACTAAAAGCCCCGAAATCATCTCAAGATAACCTCAAGATAACACTTGACAGCAAATTTTGCCATGTTTACGTGTGCGCTATGACACTATTTATGGTCATTATTGCATTACAGTACTAAATTGTAATCAAATATATTATGCAATTAGATTTACTAATATTTTATTACTATTTAAAACAAATTATGTACAGTATTGATAAATGTCATAATATGTTTATTTGCAAAAACTGGTTTCTAAATCACTTAAAAATTTTCAATCATTTTCTAAATATAGAGTACTGTATTCAACATGTCAAAAGTTATATTTTCTCTTTTGCCATATTACTGTATTATTAAAATAATTTTTTACATTTTGACCAAAATGCTCTGCCTGTTAGTGGTTTTATTCATTGTACTTATCTTACTTTCTCCACTGTTCATGTATCAAATGTATGTACTTTTGTATCAATAAAATATTATTATTATTATTGTGAATATAGTGGTACTATAAAAAGTGGTATTTGTTCAGTAACTTGATCTCTAAGTGTGATCTAATGACAGCAGCGGGAACCCTTTGTAAGTGTGTGCAGGGTGTACACTTCATTCACATTACATTACATCAGGGTGTACATTATTCATTCACATTCACATAGCACAGGTCACAGAGTGACCTGTGCTATGCAAATCTTTAAGTTTGCAAGGAATGTATTCAGTGAATGGATTACTAAATGATCAATATACAAGAGGTACTGCATGTCGATGTTGGCCCTTTTTACTAATTATTGTCAATCTGATGACTAGGGTGGACCTTTTCCCATGGACATTACTTCCCTGTGTCAAACCCGGAATAGAGGAAATATTATACAGGTACAGTAAAAAATTTTATCAATACTTTTATACATTTGCTAATTTCTGTTCAGTTATTACTGATTAAAAGCCCTTCTTCTTCTTGCCTCTTTATCTAGTGGTCATAATTCTTTATAGTGTGTAAGTATTTAACATGCTTTGGACATCATAACTTGTTCTGTACTTGCGTTCTTTTCTATTGGATGCCTCGGCATCGCATACTGTGAAAAACAGTACTGTGTACATCAATACACAGTTCGGTACATAAATTATTACGCCGCTTCCAGCGGTGTAGTGACCTGCTCTGCTTAACAGAATTCTAAAAATAAGTCTCTGCAAAACATTGTATGATTTAAGACCTGTCTTTTTAGTGAGATCCCTTCTTACCATTTCTCATGTACACTTATTATGATTAGAAAGCTTTCCTACCTATCACACTTGTCTTGTGTTTATAGTTCTTAAGGACAGTTATTTACCAGACTGGTAAAAGTGGTTCTTGAGGTTCTTGGAGAGTGTGGGGGCTTAATTTCTAGCTAGCCTTGGAAAACTGCCTTCTCTTGAGCTGAAACCTGGCGAGTGAGCAAGAGTTGTCATTATCATTTATACTTATTTCTGATTTCCTATTGAACCTTAGATACTGAGAAATGTCATTGCCAGGCTTAAATTCTATAGGCTTGTGGATATACATTTTTGAATGTCTCTTATCCTTATCTTATCTCTTACCTCTATTTCCTAGTGACTTAAGAACACCGGTAGTAGTCTTAAAATTAAATTTTTGACTTATAACATTGGTTCAATGCTTTTCCTTCATGAATGTGCTACAAGATTGCCAAGCATTGCTAATCAATATGCTGTACCTCTAGTAATAGCAGAATGATTTGTTCAGAGATAAACATTGTTTACCGGTAATTTTTAAAGAACATTATGGATAGTATTCGTGTTATTTTCAGGTGGTGACCAGTTCAGGAAATGGGATATATTATGTGATTAATATAACACGTGTGAAAAAGTTGACGGTTGATGACCTCGTTCAAAAGTTAAAGGCTAAGAAGCGCTTCGAAATCCAAGAAACCAAAGCTCTGAGTAAGTGTGTAAAGTTGTAAAGTTTATTCATAAATGTTGTCAATTTTTCAATCTGATTTTTAATCATATTCTGTACTGTCTCGAAAATAAATTTTGCTAGTTATTGCAGGACAACAGAATTTATGAGCATTGAGTTAGCACTGCAGCCAAAGTTATCGTTGAGTCTGTGGTTCTGGAGGTATTGTTTTGTAATGATACTGCCAATTACAAATGAATTAGTGTAAAGTTAAATATTAATACTGTACTGAAACTTAAAATATCATCCAGTAAATTAAGATTTTGTAAGAAGTTAGGAAATTGTTTTTCCATGATTAGAAATAGTGCACAAGTTGGGGGCTGATAATATACAGTAGAACCTTGGTATTTGAACAGCTCCCAAATTGAACATATATTTTTATAAAAATATATATGGGGAAAAATTGTTCAGTATTCGAAAATTTTGGCATTCGTCCCGCCTTCAGGAACCAATTACCGTAAGTTTGCATACTGAGGCTCCACTGTTTAATGGTTTGTAAATACGGTATTCAAATTTTCTTGATACAGCCATGTTTTCATTTTAGATGTTAAATTTTGTTCTCATTTGTATACTAAATATTAAACTAATTTATGAAACATTTATGCAAAATGTAATTTTTCTTTTTGTTTAAGAAAATAAGTTGTGATAAGCTTATGTATTAATTTGTCCTCACCAGTCAAGAGAGGGTTGAATAACCCAAGCAGTGATGTGGAGACTACATCTGTCCAATGTTCTCTGATGTGCCCATTATCAATGACCAGGATAACGCTTCCCTGTCGAGCTACATCATGCAAGCATGTTCAAGTTTTTGATGGTCTTGTCTATCTTAGGATGAATGAGCAAAGAGCAAATTGGATTTGTCCTGTGTGTAATTCTTCAGCGCACTTCACCAATCTTGTAATTGATAGGTGAGGAAAATGTAATATATTTTTTCTAACTGGGTTTTTACTTTTTATGCATGTATATAAAAGTGTGTAATTTTAGTTTAACATTAATAAATGTGATGTACGTTTGTACCCAAAGTAAAAATAAGGGCATCAAGTGAAGTGAAAAGCTTCTTTCTGAATCTATCACTATGTTGGTCGTTTGAGTTAACAGCCTATATGGGGTCCACAGACATTCTGCTGACAAAGTGGCAGGGACAAGCTCACCCAAGATGATCAATAACATCTTGGATGTTACTAATAGTGTGATGGTAGGTCTTGAACTATGAGAGGGTTGAAGAGCTTATTACCTAGGCCACCCGTGCATGCCTGGGAAGACTGGATGAAAAGTGAGGGAATGAGAGCAACCGAGGAATCAGTTCTTAGGAAAGTCTCATTTCACTTGATGCTCTATTTCCTAGTTAGTCATTCTCAAATCAAATCAAATGTTTATTCAGGTAAAAGTACATACATACAAGATAAGTTGCAAACATAATGTTGGATTTCTAGATGGAACTAGTACATACAATGCCTAAAGCCACTAATACGCACAGCATTTCAAGCTGTTGCTTGCTTGAGTCAGCTTCATTTAAAACAAGAAATATCTACTAAATAAAATCATAGGAAAGAGGAGACTTGCCTGAGCAGGTGGAAGAGAAGGGCCACGGGGTGGAGAGAGAGACCGGCATAAAGAAGGCAGACAGCCGAACACGATTCAAATAGGAGAGGTAGCCCAGGGCACTAATATTCTGTATTTCTCAGTTACTGAATGGGGACTAGTATGGGGCTGCCTAATACTCACCACTCTGAAGGAGATGGGACAGACAAGCCTTGTTTAAACTGTGCATACTTTCCCAGTTTTGCATTGTTTCTTGATGTAAACACATTTTATTGTTTGGTTTTCTTCAGATATTTTCAGAATATTTTAAAGGAAGCAAACACTTGTAACAAGATCAATTTCCTGCATGATGGCAAGTGGACTCCAGTGGTAAACAATGACCACAAAGAAAATCCAACTACACAGCAGAGAGTTGCCAAGAAGAGGGTTGTTGATGAAGTCATTGTCATTGATAGCGATGACGAAGCCTGTCGTGAAGGAAATGGTAGTGAATATTTGTATGTACTCGCATATTTGTACTCGATTAGTTAAGCTTGCAGCATTGAGTGTTAGCTCTTGGACCCCACCTTTCTAGCTGCCCGTTGTCTACTTAGTCGGCCAGCCAGAGGCTTAGGGCCCACGCAGGAATATCCCTCTGCCCCCCCCTCAAAAAAAAAAGAGCAATGACCCCCCCCTCCCTGGCTTATTTCCCTATTATCACTACTTTCATGCTAAATTTAAAATTCCTAATATTTGACTCATCAGAGACACTAGCTTCCACCTATGCCCCTTTATTTTAGTTGTATTCATTTTTAACATTTCCTGTATTTCCTCTGTCAATTCTCCTGAGTATTTTGTAAGTCTCTATTAGGTCTCCCTCATTTTTTCTAGTTGTCAGGTTTAGTTCCTTCAGTTTCTTCATAACCCATCCCTCAAAATTCTGGAAGGAGCCTTGTCGTAAACTTCTGACCCTTTTCTTGTGCGTTTCCTAAGGTGGTGGCTCCACAATGGGGTGGCTTACTCTTAAGACAGGTCTCATGTGAAGACAGGTCTTCACAAAATCCATTTTCCTTGCAATTTTGTTAATTTCATTCTTAAATTTATTATTATTTTTTTTTTAAGAATGCTTTGACTTCAGTAAGAATGTTATTTCACTTGTAGTCTGGAAAAGCAATGAAACTGGAAGTGAAACATCATTACGTGGAGTTGGAAGAGGAACACACACAGCATTACCTGCTCCCAAACGTTGTCGTAGGATCTCTCAAGCAGACTGCTCCAAAAATTGTAAGCCAGTGTTTTGTGTTACAGGATATTGTAGTCTAATTTATTAGTACTGTATCTGTTTATATTGATGGGTGTATAAGCCACTTTTAAAAAAATGTTGCCACATGAAATTAGTAAAAGGTTTTGTTGTCGAGCATCGTGAAAAGTACATCATTGAATTTGCATTTTTTTTTTTTTTTTTATAAATTTGTGCCAGCCTATCTATGCTCATGACTTAATTTGATTATATATTGATTATATAAAAATAATTAATTTCCCTGGGCAATACTTTGTCTTTTAAGTGTTCACTGGTGGCCTGTAGTCTACTAATTTCTGTACTGTTACCTTCTTGTTTCACTAGGTTTGGGGTTTCCATGGTAATAATCCTGCTGATAGTCCTGTGGCGCAGTGGTAAAGCACTTGCCTGACACTTTGCGAGCACTTTGGCCTAGGTTAAAATAAGAACTAGGTGCCAGTTCTGAACTATAGCCTCTGTTCACCCAGCAGTGATTGGGTACCTGGTTGTTAGATGATTTGGCGGGTCGTATTCTGGGGAAGAGATTAGGATTAAGGACCTGCCCTAAATGCTATGCATGCTAGTGACTTTACAATAATGTAAGAACTCTTGCATATAATAAAAAAAAAATGTGATGCATGCTCCAGAACTGGTTCAATATAAATTGTGTAAAACAGTATTTTGAAGGATTTGGTGGTTTAGATTATAAATGGGTGTTTTTCAATGAGATAAACCTTTGCACATGGTTCTAGTGTTATTGCATTTATATGCATCTAGTGTGAGACTTGGTTTGGTATCCACTCTGAGGACATTTTAGTTTGCCGAGGCTTCTAGTTGTCTACAACTTGGTCTGTATTAGTCTTCTGGTCTTTTCTCCCCTCATTTTCTTGCATATTGATTTACTCTTAGTAGCCTTTATCTGGTAGTTTTGCACCTAGTGTAAAACCCTTCCTATGTTTTACCATTTGTTATATCAATGTTTTGAGAGAATTGGCATCCAAGATGTGGGGCATCTGTTCTGCTCTCCTTCCTGAATTTGTTTACTGTTTAATGTTGTGTGTTGGACATAATTTTTCTTTCCTGAACCCATGTTTAATTAAGGGAGTCACCTCCTTGTGGAGTACCTAGCTCAAAGTCTCTTATTACACTCCTATGCCCCTGGAACAATGAAATGCAATTCAGCACTAACCTCATGTCTTAGTTACTTTTTTATTGGTCGTGTTATAAGTGTGGTTAAATATTCAGATCTTCTATTCTCGCAATTCAATATATTTAGCGAGATAGGAAAAAACAGTTAAGTCAATCTTAATTTTTCGCCATTTAGAAATTAATTTAAATGAATTAAAGCTTTATTGCAGGCATTCTTTTAATATTTTCATCAACTGACTTGAATCATTGTCGAGTTTGTTGAATTTTTTCTGGACTCGATAACCTAAGCTTATTCAATGTGGTGAAATAAATCTGGCAGCGTTTTTGTTCAATACAGCAGCTTGGCAAATTGAGCTACATAGACTTCCCGGCTTGGTGCCTTCTTTTGATAATTACTTATTTGGCAAATTGAGAGTTAACTTTAATATATTTTGCACTGTACTTTATATTTTGTTTTTCCATGAAATATCCTTGAATATCACACAAACTACAGTATAATGGGCTATAAGTAGCCATTTTGGCTTAGCACTTTTTGATAATTACTTGTAGGATATTGAGTAAATGAAATGAAAACATTAGTTTTTGTGACAGTATATTTCTTATTAGGCATGTAGGTTGGTGGTCAAAATGTTAGCATGGTATGGTTTTGTGCATTTCCAGATTTTTGAGGTTCGTCTCCACAGTATGTGGCAATTTGTGAAGTTTACTCACTTACCAGGTGAATAGCGAGTCACTAGGGGTACTGTACACCTGGTTATATGTAATGATTCACCAGCAGCACTGGATACTGCTGTGGATGCTTTGTTGGATATTGGAGGAGAGGGTTATCTTGAGGTTATCTTGAGATGATTTCGGGGCTTTAGTGTCCCCGTGGCCCGGTCCTCGACCAGGCCTCCACCCCCAGGAAGCAGCCCGTGACAGCTGACTAACACCCAGGTACCTATTTTACTGGTAGGTAACAGGGGCATAGGGTGAAAGAAACTCTGCCCATTGTTTCTCGCCGGCGCCTGGGATCGAACCCAGGACCACAGGATCAGAAATCCAGCGTGCTGTCCGCTCGGCTGACCGGCTCCCTTAGGGTTCTCAGTGATGCTGTAGTGTGTAAGATACCATGCATGAATAAGTGCAACATTTAGCATTTCTGAATCTTTTTCTACCTTTACAGCTTTCCTATAGTGTCAGGTTGATGCCATCTCATTAAAGGAAGGTACTGTAGTAGGATAATAATGATTCTTTCCTCCTAACTTGGAATGGTATTCTGAGAAAGCATTGGTAGTAGTACTGTACTGTTTTGTTTGCATTTTAACCTTTATTCTCAACGAATTTGCTTGAAACGTGTAACAAATGTTTCATGTTACCATCCAACCAGGTGGGCCATCATTAAGGAGAGGCAGAAAGAGGATTACAAGGAATAGTAGCAAGTCTGTCAAAGGAAGATAAAACTGTCCTGGGAGGTCATTTTAATGTACCTCTACTTCAAATTTTTAAGTTACTTTTAAAGTTAACAACGTGGTCAAAGTAGGGAAAGCTGTATAGGGGGTGATCGAGGATTTCCCTATACTGTACTGTATTATAATTGGAGTTCTTGGTGGCTGTGTTAGAATATGGAAGAAAGCTGCATTGAGGCTCCTCCATTTGTATTGAATTTTAATGTTTATATTTTGTTCAAGTTCTTAGCTACCAGTTTGTATTATAAATGTAACTTTCTTATTCCTTTTTCTTATGTACTCTACAGAGTTATTATAAAATTAATAAGGTTTGATGTGAGGGGGAATTTTTGCAGGCGGCTATCAAATAGTTTTTCAGTAAATTCTTTGTTTTAAAATATTATTATTTGAGATGAATGAATAGACCTTATATATACTGCAGCCTTTCCACTTCTAAATATTCTAAAACTTAGGATTGTTTTGGAAATTATTGAATTCTTCAATTATTTCAATTCTTAAGATTGAATTCTTTTCATAGACTTATTTCCCATCATTAATTGCTATAGTTATATTTATATACATTTTATTTTTTCAAGTGTATACTAGTACAGTACTTGAAGCCTGCATGAATCAATGAAGTGTGGCAGGCTTCATTGAATATTATAAACTTGCTGCACACTATACAAGCAGCGATGTGTGGGCCGGCGTGGCAGGCTTCACTGGACACTGTTGGTGTGTCTGCTGGTAATCCTGTACAGAAAGGTGTGTGCCTCTCATTAAAACTAATCATAGTTTTTTACCAAAGAATATTGTAATACTCATTCTATTCAAATTAACTATTTTAATTACATATTAATAAAACTATATTTGTATCAAGAATGATTATTTTTATCTTTTGTTTATAATAATTACCCTCACTGTCTTATCACTTGATATCTTTATTTTTCACATATTACTACTAAATTTTTTTGATGTTGGTACTTTGATGAAAGTTTTAACATATAATGTGTATATAAGCCATCCACAGTAAATTTCACCATTTCTCCATTTCACAGTAAATTAGCAAGGCAATAGTGTTACTGTGGAGTAAAGCAGATGGCTTGCTCTGGGGGGTTATCTTGATGATTTCGGGGCGTTTTAGTGTCCCCGCGGCCCGGTCCTCGACCAGGCCTCCACCCCCCAGGAAGCAGCCCGTGGCAGCTGACTAACTCCCAGGTATCTATTTTACTGCTAGGTAACAGGGGCTTAGGGTGAAAGAAACTCTGCCCATTGTTTCTCGCCGGCGCCTGGGATCGAACCCAGGACCACAAGTCCAGCGTGCTGTCCGCTCGGCCGACCGGCTCCCTAAGGGGGAGGGGGAATGGATTAGGTTGGTGTACAGTAATAATATTTAAAGTATATACAGTACTGTATATACACACAAGCTTTGTCACAGACAAATGACAAAATAAGCATCTAACCTACACTTGGAACACTCCAGCAATCTCATGTGTATTATGTTCAGCAATTTGTGCCATAAACCAAGAGCCTGTTACCAAACTAATAATAGCAGTGTGATTTACTCATATGTACTGAACATATTATAGTGCATACAGTATAATGTACATTGGAAAATTTTTCTGTCAAGACAACTTCTGGGGAATTGTATATTAGCTTCGTTCACATTCTTGACAATTTTAGCATTTTCAATCTTATTTAAGCTGCATTAGTGTTGAATAACCCATCTATTAGTGCTGGGGCTCCTGGCCCAAATTCTAATTGAAAAATGAATAATTTTTATAACTTTCCCTTAGTCTACTTCCTTCAACTAGGTTTAGATCACTTGTGATTTGTCTCGTGATTTCATTCAACCTATGATTCTACATTATAAGAGCCCTAGCTTTCATAGCTGAATGTAATGCCTGCACCTCATGATTCATACACGTGTCCTGCAGTCATGCGAGGATCACTGGACATGCTTTGCAGCAAATTTCCTTTATCTTTATTCCGTCAACATTTCATTCCACGTGCAGGCATAATTGTGTCGCACCTAAACATAAAAGTTACTTTACAAAGTTGGATGTTGTCAAATTAGTCTAGAGAATGTGTAAATTAAAATACAATTGTATGTAAAAGGTGTATTGTATTCATACAATATATAATGTTTTTAGTTTTAGTTTACTTCATTTATTATGCACCCCATACCCATCTTGTGGGCGGTAGTGGAAAGGGTTATATAATGTTAAATGAACACATTTTGTGTATTGTAGACTCTTCAAATTTCTTCTAGTGTTACCCTTCACCTGAAAGTTGATGTGGTGCAAGTGGTTGCTGAGGGCTTCGCTCCATGTCTGTAGGAAAACGTTAATTATTGCACTAATTTATCTGGAATGAGGTTAATTATTTTAAATAAAAATTATCAGTGAGTGAGTAACTATTTAGCTATGTCAGTATTCCAAATAACTGAAAGGAAGAGCATCAGATATTTAAGTACAGTACTGTAGATTTAATGACGTTTCATGAAAGAAATAATTGACAAAGGTACATGAAATATAATAAGTTGAAATTCGCTGACAGACCTTGAGCCTTGGGGTCATTCCAGGATTGCAGTTTGATCAGACCAAGTACTGTACATAGGGAGGCACTAATGAAGGCGATGGCAGTTGTAACAACAAAGACAGCCTTCCAGGTGCCTGGGGATGGCTAATGAGAGAGAGTTGCCCATACAGCATTACTGTCCACACATTAGAATATTGTGCACACATTGAATATTAGAATACTGTATATGTATAACAATTCACGAGTGTATTTTCCTGTGTTAAAATGTATTAATATGTGTAGGTAGTAAACGTAGTTAACATTTAAGCATCTCTTAAATCTTGTACCTTCTCTGATACATGGGGAACAAAACCATTAGTACACACAGATGATACAGCTTGCATTGCTTTGAAATCCCCATTTATACCCAATCTCCTCTTATACAAGTTAATTCTGAAGGCTACACATGATGAACAGTGCTAATAATGCACTATTTTACTTGTTTATCAAGGAAAATGCCTCGGTGGATGATAAGAGTGTGTGTTAGTGGGGCACAGTGCCCATGCAGTGCCACCACTCTATTTACTACATTTTTAGTAATTATATCTTTGGTCTTCAAAAAGCATCAAATTGGACAAGCAGGAGTATTCCATTATTCAAGGTAAATTAAAACAAGCTTACATTATTTTTTCCCAAATTTTGGCTTTATATGCTGACTTTTGGTGGTTTAGAAATGCATCCCCTATTGATACCATAGTGCCTATGAGAAATTGGTTCAGTTACAAATAGCTGACTTACAAACACCTTTATAGAATGCATTTCACTAAGTTGGGGATTGCCTGTATACCAATATTATAAAATAGTTATTATACACAAACAGTACAGTATGTTCAATTTTGCATGGTAGAAATATTAGTTCCCACAAATTTGTCTTAAAGTCTTGGAGTACAGTTGATGCCATTTCCATACAAGTTTACTCGACTTAATCTACTTAACATATGACAAAAATTAATACCCATTTGGGCTCTTTATTAACCAAAGAAAATCCTTCAAAGCTGTAAATGGCAATCACCTACTACAGTAATTAAACTTTAACATTAGTGAATTTTTAGCCACTCCTTTAATTATATCCAGCCATACCTCAACAACAGACACTAATATATACTGTAGCCTTTAAAACCACCTGTGAGTTAAAATGCAAATACTGTAAGAGAGGCACCGAGGTGAGCCCCATCACTTAACTTATGATAGGGATGTGTTCCTAATTTTGTCTTAAGTAGATCATTCTGAACTCTGAATGTGATTTTTTTTCTAGCACAAGGCTATACAATTAATGGGAGTTTGGAATACAGTACTGTATTAAAAAACAAAATATATAAAGGTTTGACATACTGATTTTATTTACACTCCATTGCTTACTGGATATAATTATTGACAAGAAAAAGGTTTAATTTGTGAAGAATGATGAGGTGGAAGGTAACCCCAGCTTCTGTCAGAATTAGTTATGATTGAATTTATTTCTGCTGAACCCCTTCAAATGTCCTAAAATTCTAGCCATGTCTAATAATGATGCTGACTGTTGAATGGTTAATACTGTTCTCATGTACAATCTGTGTTAATATTTCTCATTTCTTTGAGCACCTTATGTTCTTTCATTCCACCTCCTCCCTCCATTAACACCCAACTCACATAAGCATCATTTCAAGTTCTTATGTGGTGAAACGTCTAGACCCTTGGAGTGTACCCATTAAGTAATATTTATTGTTATTACCAATACAGTATTCTGTGGTGGTTTTTCTAAAGTATCTAGTGAAGAAGTAATATACTGTTATGTAGTTTTATACATAAAAATAATTATTTTTAATTTTTGGGAGGATTAAACTAAATGTTTGATCACAACTACTGTACATATCCATCCACAATTGGAGCCAAACTGATCAGACTGGAGGATGTTGAAAGCAAATATGTGAAGAAAGACATAAGTATACATACATTGTGCTGCGTGAGGAAGCCTATAACCGCAGGCGCCAAAATGCCAGCTACCGCACCCACATTGTTGACGAAGAACAACGTACTAGTACCATACATGGAAGGAGGCGAGTCCTGGTAGGCAAGGCCACTATTAAAGCTGATGCCCAAGCAACCCATGATCACACACACTAAGCCAACTGTCATTTTCCAGTTGCAGCCCACAAAGCACATCACTGCCAGTGCCACTGCTGGCCCATAGGTTCCTGGTGGGAAGATATCAAGTCAGTTAGGGCAGGCAGCGAGTCCATAAATATATAGACAGTGAGTCCATGTCTATACTATAAGAAAGAATGTCGGTTAGTTCAACGTTGGAGGCCATACTCTTAGGGCTAGCATCACCCAAACTGGTAGAGGGAATGGTCTAGGGTATGGGATGAACATAGGCTGCTCATGGTCCCCAAAATTACTGTTATATATATATATATAATTATACACAAAACAGTTCTTACATTCTAATACAGCCACTACCACCCGTAGCATTTCAGGCAAGTCCTTAATCCTATGTTCCCCGGAATACGACTCGCCAAATCATAAAATGGTAAAATTTTGGAATTACAGTATTGAAAGATTTTAAAATAATTGACAAGTATACAAGAGACATTTGTAAGCAACAGTTATTTTAACAGTAAACAATTCCTAATGTTAAAATTGTAGAAGAGATTTGAAAAATAAAAAGTTTGCTCTTTAGAAATGGCAGCATTTAGTAATAGTATATATGTATATGTGGTAATTAATAAGTAATGTTCACAATAACAGCAAATCTCAGTTTGAAATGTAGGATGAGAAAAGGCGAGGAAAATGAGTTACATAAAGTTAATGAGGTAGTTCTTTGTCTGCCTGAAATGCTATGCGTGTTAGTGGCTTTGCATGACTGTAAAAATGACAACCTTATATAATCTCACCAACCCATTTTACCTTGCAAATAAATTATTACTATTATTATTACTTCTCTCTTCCAGTTTAAACGAGAAACTATTTTTAATCTTATTAGCCCTTAAATGCTTAACTAAATTTCATTTAAATCAGTTAATTTTTGCAACATAAATTTTTGTTGGTTTATAGATTCTTAAGCAGAACTAAATGTTGCCCATTACCACTGCCTTAATGTTTATAAACATGATTAGTAATGCGTAAATGCTTATAAGCTTTGTTAGGAGCCTATGGGTTACAAATACTGTATATTGATAAGTGATTGTAAACTAACCAATGAAAATGGAGAGCCTGTGGTGTGCCCTGGTTGAGAGCCAATTACCAGCGAGGAGGTGTCTCAGCCACACCCACGAGAGACTTGACACCCCCATCACCAAGTATGGCAAGGCACACATTAGTCCATTCTGGTACAAAGTTTGACAAAATAAACAAATTATTTAACTATAAAAAGTTGATAGCAAAGGATAAATTTCTAAGCTAAATAATATGTGGTGAGGTTTGGTCATGAAATTAAGATTTAGGCAAGAGTTATCAAACTCGTATATGTGTAAGCCTGTTGCAATGGAAATATTTTTTGTCTAAAACTAGCACTGAATATGGGAAACTCTCTACAATGATCAAATTGGTTTTATTCTCACATATACAAGTATCTTAAGTAAAATTGTTATAATTAAGACTTACATTTTTGATGTGGAAATGGTGTACAGTGCTGAGGTAAGATGGGAGACCAGACCAGAAAACCATAAATGTGAAGCTGGTGCCCAAGCTGGCCGACATGGTGGCCCAGAACTGTCCTGACTTCATCACCTCCGTCCAAGATATTCGCTCCACCTAGAGGACAAGTATAGACATGAACACTGGTGTGAAGCATTGACCTGATAACAATCATGAATCTTTTTAGAATGTCCTGTTTATTAGGATCATTATTTCATTATTAGATATTTTCCTAATGTTCCCCAATTTCTTTGGGTCTCTTGACATAATCCTCAGTGAATCTGATCACTTGAACATCACTTGCCATGTGTCTTTTTGATCTCTTAGTGGCATCCTGAATAATATCTAGGAATTTTAGAATATTCTGTGACGGTAGAGCTATCTAGCTTCTAGCTGGTGATGAGGAAAAGTGCATCGTGGGGCATCACAATCTTCAGTCCTCTCGTCCATCCCCTTCAGGTCAGCCATCTTCTGATCATCTTACCATGGATCTCGTCGATGGCCTTCATAACGATAGGAGCTCCTAGGAGTATGTTGTCTTCAAGTATGACTTTTTCACTCGTTTTTATCATATTTTGAATTAAAACCGTGTATCATTAAATTGGCTTTACAATTTCCTCGTGTAGTTTGTTCCACTTCTTTATGATTGACTGAAAAAAATGTCTTTGAAATCTCTGACTCATGTGTGTTTCCAGTTTCCAATTATGTCTTCTTTTTCTATTGTGTGTACCTAAGTGAAATTTCCTAAATGCAGTTATGGGATGAGAGCTACGCTCATGGTGTCCAATTTTCCCATGTCTGTACTCTGTCATATAATGCTTTGAAACAACTGATGGTTTTGGCCTCCACCACTTTGGTTACCTTGTTCCAACTATCTACTACTCTGCAAAAGTGAACTTTCTAATGTTTTTCAGCAGCTTTACCTTTCCTTAGTTTCAAACTATGTCGTCTTGTTCTTGAAGTTGCAGTTTTCAAAATTATTTCTTGATAATTTTATCGAGTCCTGTTGATCTAAAATCATGGGGGTAATTTAAAATCCATGGGGGCCTGATGGCTGAGTGGACAGCATTTGGGGTTTGTAGTCCTAAGGTCCGGGTTTGATCCCCGGCAAAAGACAAACAAATTGGCAGAGTTTCTTTCAACCTGATGCCTCTGTTACCTAGCAGTAAATAGGTACATGGGAGTTAGATAGCTGTTACGAGCTGCTTCGTGGGGATGTGCATGTGTGAAAATTAGGATTAAGGACTTGTCCAAAATACTATGCGTGCTAGTGGCTGTACAAGAATGTAAGAACTCGTATATATAAATAAATAATAATAAAAAAATCACCTTTATCTTCTATCTTTTGAATATTTAATGCCTCTAGTGTCTCTTCATAACTCTTGTTTTTCAGTTCTGGAAGCCATTTAGTTATGTGTCTTTGCATCTTTTCTAGTTTAGTGATGTGTTTAAGATATTTACCTGAGGGTCACTAACCCTAGTGGCCTCTATGAGGGCAGGAAGACGGCGGCTTATCGAAGATGCCCCTTCCCCCTTTACCTTGATTTTTTTCCAGGTAGATCTTAAAACTTAACATAGTTTTGGCATTTACAGCTTCAGTAAATAGGCAGTTCTATGGGTTTATAACCCTGTGGGTGAAAAATCATCTCGTGTTCTCTTTTCTACATAGAGGCTTGTTGAGCTTGGAACCGTTGCTCCTTGTTTGTGTTACATCTGACCTTTTGAAGAAATTGTTCAGATGAACTATAATAATAATAATAATATCCAATCTCAGATATCCAGACATTCAAGGAAAACTCCCGAGTCAACAAAACATAACTGCTAGCTCTCCATTTCAGATACTGTACCAAGTTTAATCTATGTTTCCACGGTGCCTCAGAGTAGCCCAAAATATCATACAGTAACAGTCTACTCTGATTCACTTGACCACCACCAATCTCTCGCCTAGTTACATCATAATGTACCCCCTCCTGGCTGTTTATTAATTCACTAATTTACACATTATCCTTTCTTAAAACTAGCCAGGAACTTACATGGTAGTGATCAATTGATCATTTATATGCCAGGCAGCAATGTAGGCTCAATTGCTTCCAGACTCTCATTGTATTCACTATCTGCTTGCAACATTATCATGTTTCACTATTTAAGACCACCCTGGTTATGAACACTAACAAAGCAGCCTGTCCTCCCAAGGTCATTCTAAAGTTCCCACTCCTAACCTACCAGAGGACCTTTAGTTTAGTTTAGTTCATTTATTATGCGCCCCATACCCATCTTGTGGGTATGGGGCGGTAGTGGAAATGGTTAAGAGGCACATAATGGGCTCAGGAACTGAACCCCACAATTTGTTTAGCCGAACAAGTTACACTCTTGATGAGCTAGTTACAAAATTCAATGCACATCGTCACATCAACATATGAGGCTCGAGACCGACTACAAATATATTTCCTAAATTAAGCTACTGGCAACTGGAGAGCTAGTGTCACAATTGATATGTTTGTCCTGCACACCGCCCCCCATTCAATGGGCAGCGGTGGACAGGTTACAATCACTTTGCTACCTGTAGGTAGTAAACTAACTGGGGATATATGTCTAAGGCGGACCCCAAAACAGAAAATGGGCCTATGTAAATTTCACAAGCCGCTACCATTTTCTAAGACGATTTTTGTCCTTGGGTAAATTATGCGTCAAAATGCGGTGCTCTATTAGGAGGACGGGTTGAACAAGAAGCAAAGGTTTAAAGCTCAACAAGCCACAATGTAGGAAACAGATGTGTTCTCATCCACTGGGTTTATGAAACTCATGGAACCGTCTACCCGCCGAAGCTGTAAATACCAAAAATCTGTTGAACTTTAAATCCAGCTAGAAAAAATCATAAGGAAAAATGGGGCTAACCTTTGACAAGCCGCCGGCTTCCTGTTCTCGTCGAGGTCACTAGAATGTTAGTAGCCATCAGGTTCATTCAGGACCCAATCGAGAACAAGCCAACAAAGACCCCGGGACACTATTGGACCCAATCGAGGGGCGGGACCAAAGAGCCAATTAAAGCTCATCCCCCGCAAGTACAACCAGGTGAGTACATGTACAGCATCTCATATATCTCTTCTCAGCAACATTACCTCATATTTGTTAACGGAGTTCGTGTGTGTTTGGGTGTAGTGCAGCTCACTGGAGGAGACGTTTGGGTGGAGCTCCGGACGGTCGTGGACCAGCAGGAACCAAGGAGCGCTCCACAGGAGCCCCAGAGCACCAAACAGGTAGAACACCGAGGGCCACCCGCCCAAGAACCCACTCTCTATGAGCACCCCGCTAGTCGACAGACACGCTGCTATACCCAACGGCACACCTGTGGGGGGAAAGACCCTGGGATAACACATTTCTTATTTTATTACATTGGAAATTTATTGTTTTTGGCTACAAATTTGGCTACACATTTACCTAAATAAACATTTGATTTGATTGTTTTGCTTAAGCTGTTAATTGTGGTTAAGTACATATAAACAGCTTTTAAAACGGGCTCCATTATAGATAAAATTATTTTGAATATGTACAAACTGTATTAAGAATAATATAGTTGCTACAAGTTCTGGATTGATTGATTGATGAAGATTAAGCCACCCAAAAGGTGGCACGGGCATGAATAGCCCGTAAGTGGTGGCCCTTTTGAGTCATTACCAGTATCAAGAGCTGATACTGGAGATCTGTGGAGGTGCGACTGCACCCTGTGTGACGGGAGATGTCTCCCGTCAAGTTCTGGGTTCTATCACAGGCAATTAAATGCTCCCATTAATTTCACATTCCAAGAAGTAATGCGATAATCACTAAGGTTCTCCAATAATCCTATGTGCACTAATTACATATAATACATGTTCCCCAATGGTTCTACAGATCACTTAGGAACGCCAAAAGTTATCAGCGAGTTTCCCATTAGGCAAAATTATCAACTTACCAAAAGCAATTCATGGCCAACACATTGTCAGGTGAAGCATATGATATAACATTCGACTCAAGACGTTATACAGCCTCGCTACAGAGAGCAATAACAGTCACACTCCAGCTACCAGCTGGCACCGCTCCTGTGCCAGGTAAGTCCACTACGGGCTCACCATAGCCCGTGCTACTTGCTCCGCTCCTGTGCCAGGTAAGTTACGGACTCACCATAGCCCGCGCTACTTGGAACTTGTTCCAAGTAGCTGAATCTATAACAACAACAACACATCTGCTCTAGACCTCCCTCAAGCTGTGTCTCCGGGTAGCGTCGTGGTGAGCCCTATACCCAACTGCCAGCACCACTTAACTATCCTCGTCTCGACCTATCACGACGCGACATTTTCCTTGATGGGAAACTCGCTGGTTACTTTTGACGTTCCGTTACGACTTGTGGAACCGTTTGCGAACATTTATTACTTATAATTGGTTATTGGAGAACCTTAAAGTGTTTATCGCATTACTTCTTAGAATGTGAGATTATTGGAAATATTTAATTGCCTGAAGTAGAATGTTGAGAACTTGGAGTAACTGTATTACTCTTAATACAGTAACTGTATTACTCTTAATACAGTAACTGTATTACTCTTAATACAGTAACTGTATTACTCTTAATACAGTTGATACAAATACCTATGTCATAATGCAAGTTTAATTTAGACCTCATCCAAAATGTCTTCGCCACACCTTGAAGGCTACAAAACCACATTTTCGACCCCAACTCAGGGTGGTGCTAGTTTGGCTTTACACCAAACATCTTGCTATTTTTTCTTTTGTTAACACAGATCTAAGAGTAGAGGAGCAGATGATTACTAGCAGTCTAGTTGAGCTCTCCCTTTCCTCAGTGCATTATAAGCCTTACATATAATGACCTGCCCGAAACGCTTTGCGTAATAGTGGCTTTAGGCATTGTATGTTCTAGCTCCATTTATAAGTCGATCAATTTATGTAAAATCTCTCGTATGTATGTACCTTACCTGAATAAACATTTTATTTTTATTTTATTTGACCATACTAGTTTTCTCCAGAGCACGAACCAATATTTCTTAACAACCAGATCCCCAATTTACTGCTGGACAAGCGGTTAATGATCGCTTCCTAATTGTCCCTCCTCGCCAAGGTAGTACTTGTCAACTAATGCTCGCCATGAATAGGATACTGAAAGTACTATTATTAATTAATTACCTGTGACAACAAAGGCAAGAAAAGTACATCTTTCTCTTGGGGAGACCCAGACATGCAGCATGTGACTCAGTGAAGGGTACGCCAGCCCCTGTAAGTAAGTAATTAATTATCAAAAGAAGGCACCAAACCGGGAAGGCTATGTAGCACCATCAAATGTGCAGAATAATCAGAGGGCGCTAAATGTCACCAAGACCAGCCCCTGCAAAACACCGCTTATTACCAACAATTTCCAGGGACCAACAATTTCCAGGGACTTGAATTTCCAGGGACACATTCTAAACATATCTAAAAAAGTTTCAAAAACTGTGGGCATTCTTTCTAAGATCAGATATTATGTACCACGCCCTGCCCTGGTGACTCTCTATTACTCCCTTATCTATCCATATCTCAACTATGGTATTTGTGCTTGGGGCTCTACTACCCAAAATCATTTACGTCCTCTAATTACTCAACACAAAGCTGCTATTAGGACAATATCCAATTCTGGCCCCAGACATCATTCGGTACCCCTATTCAAATCCCTGAATATGTTAGACATTAAGTCACTGCACATTCTCTCATGTGTACTATACATATACAAAACGCTAAATTGTAATGCCAATCCTGATCTCAAAAGCTTCATAGAAGGTTGTAACAGAACCCATGAGCATCACACCAGAAATAAATACAGTTTTGATATTCCTAGAGTACGACTTAATCAAACCAGAAATGCTCTACAAATCAAGGGGCCCAGAATGTGGAATGACCTTCCCAACCATGTTAAAGACAGTACCTCTCTCAACCAGTTTAAGATAAAAACTAAACACTACCTAATAAATTCCCTGTAACCTACCTCACTCCTCTATTGTCAACCCATGTCCGTTATTTTCTTTTTTTTTTAATCAACACTGTCAACCTATTGTATTTGTGCTGCTTTTTCAGTCATGTTCCCCCTTTTTTTTATCTTTATTTGTATTTGTTCTCAACACTTTTTATTCTTTATGCTCAATTAGTATTAAGTTCTAGATATTAATGTTTTTCTTGCCCGAAACGCATTGCGTAATAGTGGCTTTAGGCATTGTATGTACTAGCTCTATCTATATATCAATCCATTAATGTAACATCACTTGTATGTATATACCTTACCTGAATAAACATCTGAATCTGAATCATCTAACACAATTTATACAACCACTCTTTAAGACATAACTGTAACATGCTCGTGTCCGAAGCTTAGACACATACAACAAAATTATTAATGATGGTAACAGTCCATTTCATGTGGTCTCCATCTCATGTTGGCCTCCGAATGCATGATAGAGCTGATAAGCCTCCTCTCACCAGTCAGCCCGACAGATGTGTCCATCATACACTCACTTTACCGTCTAATCTATTATTTTTAATCTATTTACCAAATGTTATTGATTTAGTGAACACATGGACAGCCTCGTTCGCCCCTGGCTAGCCGGGACCTGTTAATATGGCATACTAGTAATTCCTTTTACTTTCCGTTCTCTAAATATGTGAAGCTTGATTCTCTGCTTGCCTGTAAAGGATTTCTTCCAACATTACCTGATAGCCTCCGATCAGGACTCTGAGAGCGACGAAGGTGCCTCTGGATATGTGGGCGCTGTAGGGGACCAGGAGGGTGGTGAAGGAGGCCAGTACGACGCTCATGCCAAACACCAATCGTCCTCCCAGCAGCCGCACGACTCTGACCTCCAGGAAGCTGGTGAACAAATACCCCCAATAGACGACTCCCAGCACGAGACCCTCGCCAACTTCATCCCAGTCTGACTCTCCAGTCTGAGAAAGAGTTTTAGTTTAGTTTAGTTCATTTATTATGCACCCCATACCCATCTTGTGGGCGGTAGTGGAAAGGGTTACAGAGGCACATAATGGGCTCAGGGACTGAACCCCACAATTCATTTAGCTAAGCAAGTTACAATCTTGATGAGCTTGTTACAAAATTTAATACAAGTCATCACATCAACAATGGGTTCGAGATCGACCACAAGTACAGTTTCTAAGTTAAGCAACTGACATATGTGGAGAGCTAGTGTCACAATTGATATGTTTGTCCTGCACACCGCCCCCCATCCAGTGGGCAGCGGTGGATAGGTTACAGTCACTCAGTTACTATATTAGGCTCCGTAATATTAGGTGCAGGGTGAGATAATCGTGTTTAATTAATTCAATATCTACCAATTTAAATTAATAAACGCCTGCAGAATGTTCCCCATATTCTAGGGCTTACCGTAAGCCTTGCTTGTGACCGCCAATATTCGATCAGGTGATCTATTCTCATGCACTCAATTACTTCTGATTCAACAGGGGCAAACAGTGAATGAACTGTGTCTAATTATCCTACCCTGCGTAGGACTCGAACCTGGGTCTCCTCTCTTGCAGGACGAGTTAGCCAAGGTATTTATCAACGTTCTAAAAGTACGATTCTGATACATTCATTAAAAAGTAAATCATTCTAACAAAATACAAGTGTATCTGTCACTAGTTTGAATCGGTGCGTATACCATATAGCTCCATACCATATACTCCAGGTATACCATATAGCTCCATACCATATACTCCAGGTATACCATATAGCTCCATTATTGGTTAACTCGCCATTTCGGTCAGTTCACCGTCGTTCCAATCCTCCGGAAGCGGGCATGCGTCTGGAGGTTCCTGGAGCGTGAAATTGTCGGCGGGTCGCCTCGCCACCATAGCCAGCACAGCAATTGAGAGCGTCACACGGAGAGCGTGGGACACCGCCAGCCCCAGGAACCCCATCATGGCTAGGGTGTGGCGCGCCCCCCACCAACCTCCTCCTGAAGCACAAGAATATGGAAGGTGTTGCAGTACAAGAATATGGAAGGTGTTGCAGTACAGGAATATGGAAGGTGATGCAGTACAGGAATATGGAAGGTGTTGCAGTACAGGAATATGGAAGGTGTTGCAGTACAGGAATATGGAAGGTGATGCAGTACAAGAATATAGAAGGTGTTGCAGCGTGCACTTACTGGGCGGAGTGTCGGTGCTGAGAGTGAAGGGGGAGTTGACAGGTGTGGTTATGGTGATCTTTGGCTCTTTGCTGCCCCTGGCGGCCATCTTGAACACAACTCGAACTGCTCCTTGCCTCTCTCTCCTCAGACGACCACCATCTGCTCCTCCCACCTCCACCCACTCCTCGTCTTCACTTATAAACCCATCGTTGACAACACCCAGCTCCTCACTGACAGCACCCAGCTCCTCACTGACAACGCTTAATCCATCGTTTGCAATATCCAGTACTTTATTTGTAACACTCATTCCCTGGTCCGCAACACATGGGTCTTGGTTTGCAATACCCTGAATTTGATTTGCAACATCTGGTTCTTCACACACAAGACCTATACTTTCATTTACAACCCACACTTCTTTACGAACAACTTCCAGACCTTCGCTGTCGACACTAATGCTTTCATCACTATCAGCCGTGTTCCCCGTAGTTGAAGACGGTGGTGCCATAGTTAAGGTGAGAGGCACCGTGGTGGCCCTGTAGGGTGCTGGTGTTGCCTCTCCTTGTGGTTCACAGCTCATGACTAACGTGAGGCAGGACTATAGTGAACACTTGCGCGGTCATGCTGCTCCTTCAGTAGCACTGGGAATGATTTCGCTTCTCGGGATAGTCTTCAAAATTAAAACAGTTACTTACAGGTATCAAGTAATGACTGCTGGAGTAAGGTTGTAAGGTAACAATACTTATGTGTCATCACCGAGGGCTGCATGAGAGTGTTCCAAATTGTCATCCAGACTTGCCACGCTGGGAGTTATGCCCCATCACGTCTGCCTCTACTGTGGCCCCTGCCTCCCTCTTTATGATTCATCCCTCCCACCTCCCTTACTCCTCCTACCTCTCTCTCCCTCCCACTTCCCATACACGAGCCTCTACCAGGTGGATGTGACGGAGGACCAGCTTGAAGGGGGCTGGCAACTCGATAAGGCCTCGTTACTTCTGGTCGACCAGGAGCTACTTGAACACCTACGTCATGACTATTCATAGATACCCTGATGCTTCCCGGTAAGCTGAGCTGCAATTGCAATATTGCAGTAATGTTATAGAGGTATGGAAGATACTTTCTTGCCAGCTTTGTGTCGCAGGCTTCAGAGAACCAGCTGCGGATCCTACAGAACCACCTGGGAATCCTTGAACTCAGCTGGCAACATTATAGAACCATCGCGATGCATTAGGACAGAATGCTTCGCGAAATGTACTTTTCAAAGACCATAGGACTGGTAAGCAGTATGAAACGCTGCCGAAAACTTGTGCAGGGAGCAGGACACAAGTCGGTGGAAGGAGGTACAGCTCGGTGGCCCAACCACCGCGGGTTTGAACTTGGCACATAATACTGTGGCGGCGGTCCTCATGTCCACTTGCATCCATCTGCCTCGCACGGGGGTTCGGTCCTCAAGCAGCTAAGTGGAGTTGTGTAACGTCGTCAGATGTGGCTCATCCTTCCTAGGACGTCTTCTTCTTCTTGTTGATCATCTTCTTAGTCGTCTTGCTGCGTGTAGACACGGCGGCGCTGTCGGTCGAGCTGGCAGAAGAGGTCTGGAGTAAGAAGTCATCCGGGCTGAAGGGAATAAGATGTTGGAGGAGATATGATGTTCCCGTCTTCGTTCGATGAGTCGATTGGGTTGTTGTGTCCGGTAGTGTGTGAAGGTGTGGATCCCGGGGGCCGCGGAGTATAGGGAGTTGCCCCCTACGACAGGAGCGCTGGCGGGGGTTGACAGCATGTCTGCGTCCGCTGGTACATTGGATGTTGTGTTGATGGTCGGTGGTGTGGAGGGCACTTCACACTACAGGAACGGTGGGTGGCGCAGCTGTGGGTGCTGAGGCAACCACCACTGTATCTGCAACATTTAATGTAAGGACTTCTCTTGGTGATCCTTGAGGAAAGTTTAGTCTTGTCTTCGAGCAAGTCTTAAGTCTTGACCGAGCTCGCCATGGAATCCAGGACTACAGTCACACGTCAGATTCTTTACATAACTCTAAAAATGATCCTTACCAGGATTCTTGGTAATCCTTGGGCAGGTGTTTATCCCGGTGCTCATTGTGAGGCTGAGGGCAAGCCTCGGCCTCGCCCCTGGAGCGCCAGCCTCGCACCAATCATCGCCAGGAATAGGATTAAGGTCGGCACAAAGTCAACTGAAAAAGATAAAAATTGTGTTGTTATTGGTGACTACTAGTTTACGTGTGTGTGTGTGTGTGTGTGTGTGTGAGAGTGTGTGTGTGAGTGTGTGTGTACTCACCTATATGTGCTTGCAGGATCGAGCATTGACTCTTGGATCCCGCCTTTCTAGCTATCGGTTGTTTACAGCAATGACTCCTGTCCCATTTCCCTATCATACCTAGTTTTAAAAGTATGAATAGTATTTGCTTCCACAACCTGTTCCCCAAGTGCATTCCATTTTTCTACTACTCTCACGCTAAAAGAAAACTTCCTAACATCTCTGTGACTCATCTGGGTTTCCAGTTTCCACCCATGTCCCCTCGTTCTGTTATTATTACGTGTGAACATTTCATCTATTTCCACTTTGTCAATTCCCCTGAGTATTTTATATGTCCCTATCATATCTCCTCTCTCCCTTCTTTTCTCTAGTGTCGTAAGGTTCAGTTCCTTCAGCCGCTCTTCATATCCCATCCCTCGTAGCTCTGGGACAAGCCTCGTCGCAAACCTCTGAACCTTCTCCAGTTTCTTTGTGTTTCTTCAGGTGGGGGCTCCATGATGGCGCGGCATACTCTAAGACGGGTCTCACGTAGGCAGTGTAAAGCGCCCTAAAAGCTTCCTCATTTAGGTTTCTGAATGAAGTTCTAATTTTCGCCAGTGTAGAGTACGCTGCTGTCGTTATCCTATTTATATGTGCCTCAGGAGTTAGATTAGGTGTCACATCCACTCCCAGGTCTCTTTCTCGAATCGTTACAGGTAGGCTGTTCCCCTTCATTGTGTACTGTCCCTTTGGTCTCCTGTCACCTGATCCCATTTCCATAACTTTACATTTACTGGTGTTAAACTCCAGTAGCCATTTCCCTGACCATCTCTGCAGCCTGTTTAAGTCCTCTTGGAGGATCCTACAATCCTCGTCTGTCACAACTCTTCTCATTAATTTTGCGTCATCTGCAAACATTGACATGTATGATTCCACTCCTGTAAACATATCATTTACGTAAATTAGAAAGAGGATTGGTCCCAGCACCGATCCTTGAGGTACTCCACTTGTTACTGTTCGCCAGTCCGACTTTTCGCCCCTTACCATTACCCTCTGGCTCCTTCCTGTTAGGTAGTTCTTCACCCATACTAGGGCCTTTCCGCTTACTCCTGCCTGCCTCTCAAGTTTGTATAGCAGTCTCATGTGCGGTACCGTATCAAAGGCCTTTTGGCAGTCAAGAAATATGCAGTCTGCCCAGCCTTCTCTGTCCTGCCTTATCCTTGTTACTTTATCATAGAATTCTAAAAGGTTTGTTAGGCATGATTTCCCTGTCCAGAACCCATGTTGGTGCTTGTTTACAAACCCAATGCTCTCCAGGTGCTCAACAAGTCTTAGCCTAATTATTCTTTCAAGAATTTTGCAGGGGATGCTTGTCAGTGATACGGGTCTGTAGTTAAGTGCCTCCTCCCTATCACCCTTTTTGAAAATCGGTACGACATTTGCCTCCTTCCAGCAACTGGGCAATTCTCCCGACATAAGTGACTCATTAAAGATCATTGCCAGAGGCACGCTGAGAGCCTGCGCTGCCTCTTTGAGTATCCACGGTGATACTTTGTCTGGTCCAACAGCTTTATTTGCATCCAGTGTTGTCAACTGTTTCATTACATCCTCTGCTGTCACCTCTATATCCGATAGTCTTTCATCTTGGGTAATCTCTTCTAACAATGGGAGCTGCTCAGGCTCGGTTGTGAACACTCCATGGAATTTTGCATTCAGTACCTCGCAGATTTCCTTGTCGCTTTCTGTATATGCCCCTTCTGTTTTCCTCAGTCTTGTCACTTGGTCATTTACCGACATCTTCCTTCTTATATGGCTATGTAGTAATTTTGGTTGCTTTTTCGCTTTGACTGCAATATCGTTCTCATAATTCCTTTCCGACACTCGTCTTATGTTAATGTAATCATTCCTAGCTCTGTTACATCTAATCCTGTTGTCCTCTGTCCTTTGTCTTCTGTACTTCCTCCACTCCCTCCTGCTTCTCACCTTTGCTTCCTGACACTGTCTATTAAACCATGGGTTATTATATTCCCTCCTGCTTTTTTCCTTTATTGTTGGAATAAATCTATCTTCAGCCTCCTTGCATTTCAATATGACTTGGTTCATCATACCTTGCACTGTTTTTCCTCTAAGTTCTTCCTCCCACTGCACTTCTCCCAGGTAGTCCCTTATCCTTCTGTAGTCCCCTTTTCTGTAATCAAGTCTCCTTTCCCGGACCTCTTGTCCTTTGGTCACAATTTTAAGCTCCATCATGTAGTCAAAGACTAGGACACAATGGTCACTAGCTCCTAGTGGTATTTCATGTTCCAACTGCTCGATGTCTTCTACATTCTGAGTGATAATGAGATCTAATAGGCTGGGCGTATCCCCTCCTCTTTCCCTAGTATCTTCTTTCACATGCTGTGTTAGAAAATTCCTGTCAATAACGTCTACCAGCTTCGCTCCCCAGGTCTCCTCCCCGCCATGGGGATTCCTCGTTTCCCAATTTATCTCTCCGTGATTTAGGTCCCCCATGACCAGCAGCTTCGCTCTCATTCTATGCGCTAAAGTTGCTGCCCTCTGCAGTTCATCCATACATGTCTTGTTGCTGTCCTCGTACTCCTGCCTGGGCCTTCTACTGTTTGGTGGGGGATTGTAGAGTATCAAGATTACAATCTTCTTCCCATCCACTGTCAGAGTTCCATGTATGAAGCTTGTGCTTTCATTGGTACCCGGATTTTCCAGCTCATCAAACTTCCATTTCCGCTTTATTAGTAGTGCCACTCCTCCTCCCTGTCTCTGTGTCCTTTCTTTTCTTATCACCTGGTACCCCTCTGGAAAGATTGCATCCGAGATCATGCCATTTATTTTAGTTTCCACTATTGCCACTATGTCTGGGTCTGCCTCACTAACTCTTTCTTTTATCTCTTCTGCTTCTGCTTCTGTGTGTGTGTGTGTGTGTGTGTGTGTGTGTGTGTGTGTGTTTACCTAGTTGTACTTGCGGGGGTTGAGCTGCGGCTCTTTGGTCCTGCCTCTCAACTGTCAATCTACTGGTGTGTGTGTTTACTATTTGTGCGTGCTGGATCGACCCGTTATCTCTATCTGTCGATCGTCTAATATAATGATTCAAGACCTATGTTTTCTCTTATCATACCTGCTAGGTCAACTAATGACCACTCGCAGGAGGCATCCCACAACATGGAACTCACAGGTACATGATAATCACTTGGAGACACTGGAGCGACTCGAACCTGCGTTCTGGTGAATCCCAGACACCTGCCCTAACCGACTCGGCCACGATGGTACAAAACCCAACCAACCCTGTATTCTACTGAATTCACTAGGATGTTCTGGAGGTCCTAGACCGGAGCCCAATCACGATTTTACAATCGACCCGATCGTACCCTGGCCTACGGTAATGGCGTTCACACTCTTACGCTCCACTCAGATTTATTTATTTATTTATATATATACAAGAAGGTACATTGGGTTTGTGAGAATACATTGAATAGTACAGTATTTACAATCTTGTAAAGCCACTAGTACGCGCAGCGTTTCGGGCAGATGAGGCGTAAGGTTTTCTGATGGACACAACTTCTCCCGCTGGACACAACTTCCCTCCTCGTTGGACACAACCCCCCTTCCCCCGTTGGACACAACCCCCCTTCCCCCGCTGGACACAACCCCCCTTCCCCCGCTGGACACAACCCCTACCCCCCACAGCGGCTTCGTGTGAGTTGTGCCGACATTTGACCACCCACCCAATCCTGGCACGCTCGATCATCGAACTGTGAGAGTTACATTTTTCCTGCGTAATCAACTCTGCATTGTCCTAATTGCACACGTGTTCAGATCTGTATATTCTGCAACAAACGAAATTTTACCCGAGTGTCCATACCAGCATGTATCAACGAGGCTGTAGTTTCTGGCTCGCT
>NC_091208.1:21834981-21855370 GCF_040958095.1 Procambarus clarkii | reverse complement strand
CGAGCTGTGTTATTTACATTGTGATAACTCCTGTTGTCTGTCGTATGGGTGAATTGAGGTAGGCTTCTTGGTAGTGTATTGAACCAGAAGGCATGGCAGGATGTGCAGAATACCTCCCGTTTAAAAGCTGAGGTGCAGTAGGCAGTCTTGAGAGAGACACTACTGCACCTCTGTTGTTCCGTCAACATCAGAGGCCCGAGACTCAACACACTTGCACTACACATAAGGGACATAATTGGTCGACCCCTCACAGTGTTCAAGAGTGAACTTAATAAGCACCTCCAAAAGATATCTGATCAACCAGGCTGTGATTCATAAGGTAACCGCCTACCAAATATTGTGGCCTGTATTCATCTAATTGTGCTTGAGGTGGTTGAGCTTTGGCTCTTTGGTCCCGCCTCTCAACCGTCAAACAACTGGTGTACAGATTCTTGAGCATACTGGGCTCTTATATCTATAAGATTTGATATCAAATCTACAAATCTTCCTGTGTACGTGTGCCCGTGCCCGTCCGTGCGTGTGCCCGTGCCCGTCCGTGCGTGTGCCCGTGCCCGACCGTGCGTGTGCCCGTGCCCGTCCGTGCGGGTGTGAAGACGACTTTATACTGAAGGAGGAATGTGTGAAGCAGCAGGGTTACAGCTCTCCAAGTTATAGCACCGCTCCTGTGCCAGGTAAGTCCACTACGGGCTCACCATAGCCCGTGCTACTTGCAACTTATTGTTGCCAGTAACTGAATCTTAAACCACCACTTAAACAAGGTGTGAAGCAGCGATAATTTGACCACCGTGTTGTTAACAAGGTGGTGATATGACGTCACAGCCGGCTTACCTTCGCTATACAGAGCTTCATCACAAGGTTGGTCCTACACGTGACCTACACACCCGCTAACTTTGTTACCTTCCCTCGTTGGGTACTTTATTATTGTAGTGCAGGTAGAGACTTGTGTAGTGGTGTTGGAGCACACAGCGTTATCAGCAGGTGGCAGGATGGTAATGTGTGGTTAGGGATGAGTGGCAGGAGAGAGAGGGGGGGGGAGAGAGAGAGGTAGGTAGAGAGAGAGAGGGGGGGGGTAGAGAGAGAGAGAGGGGGGGTAGAGAGAGAGGGGGGGTAGAGAGAGAGAGAGAGAGAGAGAGAGAGAGGGGGGTAGAGAGAGAGAGAGAGGGGGGGGTAGAGAGAGAGAGGGGGGGGTAGAGAGAGAGAGGGGGGGTAGAGAGAGAGGGGGGGTAGAGAGAGAGAGGGGGGGTAGAGAGAGAGAGGGGGGGTAGAGAGAGAGAGGGGGGAGAGAGGTAGAGAGAGGGGGAGAGAGAGAGAGAGGGGAGAGAGAGAGAGAGGAGAGGGTGGTGAGAGCCAGGTTTTTGTAGCGTGGCGGCCTGGGGTCGCGGCATGACGAGCACCGCGCCTTCCACTCACTGATTTTTTCCTCACGAAGTGGTGAATCGGCGATGGAGGGAGGACGGGAGAGCGTGTGTGTGTGGGGGAGGCAGAGGTGCGTGCTGGGGCATGCTAGGGCTCCTGCCGGGGCCTGGGCTGGGGGTCCCGGTGTGTGTGGGGAGGCACAGGTGCGTGCTGGGGCATGCCAGGGCTCCTGCCGGGGCCTGGGCTGGGGGTCCCCGTCATCCCTGCTTGAGACCACCAGCATTTGGACGGTAGGAGGGACGGGAGGAGAGGGAAGGGGGGGGTGGAGACCTCTATCCTTTTTTGGAAGGTAGATGCTTAAGTGTAGATGTGGCTGGAGTCTCCTGGCGGCAGTGTGCTGCTGTTGCTCCTGCTGCTGCTGTGTGGAGGATCCTTGTGGCACTACGTGTAGGCACTCTTATAGTATTGAGAAATGTTGTGGTGGTGGCAGCCCTTTAGTAGTGATGTCATTGGTGGCGTTCTGCAGCAGGTAGTGATCCCCCCGAGCCTGTACCAGCTCCTAGACGCCTTACCATCCCCCCCATCCACCACCCCCCGTCCACCACCCCCATCCACCACCCCCATCCACCACCCCCACTTTGGAATCTTGCTACCGCCTCGCCGCCGATAGTAATGATAACTTCACAGTCGACAAGTTTTTTAATAGTTTTATCATTAGGGTGGAGGATGTATGGAGTGTTAAGATAGTGGGAGCACCGCGCCACGTCAAGAGCTCATTGACCTTAAGCGGGGGTCATCGACAAGTTATGTATAAAAAAGTTTATTAATGCAGCGAGGAGATGATAATGTTGACGGCTCCTGGTGCTCGGCCACTCAACCCAAACACACACACACAAACTTGCCTCTACCAGCTTGTCTCTCTCATTGTTTACCTCGCATGGGGGGGGGGGACTAGAATGCTGTTGCGCTCATCCCACAAAACGCCTAAATCTACTTCACAAGGGAAAATGTCGTTTTGGATCAACGTGCAGATATTGCACCGTGTCGTGTGCAAAACTGCACCTGAAGAAATAAAACGCCTTGACCTCTATTTGCCAGCTATGTCACGGGCGAGGCACACAACGCTACAGAATGGTCAACAGGATAATGGCCTTGGAGGAAAGTCGCATCGTATTTTAAATCCAGAAGAACGAGCGTGCAAAAGGTGGAACAGGAGGGGAAGTGCATGGTATGGGAGTGCATGTTGCTGGAACTAACCGAAACGTACACAGGCCAGAGTGATCTGTTACACCCCAGAGCTACAACTAGGACAGGCAGCTACACTGCAACAAGTAGTACAGGTCAAACACATGTCCACGCGTAACGCACCTTCCTTAAATACCTCCTTAAATACCTCCCTATCATAATACATCAAATAGAGTAATTGGTACTCCTCAAGCCTGGCCCGGGCCGGGTAGAACAACTTGCAGAACTTCATCCAGGTACAATCCAGGTACACAAAACAAGGGGAAGTAGTAGTAGTGGCCAAGAAGACTCGGTAAGCCGGGTCACAAGGCAGGCAATACAACGTAATGGGTCAGACCAACGTGACCAGGCAGGCATGAGTTACTGGCATAACTTAACACCTTCCTCAGCACTGGGCTTGGGACAACTGGAACAACTACTCTTTGGCCAAACCCAAGTAGCCCAGTAGGGATAAATCTATATACACGAATGCAGTTGGAATTGTAAATAAATGGATAAAGTTACAAGAGGGCAGAAAACACTTGTTGGTCAGAAGGGGGGGGGGGGTACTAGGGCATACTGGCACCAGTAGAGTCTAGCACTCGTGTGGTGGGACTGTGGCACTCGTATAAGGCCGTAAAGTAGGTGAAAGGCAGCTTGTGGTCATTGAGGTCAGGTGTGCCAAGCTTCTTGGTGTTTATAGTTAGTGTCAGTGTGGAGGGCAGGAGCAGTTGGTGAGGGAGGTGCCTCAACCAGATACCCCCTATCTCCTCTCCCCGCCTCTACCTGCTGCTGCCTATATTGGTGCTCTTTATCTAGTAGGGCGCTTGTCACGTCTCTCTCCTGCCTGCATCACCTTTACCAGTCGACTCCTCCTCCTCCTTCCTGCACTCTGCTTCCCTCGTCTTGCGTGCAACACGTCTGTTTTCCTCCAAGCCTGTCTTGAGTTGGTTGTGAGGTTGTGGGTTGAGAATCGTCTCAAGATAACCCCAACGAGGATCAGTGTCCCCACACCTCCGGCGGCACCAATCACCCAGCAAGTGGTTTACCACTGTGCCACAGGGACTGCAAATTCCCCGTGCAAATTGATAGAATTGTCTTAGAGCATCTGTTGCACGTGCGGCTATTTTACACAGGCGGCCACGCCGCCTCGTCTCACAAGGAATCATTACAAGGTGTATATTATGAACCAGAAGCTCTTAATATTTCCAGATGTAAAACACGATATATGTTGTCCGCGCTGCGAGCAGTATAACTTTAAGGATTTTAAGCAGTCTCAATTGTTTAATTACTGAACAGTTCCCAAAGCAGCAACTTCTCCAGCTGTGAGTGTGGCTGTTTGAGTGCAACAACACTTCCCCGTTGATAGTGTGTTAAGAAGTATTATCATTGGGTTGGCATCTCTTGTTTGACAGCTTATTCCGCCTGTACTTGTTCCTGTAGTTGTGTCACCTGCTTAATGCTTTCCCTCTGAAAACTGTGTTGGGAGTTTGGCTCTCTGTGCCAAGTAGTAATATTTGTATTTACTATTTGTACCTGCAGAATTGAGCTATTAGCTCTTGGAACCCCGCCTTTCTAACCAATCTGTTTTTCTCTATTATGTCTACTACATATATTTATCTCTAACACACGCGCACACACATCCCCAGATAGCAGCCCATAGCAGCTGTCTAACTCCCAGGTACCTATTTACTGCTACGTGAATAGGTGCAGCAAGGTGAAAGAAACTCGGCCTATTTGTTTCTGCCTTGGCCGGGAATCGAACCAAGGGGCCCTTATGACTACGACCCCTGAGCGCTGTCCACTCAGCCACGAGGCCTGACCTAACCCAACCCATGTGTGTGTTTGGGGGGGGGGGGCTACCTTGAGAGTACCTTGAGGTGCTTCCGGGGCTTAGTGTCCCCGCGGCCCGGTCGTCGACCAGGCCTCCTGGTTGCTGGACTGATCAACCAGGCTGTTAGACACGGCTGCTCGCAGCCTGACGTATGAAGTCACAGCCTGGTTGATCAGGTCAGGGGGAAGGGAAGGGAAGGGAACTATGAGGGGGAAAGCGCCAAGCCATGCCAATTATATATGCACTGGGAAGGGGTCAGGATAAGGATTTGGGGTGGGACGGGGGGAAGGAATGGTGTCCAACCACTTGGACTGTCGGGGATTGACCGCCGACCTGCATGAAGTGAGACCGTTGCAGCCACCAGTTGGACGATGTGTTGTGTGGCTCTGACACACACACGTGAAGTGTTCCAGTAGTGTGAGGTAGTGACCGTTCACCTCATGTCCCTCACATTCTTCTCTCCCTCCGTCTCCCTCCCTCCCTCCGATGACCTTCCTCCCTCCCTCTCACCTTCTGCTGGTCGCCTCGGCCACTCCTGCGTGCACCATTCATCCATTTTAGCCTGGCCATTCAGCCCCGCGCCTCGGGTAAATACTGGGAGAGTAACCTGCGCTTCTCTCTCATTCTTCTCCAGGGAGTGTTGAGGGGGGAGTGGTGGCCAGTGTCCAGGGAGTGTTGAGGGGGGAGTGGTGGGCAGTGTTGAGGGGGAGTGGTGGCCAGTGTCCAGGGAGTGAGGTGACACGCCTGCGACTCCTTGTGCTGCTGTGGGTCACGTCTCACCCAGCGACCTTGCTCTAGTCCTGCTTCAATTGGGCTACGGAGCCAACATTCCGTCTTTATCAGTGACGAGGCTACCTGTCACCCTGGTGTGAATCTCATTCCCGTCTCGCCTGTCTGTGCCCTCTTATGTTTCTCTCTCAATGTCTTCCCATTATCTTCCGTTATGAAATCTTAACTTTATCCACCTTACAGGCTTCCCTTTCCTTCACAGGAAGGGAAGGCTTCTTCCCTTCATGTGTTTACCTCTTCCAGGTTAGCGTGGTCATTATTTACAATCGTCTTGCCTCTGTCCTCTCCTCCTCCTCTAGCTCCCCGCCCATTTCCATTCCTCGCCCTTCCCCCTGCTGATGCTCCCCCCCCCCAGCTCCTCGACCTTCTCACAAGGGGTGTTGGCCCACGCACTCACCGTCCTACAACCTGGCTATTTTTACCGCACTCTTCATACTGGCCTGGTGGTGCTTCTTAACCCTGTCGTTGTGGGCAGGTTGATCCTGGCGGCCTGGTCGAGTGAGAGAGAGGGAGAGGGAGAGGGGGGAGAGAGAGGGGGATGGAGGGGGGGAGAGAGAGGGATGGAGGGGGGGAGAGAGAGAAAGAAGAAGTGGTGGGAGCGGCTCTCCAGGGAGGAGTGTGGGATGGCCTGGTGTAAAAAAAGGGTTGATGGAGCAGTAATGAAGAGGGTAGTGGGCCTGAGTGGTCGTCTCACTTAACACCATCTGTCGCTGCCGCTGGTGTTCTTCCGTCGTCACCGACTGACACCAGCATGTGCGCCCCTCTCCTGGTCTCTGGTCTACACGTGTTGACACAGATGCCTTACTGACCTGACCTACATGGACTTACTGTACAGTAGGGCACAAGTGCACGCTGGACAGGTGTGCTCAGAGGACACGTAAATTACTGGGTAGGAGAGATGACAGAGGCTTGTTATTCCCGGTAGTACCGGGGAGTTTAGTCCTTGGTGTGACCTTGCTGGCTCTCTGTCTGGCTCTAAAGCTCGCTATACATCTGTGTGTGTAGCTCATTTTATGTAATAAGGTTTTAATAAAATACTAAAATGTTACAATAAACAAGGGTGTGCTAGAAGACAATATGTTCAAGATCATGTGGAAGCCCCCATAAATCTCCCGCTGGTTACTGGATATCCTCCTCTTCCAGGCTGAGTGTAAGTGTTATACAAGTGTAGTGTGTGTGTGTGTGTGTGTGTGTGTGTGTGTGTGTGTGTGTGTGTGTGTGTGTGTGTGTGTGTGTGTGTGTACACACACACACACACAAGTTGCACAAGTTTAGAGCGATGTTGGTCCTGGAGCAGCAGGGTACAGGGTACGAGGACCTGCTCTACAGCAAGCCTGGATACGCAACAGTAGAGGAAATAGAGGAGGAGGAGGAGGACATGATAGAGCTAATTATTATGGGCAATTAAGTGACATGATTATAAATGATGAAATAGTGAAAACAAATAGGAAAATAATAACTAATGAAGATGAATGCAATAGACAAGGATGGCATAGGAGCCAACAATACATAATTTGAGAAGTGGAATATGATATTAATATGCTGGCTCAGGAGTTACTGTCTTAGACGACTCCCTGCTGGAGTGATGGGCTGCAAGAGCTTCAGGATGGAGGCACCAGTGAACACCCACGCGCGCGCGCGTACGCATGCACTTATAATAGACTATATTCCCCCCCCCCCTCCCCCCTCCACACATCTTTGTAGCTAAGGATCTCCCATCTCTACTAGGCTACTGGCAGTAATTTGATGGTTGTCATTGATAGTTGGACATGCTGCAGGGATGGTTGGTGGCTTGTGTGAGGTAGGTGGCCTGGCGGGGCTGACCTGTGTCCCGGGAGTGGGCTGACAGACTGGAGTTGGCACATCTGCCAGGTACGCCACACTAGGCCACACCGGAGCGTATTGAACAGGTGTCCACGCCCTCACATAAGCTTATACGGTCCCGCTCCACGCCCACACAGCTTTCTCTTCTTGTCGAGTGGCAGCTAGGGTAGAGGCAACATACCCACGCTCCTCACAAACCGTTTGAACCAACTTGTCAGTTTTCCTCTTGATAACGTCGGATGGTATATTGCGTTACTTCATCCTGGGTTACTTTGTCGCCTGGTGATACTGCATGACCTCCACGTCCTCCTTCGTGTGGTCCAGACTATAGCCTTGCCACTCCGTGATGCATGGCACTCTCCTTCCTCATAATCACTGTTGCATGTACCCAATACCCCATTCCATCACACGGGGTAAACTTGACTCCCTTAACCTTCTCTGTCCTGCTCACCAAGAGGTAAGCATAAACTCCACTTGGCTCATTCCTCTGAGTGTTGTGTGGGTGCGTGGTGTTTGCGAGATGGGGGCAGTCTTATGTGGGCCTGCGGAGCGCTGCAAGCAACAACCTAACGGAATAAGTTATCGCCAAACAAGCCTGGCTGCAGGCCGGCGTGGGGAGTAGAAAAATTGTGGAAACCCACTAAAGGTGCGTTGACGGCGGGTTGACTTGTGCTACAGTTAGAGGGGGGAGTGAGGGCTCTAAGAGGGCACTAGGTGGTTGTGGAGCACCTGGGTGGGTGTAGCTGGTAGTTAGGGTTCAAATCACCCTACTAGTCAAATCACTTATGCTGTCCCGTCTTGAGTGCTCACTTCAGAGCAGGAGAGATTGCTGAAATAGAGGGAGTAGAGAGAACATATACGGCACGCATAGACGCCACAAAGCACCCAAGTTATTGGGTTCGTCTCAAAGCTCTCCAAATGTACTCTCTAGAGAGGATACGAGAGAGAGTTATCAAGTAATATATACATGGAAGGTACTGGAGTGAACGATATGGAAGAAAATGCAGAAGAGGTCCAGTGAAGAGCAGAGGTGCCATAGGCACAATCAGAGAACACTGTATAACCATCAGAGGTGCCATAGGCACAATCAGAGAACACTATAAACATCAGAGGTCCGCGGTTGTTCAACACCCTCCCAGTGAGCATAACAAATAATGCCGGAACAACCGTGGACATCAACAGAAAACTTGATAGTTTTCTTCAAGCCGGACCAACCTGGCTGTGGTGGGTATGTGGGCCTGCGGGCCGCTCCAAGCAACAGCCTGGTGGACCAAGCTCTCACAAGTCAAGCCTGGCCTCGGGCCGGGCTTGGAGAGTAGAAGAACTGCCAGAAGCCCATCAACCAGGTGTACCCGACCTGTGACGGGCGTGGAGGATTGGGTACCGGCAGACGCTGTGTCCCCTTCCCAACTCTCAGTAATCATCCCTATTACACTTTCCGCTTCCTCTCATCCATTCATCTTTCTCCAGTCTCACTCCTTCATTTTCCTTACTTCACTTTTTTAATTTCCTCTCCATTCACAGTGTTCACACTCCCCCTCCCCCTCTCCCTCCCCTGGTGGTGCAGCCCTGCGCGTCATGGGACCTCTTCCTCTTGTGTTACACCTTGAGTTACCTTATCCCCTTCCCACCAGCCACCAGACCCTCTCTTGAAGCTTCTCATTTGTGTCTTCCTCCGCCTTCTCTCTTCATTTCTCGATGTTTCTTACTTTCTTTAATATAGGTACATCCACTGTAGGTTCATATAGCCGTATGTACCTATATTTAATATAGGTACGTATGGCTACCCCTAGACAATATGAAGGGTTACGAAGTTTTCTTTCAAGAACTAGCTATGATATACCAAAATGAGTAGCTGACATGAGTTATACAAGGGACACGTGATGAGTTAGTCAGTACTGGCACACTTTGGGGATATTCTCAAGACCTCTTGAGTAACTAAGGTACTGTAGTTGTACAGCTCAAAGTTGCCTCATACAGGCACGTCTCAAGGGTCTAATGGCAGGACATTGAATCATGTGGGTGAGATTATTGACCCAGTTTCTGATAGTATAAACGTGGAGTGTTGAGGGGTGGGAGATTGGTCACCTGTAGCCACCTGCCACAGGTGACGGTGGCCCAACCTGATCCTGACAGTCACCTGACAAGTCAAGCCTGGCCTCGGGCCGGGCTTGGGGAGTAGACCAACTCCCAGAACCCCATCAACCAGGTATCAACCAACCAGGTACCATCATATTTGTTGTTGTTGTTGTTGTTTAAGATTTGCTGCTTGGAACAAAAAGGTCCAAGTAGCACGGGCTATGGTGAGCCCGTAGTGGACTTTATACCATCGTATCGTATTGTCTCCTGCGCTTGTTCTTCTGCCCATAAATGTTGGCAGCGGGTCTAAACACGTCAATCATTCAACAAATTACAAAAAACTACATTACAAAATTACAAATTACAAAACAATACATTACAAATTACAAAACAAAAAACATTCAACAAAACAAATCATTTGTGTATATTTGGTGGTTGCGGGTGTAGAGTGTACTAGTGTCAAACCTTAATCTCTGGAGTGAGACTGTTGACGTGTGAGAGCAAGTAGTGTGTGAAGGGAACCACAAACTGAGCCAGTGAGGGCCGACGGTACTCTCCTATTTAGTGCTTGCGGGGGTTGAGCTGTGGCTCTTTGGTCCCGCTTCTCAACCGTCAATCAACAGGTGATACAACACCGTTCACTTGAACGGTGTTCAGGTGAACAGGACATAACTGAGGGCCTGGCGAAGCGGACGGTGGTGGTCGGGCACGTCCACTAGGAGACTGGGAGGGGGGGGGGGACGGTGTTAGGAAGCAGCTGTCGCACTTGAGGTGACAGTTACCACAACTTGAGCAGACAAAGGGAACAGTTGCGGGTGATGGCGGGAGGGATCTCCTTGCACCCCCCGCGCTCTTCTCAGTGTACACAGGCTATACAGGCTACGCCACTCATTTTCTGGTTAATTGATATTGCTTATGACTGACCCGTTTGTAGCAGACGCACTGGCTCTCTCGGGACTCTCCACCCACACCTGTCGTGGGACTCTCCGCCCACACCTGTCGTGGGACTCTCCGCCCACACCTGTCGTGGGACTCTCCAGCCCACACCTGTCGTGGGACTCTCCGCCCACACCTGTCGTGGGACTCTCCAGCCCACACCTGTCGTGGGACTCTCCGCCCACACCTGTCGTGGGACTCTCCGCCCACACCTGTCGTGGGACTCTCCGCCCACACCTGTCGTGGGACTCTCCACCCACACCTGTCGTGGTGGCGTGCTGGAGAAGAGATAAGAGTAATGGCGTACATTGTGCCGGTGTATTGGAGTCAAGTTCAGTCAATGTGTGCCTGTGAGAGTTGCGTAATAGTACACAACTATAGTAGGTCACCGGGACAATGAATGCTGTAGTATCCCCCTACCTGTGTGTGTGGGGGGGGGGGGGTGGCACGGTGGAAGCCCCCAGGGCGGCTGTTGTCAAGGTAGAGGAACTCCCAGAACCCCATCAAGCAGGTTCTTGGCACAGTTGTGTACGAGGTGGCGGGTATGGCGGCCAGCGGCAGAAGACCAGGCCATGCAAGGCTCACACACCAAGAGAAGACTCTAGTTAAATATATTGTATTCTGGCGTTGTTTTTGTCACGCCTCTTCGACTGCTGAATACGCAACACAGATTGTGGTGGTCCATTTGCATCACTTGTATAACGTTGTATAAGACGTTAAGCCTCTCCTCAACCCCGTCTCCTTGGTATTTGTGCCCAACCCCTTGTTGCCGCCCCCCTCCCCCCCCCCTCATGAGTCTTGCACCTCACGTCTACTTTCTCATCCTTGACGTAATAACACTAATTGCATGCAGCTCAGGCATCATCTGTTCCATAATCAGTCGAGTGTGAAACTCACGCCTTGCCAACACCACCCGCTTTTGGGAACACATGATACAATGGTAATCAAAACGCAAAGGTGCCTGGCACGAATGAGCACCTGTGTGTGTACTCGCCTAGTTCTGCTTGCGGGGGTAGAGGTCTGGCTCTTTGGGTCCGCCTCTCAACTGTCAATCAACTGTTTTTTCCACCCCCCCCCCTCTCCCCCCAAGAAGCAGCCCGTAGCAACTTTAACTCCCAGGTACCTATTTACTGCTAGGTGAAGAGGGGCATAAGGGTGAAAAAAATTCTGCCCTTTTGTTTCCCCCTCCGCCGGGGATCGATCCCCGGACCCCTTGGACTACGAACCCCGAGCGCTGTCCGCTCAGGCGTGCGTGTTCATGTAATTTTACTTAAAAATATCATCTCCTTAGGTCGGAGTTTTAGCTGGTGGTCCATATTCCCAGGTCGCTGCACCTCCTCGCTGCCTTAACCCTTGAGTGATTGATTGATGAAGGTTAAGCCACCCAAAAGGTGGCACGGGCATGAATAGCCCGTAAGTGGTGGCCCTTTTTAGCCATTACCAGTATCAATAGATGATACTGGAGATCTGTGGAGGTGCGGCTGCACCCTGCGTGACGGGAGATGTCCTCGCTGTCTTAAGCCTTGAGTGAAGGTTTGGCTGATATAGTGTTGAGTGATGTGGAGCATGGTGGCGGCCTGTCCCCGCGAGTCTTGGCCTGTGAGGTAGCCTCCCGGCTCACACCACCAGCCTCTCCTCGCCCCGGGATATCTTGCAAGTCATGCATCATCTTCTCTCTCTCTTGACACTCTCCAGAGACATAGTTACTGTAGCCTTTCTTCCTAACTCGTCACTCTCACCTCTCTTACTCCACTTTCTCAACAATATACATACATTATATATATATATATATATATATATATATATATATATATATATATATATATATATATATATATATATATATATATATATATATATCTCAAAGGGGTACCACCTCTGGTGCAAGTGTAGGGACCCATAGCCTCGGAGAAGAAAATAAAGAGTACTCAGAGAAGACCTTGTGGATCCTCACTGAACACTTTGATATTTTCTTCTACTACTACCCCTATTCTTTTGGTATGTGTGAATGTTTATCTAACTTTATTTGAAAATGTCATTACATAATTATATATATATATATATATATATATATATATATATATATATATATATTATATATATATATATATAATATATAATATTTTAAGCCTTCATCCTGTCCCTGCTCTTGTCTCATAGATCATTATGACAGGTCTCTTTGTTGCTTTCATGTTGGTGTCTGGGCCAGAAGGTGTTGCGAGGTGGTTCAGTATACCAGTACCACCACAGTTGTCATTGAGTCTCACGTGATGGTTGTCCCGCCTGTATAATCAGCGCCGGTATGACTGACCTCTCGCTAATGGTTTCTTCCTTTCCAAATGTCACTTGTCTATTACAGTCACTTTTATCATCCCTAATTTTGACATTCTCTGGAGTGGCCTTCCATTATGTCCTTGTTTAGTTCACGACATTTTTCTACTTGTATATTATTAGGCTCAATGGGCGTATGGGTATTTGGCCGATACCTGGAAATGGTGAATAATGGGTGATGGGGTCCCTGGAGGCTCTTTGAGGCCACGGACGTGACGAGTGAAGCGGAACTGACACTCCGCTCTTGTGGGATTAGTTTCTTCTCTTGACCTCTGGCAGGTTTGTAATAATAATAATATACTAATAATAATAAACGCTGTGTCACTTCCTTCGGTGCTTTCCTGTGGGTGATGTGAGCAGGTTGGTGGTAGATGACGAGGCGTTGCTGGGCTCCAGCAGCGGCGGTGTCATCTTGGGGGCGATCTTACGCTCGGGTATTGTAAGACTTAAAGTACCTAGAGAGTGCTACTATTACTCCGGCAGCTCTTACTTGGTAGCTGGAGTGTGGGCGTGTATGGAGCATGAAGGTGGACCTCGAGGCTCTTATTGGATGACACCAGGTTAGCGGGCAAGGACACACTCACCTCTACTCGCCCTTGAGCAGCGACTCTGAGCCTACCATCATCTCTGGTACACCTCTCGTCATGTGAGAGGTGCACCACCACGCCAGAAGGGTGGCGTTCCCAGGCCAGAGGTGGGGAGGGACGGTTATAGCTGCTCCTCCAACACTGACTCCATCTACCACACTACCAAGGTCGACGTGACCTCTGCTCGTCCTCCTGGCAGTATGCGTTTCAACCCACGTTCCCTCGACATGCACGCCCGTACGTGCGTTGATCGTGCTGGCCCACGTCGCCGGTAAGAGGCCGCATACCCTGCTCGTACACCTGTGCATTGACAGGTGTCTCTTTCCGGTTGGCGGCCGCCATGCACCTGGCCGCAAGTGGTTGTATTGTAATGGAGAGAGTCAGTCATGCAGTCCACTGTTGTCTTATCGTGTCCGGCTTGCTCTCCTCTCACTCTTTAATAATTTATCCTCCTCCTCCTCCTCCCTGGTTACTGTATTCCGTGCATGCATCACACTACACCATGATGCATAAGACATTGTTCGTTGAGATGGGCGAGCCATCGCCTCAAATCCAGAGTTTGTTGCCATAAGCACGCGTATTAATATTGGATTGTCTTGCCAGAGTTCCTGTGTAAGAACGCGAACCAATTAAACTGAGATGGTGTAGGCTGGGTCCTGAGTGAATGAAACTCCCCCCGCACCCTCCAGGCCCCGGGGAGTCTAGAGGAGCGCCCACAGCCAGACCGGTCCAAGTACAGGGCGAGCCTTCCCGCTGGTCAACATTGTGGTCGAGTGCGTGCGTGAGGTGCGTGGCACATCGCGGGCGCGTAGTATGCTCTACCAACAGGCGTATAAATCCCCTATATAATCCCAAACTAGATTGTATTACTAGGTCCGATGCGGCCTGCCCATCCCTCCTCACTACCACACCACTTGATTAACAGTTGAGAGGCGGGACCAAGGAGCCACAGCTCAACCCCCAGAAGCACAACTAGGCGAGTATAACTAGACAACTATCTTGAGATGATTTCAGGGCTTAGCGTCCCCGCGGCCCGGTGCTCGACCAGACCTCCTTTTTGTTACACATCCCCAGGAAGCAGCCCGTAGCAGCTGTCTAACTCCCAGGTACCTATTTGCTGCTAGGTAGGGGCATCAGGGTGAAAAAAACATTTTGCCCATTTGTCTCCGCCTCAACCAGGGATCGAACCCGGAACATCAGGACTACTAATCCGAAGCACTGTCTACCCAGCTGTCAGGCGCCCCAACACTAGATGAGTACACACACCGTGCGCTATCGCCTCAATGGTTAACCTGGATTTTGCCTGAATTATACCTTGAGGGTTGTTTGTTGTTATAAATTCAGCTACTCGGAACAAGTTCCAAGGAGCACGGGCTATGGTGAGCCCGTAGTGGACTTACCTGGCACAGGTGCGGAGACCTTGAGGGGGTTCTGGGAGTTGTTCTACTCCCCAAGTCCCGCCTGAGGTCGAACTTGTCTTGAAAAGCTTGGTCCAACAGACTGTTGCTTGGAGCTGCCCGCGGGCTCTCATTCACTACAACCTAGTTGGTGAGTGTGTGTACTCATCTAGTTGTGCTTGCGGGGGTTGAGCTCTGGCTCTTTGGTCCCGCCTCTCAACTGTCAATCAACTGGTGTACAGGTTCCTGAACCTACTGGGCTCTATCATATCTACATTTAAAACTGTGTATGGAGTCAGCCTCCACCACATCACTGCCTAATACATTCTAGTGTGTGTGTGTGTGTGTGAGGGGGGGGGGGGGGTACATAAGAGGAGAACAGATATGGAGGGGGAGAGGATAGTGGTGATTGGTGACCATGATGGGCAGTGCAGGTTACGCCCACCCACCCACGGGGCCCTTCTCCCACTAACTCCCTTCTCTTAGTTCCTCCTCCTCCTCTCTAAGATGCTTCTCCGTAAGCCTCCGCTCAAGCGCTACATCTTGCTAGTTGACTGTACTCACATTCTTATTCATCCCTTTAGCCACATGGGCGAGCGTCACTCTCGCCATGTACCTTGCTCATGACTGGCCAGTTATATCATATTGTCTCGCGGTTTTACAACCAGTTAAAACCAATGATTTGTACTCTCACATTGACGGTTGGACGACCTTTCCAACCATTAATGAAACTACAACTTTTTCGGGTTCTCCTATCATGAGATGGATATCATAGGAAATTTATGATATGATAGGAAATTTCTCCAGGTCATTTACCTGGAGAGGGTTCCGGGAGTTTTTCTACTCCCCAAGCTCCTGACTTGTGAGAGCTTGGACCAACAGGCTGTTGCTTGGAGCGGCCCGCAGGCCCACAGTGACCACTGGTACTTGAAACGATAACTTTGCTAGTAAATATCTCCAACGTCCCACACTATCACGAGAACGACAAGCAAATGCAGGTCGATGAGTCACAATAACGTGGCTAAAGTATGTTGACCAGACCACACACTAGAAGGTGAAGGGACGACGACGTTTAGGTCCGTCCTGGACCATTCGACTTGAGAATGGTCCTAGGACGGACCGAAACGTCGTCGTCCCTTCAAGTTCTAGTGTGTGGTCTGGTCTGGTCAACATACTTTAGCCACGTTATTGTGACTCATCGCCTGCATTTGCTTGTCGTTCTCGTGATAGTGTGGGACGTTGGAGATATTTACTAGCAAAGTTATCGTTATTGTGTGTTATTGTGACAAGCAAAACTAACTCTAAAAATAGAAGGTAGTGAGGTCAATTTCAAACAACGTATGTAGTCTTGGAGAAACACCACTAATAAGCCATCAGGGAAATTTACACAAACCCGAAATGTTTCTCGCTTTATGCAAAGTTCAAAGCAAAAATGATTGTTATTGGGCCCTTAACATAAGGAAGATGGAACATTCACCGAGCACGACGAAGAAATGAGTGAAATAATGAGGACGCAGCTAGACGTGTGCCTGGTTGATGGGGTTCTGAGAGTTCTTCTACTCCCCAAGCCCGGCCCGAGGCCAGGCTCGACTTGTGAGAGTCTGGTCCACCAGGCTGTTGCTTGGAGCGAACCCTTGGAGCGTTCCTGAACCCTTGAACCCCATGAAGACTGAACCCTAATGAGTTCTTCATAAATGTAAGACAAACCTCGACTAATTATTTGTGATGTGTGTCTATGTATATATTAACACGTTGTACTGAATGGGGTGAGAATAGCTTGAGCTACCTCATCCCTTTGTGTGTATTTTACCTCAATAAACTTATTTCAATTTCAATTTCGACTAACCAGCTCTGAGGTGTCACCCTAACCCTACCGAACTAAACCCTAAATAACCCAACCTTAATAATCTATGGAGATTAAATCTTTGTATATTCCGTACCACACTCCAGCTACCACCGGCCCGCGTGTTGGTGGGTCCTGGTGGTTGGCTCCGGGTCTTGGGTAAGACCTCAGCGCCAATGTGGGTCATTCCTGACAAGGTGCCCCTCCTAGGCCCCTCCCCCAGTGTGTGGGGTGGCTGGGGGAGGGGGGAGGGGGTCAACCTGTAAAGTTACAGCTTGCTGGGATCAACATTTTGGGCTAAGAGGACGTTGGTGACTTGGCTACGAGTTGTGAGGATGTGGCACTTGGTTGGTTGGGTCCCCATCCCTTTCCCCATTGAGGAGTGTGGGTGTCTGGGGGGAGTGTGGGTCAGTGTCTGGGGGGAGTGTGGGTCAGTGTCTGGGGAGTGTGGGTCAGTGTCTGGGGGGAGTGTGGGTCAGTGTCTGGGGGGAGTGTGGGTCAGTGTCTGGGGGGAGTGTGGGTCAGTGTCTGGGGAGTGTGGGTCAGTGTCTGGGGGGTGTGGGTCAGTGTCTGGGGGGAGTGTGGGTCAGTGTCTGGGGGGAGTGTGGGTCAGTGTCTGGGGGGAGTGTGGGTCAGTGTCTGGGGGGAGTGTGGGTCAGTGTCTGGGAGTGAAGTGTGGGTGTTGACCCCCCATTGTTGGCCGCCATAAAGTATTAACTGTTGCCACCAGCACTGGACACGTTGTACCGTACTTACCACACCTCGGTAGCCAGGTTTGTGTTTCCGGCCGGGGTGTGTTGCGTGAGTGTGGTGTAGTGGAAGTGGGTCAGTAGGAGGTAGGACAGCCTGGAAGACTGAGTCTGGTAGTGTTTTGGCTGGCTGCGTCCCCCTCCCCCACCCTCTCTTCCCTCCCTACCCTACACCCCTTCCCTTCCCTCCATCCACCCCTCCCCTCAGCTTCTCGTCCTCTCGTATGACAACTAAGTTTTGCTTCTCTCAACTTATTGCTGTGTGTGTGTGTGTGTGTGTGTGTGTGTGTGTGTGTGTGTGTGTGTGTGTGTGTGTTTACTATTTGTATTTATTATTTGTGCCTGCAGGATGGAGTTCTTGGACTCCGCCTTCCTAACCCTTGGTTGTCTCTCGACCAATTTTCCTCCATCATATCTACTACATATATTTCTCTAACATATACACACATCCCCAGGATACAGCTCGTGTGTATAGCTGTCTAACTAGGTGCAATTGAGGCATCAGGTGAAAGAAACTGCCCATTTGCCAAGACCGGGAATCGAACCCGGACCCTTAGGACTACGACCCCCGAGTGTTGTCCACTCGGTTGCGAGGCCCTGTGTGCATGTGCGTGCGTGCGTGTGTGGGTGTGTGTGTGGGGGGGAAGAGGTGGAGTAGTCTGGATAATCCAGATTCCTTAGCGTGTGGCGTCGTGTTTGCTCACAAATTCTACCATCCTGTACAAGACACGGAAAAATTGTTTGTGTGTGTGTAGAAGTGGGTGTTGTTACCTGGAACACGTTGTGTGTGGGGGGGGGGGGTGTGGACCTACAGCTCCTGCGTCCTCCCTCAAACGGTAACCTACTAGTGTAAGCTAGCCAAGCTAGTTGCTAGTAACTTTGATTAGTATGGTACCGCTTGGCGGGAAGTGGCCACCCGGTACCAGTAACCAGTCGGGGAGGCTTCAGGTCACATTCAAATATGTTTGTTGAGTTATAAATACACACAGAGATGAGGTATCACGAGCTATTCTCACCCCCGTTCAGTACCACGTGTTCATCTATATATACAAACATATTACCGAACATTCAGATCAGTATCTCACACCCTGTTGAAGTCACCAGCCGTGAGCTGTCCTCACATTGCGCGCTCTGCCACACTGGCCGGCATCTCTTCGGCCCACTCTTGTCACCAACTGGTTCCTGCCCTCCCTACATTGTCTGACAATACTTTATATCCTCGGCATATATGGAATTTAATGGTTTTAATCGGTGTAAAGACATCATTTTGATCCACATACTTGAGAAGGTGACGCTAGCTCCTGGAGTTGATTGTTTGTGTTGGTGGGGATGGGTGTGGCTAAGTCTGGCAGGGTCACGTCCTTGTACAGCAGCAGGTATCCACCCACGGCTTGCTCCACACCTGGCTTGTTCCACACCTGACTTGCTCCACACCTGCTGCCAAACATCCAGTGTCCGGGTGAGTGTGAGGAACGCTGTAAAGGGGGGGAGGGGGTGCTAGGTGAGCCAGCTAGGATCACGGTGCCTGAGCGAGCTAGGAGATCTAGCCTTCGCCATCATTTCCTGGGAGAGAGCTTTGTAAGGTGTGGAGTATGTAGTAAAGTTGTCCTTGAGAGGGTCACGGTGGTGGTGGTGTAGCGTGGCGGGTGTAGCTCTGTGGTGTGTAGTGTGTGTACCTGTGTGGTGGGGTGGGGGTGTAGCTGTGTGGTGTGTGTGTACCTGTGTGGTGGGGTGGGGGTGTACTAGTGTGGTGTGTAGGTGATGAGGGGCATGTGAGGGTAATAATGGAGTGTGTATATATGAATGCTACACTGTATTCATCTGTAGATATCCATATATGGTGAAATACGCGTGAAGAACCTCTCGCACACTCACAGCTCCCTGTCAACAGGGAGCCAGCTTAGCTTAGCTGCCAACACCCACACATCGTGTCAGCAAGGCGGACAGCCCGCCTGCTTTCATACCTCTCACTGTATTTCCCATTTCTAAACTTACTTCACGTGTGCCTCTCCACCCTCTTTACTCCCCCCCCCCCTTCCCCCCGCCAAAAAACAGGAAGGGTCATACATGGAAAAGTGTTGAGGATGCAAAAGGCATGACAAGCAGGGGGAGGGGGTGGGTGGAGGCCAGGTTACAGAGGAAGGGGGGGGTGAAGGTTGTCTCTATGGAGGCTCTCCTTGCTGTAACAGGGCTGTTGTGGTCCTGGGAGGGGGAGGGGGGCAAGTTTTGGAGCCAGGTTAATGTTGTCGTCATGACCTAATATTAAGAGAATAGACCTACAGCAAAAGGTAGGCGCTCCACTCCCGCAGCTGGGAGCCCAAGAGCTTGGATCTACTCGAGGACAATCAAGACCATCAATACCAAATCCCCAAATAAAGGGCTGACCTGAAAACTCTCACGTGTACGAACACAAAAATAAGTGGATAAATCCTTTACATGTACCAACTGTTTCAATCATCGCTTTCTCACGTTTGGTGCAATTATGGTAAACAATTTACTCAGGAGTCGCCTCTCAAGAGAGGTAGCTTGAGGTTACTTTGAGGTGGTTGGAGGGGTCAACACCCCCGTGGCCCTGACAAGGTGTGTGACCAGGCCTCCTGGTTGGTGGTCTGCTCCACCAGTCACCGCTCCTTGCATCCCAAACACATTTTCATCATCTGAACAAGGCGAAGAGGAAGAAATGGTGATGTAGTAGAAGTAGTGATCTCCCTTCACTTTGTAACCCTTCCCCAGACATTCCAGAGTGAGGTATTCCTTGGTGTAAGTTGGGCCGCTCCGGGGCACTAACTGCCAGGCTCACTATCTGGTACAGAGCCACACACACTAGTCTGTGCCGGAACTAGAAAACAAAGAGTGGCGAGTATTGTTTAAGGTAATCGAGGATTAATTCCGGGGGTGTTGTGGTGGGGTGAGTGTAGTTGTGCATGATAATACTACCCCTCACCTCCCCCCCCCCTTACCATCAGCCCTGAACACCCTTATACGCATCCCCTCCCCCCCCCCCAAGCACAGCTGACCGGGCCCAGCTCTCCTCAACACAGCGTGTGGAGGGAGAATGATGGATGCTCCACACCACACCTCTATCACACGCACCTGCTCTCAGCTGTAATCTTTCAAACTCCTAAACAGTTAAACTATCGTCAGGGAAACTGCCTCAGGACTGGGCTCCTTAAAACTCTGGTATTCAGTCTCAAGCAAACCAGAGGTCTGGTTATCTTGAGATGATTTCGGGGCTTAGTGTCCCCGCGTCCCGGTCCTCGACCAGGCCTTCACCCCCCCCCCCCCAGGCTCTAGGCCTCAGACGCTGCCCTCAATAATCCTTATAATTAACAGTAGAAGCGGGTGTGTGGCGCCATACCCTGGTGCGCCCCACTACCAGGTGTGACACAACTGACTGAGGTAAGTCAGACACATGACAAACACTGCAGTGTTGGGGCGGG
>NC_091208.1:21739981-21829981 GCF_040958095.1 Procambarus clarkii | reverse complement strand
TGACCTTGAGGAGATGAGGAGAGGGTGGCAGGGCTTTATTTGTAAGCATCCTCGACCTACAGTTCAGGGCGGCTGTGGCCACGGTGGTTCTCTGTGTACATGTTTTTATATGTCTGCTTCCTTCACTGTGGCTGTGGAGGTGTGAGGCCTAGTTCATCTCCCACCCTCCTATTGACATTTGTTCTGCCTGATGAGTTTGAAGTGAACTTTTGTCTTGAATTCTATGTCAAATTTGGCCTTAAAAATGTGCATGGATGTGGGTTCCATGACTGTATTTGAGTGCCTTCCACTTATTGACGAAGATTTCCTTAACTTTTTTAGACTTGTTTGGGTTTCCAGCTCCTATTTATGCCCGTGTGTTCTATTTTCTCTAGATTTACAGTGGCCAATAGAACTTCTACAGTCTCTTCTATTCTTATGTTAAACCTTGAGTCAACCGGTCTTGAGTTGCCATGTCTATTGGGCTGCCATATCTTTCTTAAAGCTGTACAGGGAGTTTGCCTCCATCACTTTACTTTTTAGCCCAGAATGTTTGCCATGCGCCGCTTTGAAACTATTGTTGGCCTTTGGTATCCACCGCCTTCTCACTTAACTTCTTCCGACCCTCTACAACTTAGTTCATACTAAAGAACTTTACTATGTTTTTTGGCACCTTTGTTTCCTTAGCGTGAATATGTGACCTCTGGTTCACGAAGTTGCAGATTTCAAACGTTTATCCTTTATTTTTTTTTCGATTCCTATTACTATTTTGTATGTTGTAATCATATCTCCTCCATTCCTTTTATCTTGTAACCTTGGCATGTTTAACACCTGCAGCCTCTCCTTATAGCTCATGTTAATAAGTTCCGGGAGCCATTTAGAAAAATGTCTTTGAACCCTCTCCAGTTTATTGATATGCTTCTTAAGATACGAACACCATACCACTGCTGCATACTCCAGTGTCTCTCAAGGTTGTCCTGAACAGTTTCTTTAATATTTCAATCGAATCTGAAATCCAGTTATATATTATAAGAACATAAGAACAAAGGCAACTGCAGAAGGCCTATTGGCCCATACGAGGCAGCTCCTATTTATAACCACCCAATCCCACTCATATACTTGTCCAACCCGCGCTTGAAACAATCGAGGGACCCCACCTCCAGCACGTTACGTGGTAATTGGTTCCACAAATCAACAACCCTGTTACTGACTATGATGACAGGGTTACAAGACACGAGATATGTTACAAGACATATCCTCTTACACAGCTCTTTATGCGGACCTCTGGTGACGGCTAACAGAACCTCTCCTGGATCACATTCTTTGTCAGAGATTTTAAGTATCTTTTTCACATAATTATTTGGTTAACCGTGGCCTATTTTCTCATATTTCACATTCCAATGTGACATTTATTCACGTTGAATTCCATTTACCTTGTGTTTCTCTACTTGTTCATTTTGTCTAGGTCATTTTCGTGAAAAAAATCTAAAAGAAGAAAAATCTGCGTCTAAAATCTAACTAAAATCCTTAAAATCCAGTTTAAAATCCCTAAAAAAAGATCTCAGTCCTCGACTCTTCCCTAAGAACTTGGCATCATCTGCAAACACAGTGATGTAACTGCGTATCATCTGTGGTAGATGAGTGATGTTGATAATGAACATTACCGGTGCAAGGCTTGACCCTTGAGGTACTCCGCAACGAACATTACCGGTGCAAGACTTGACCCTTGAGGTACTCCGCAACGAACATTACCGGTGCAAGACTTGACCCTTGAGGTACTCCGCAACGAACATTACCGGTGCAAGACTTGACCCTTGAGGTACTCCGCAACGAACATTACCGGTGCAAGGCTTGACCCTTGAGGTACTCCGCAACGAACATTACCGGTGCAAGACTTGACCCTTGAGGTACTCCGCAATGAACATTACCGGTGCAAGGCTTGACCCTTGAGGTACTCCGCAACGAACATTACCGGTGCAAGACTTGACCCTTGAGGTACTCCGCAACGAACATTACCGGTGCAAGACTTGACCCTTGAGGTACTCCGCAACGAACATTACCGGTGCAAGACTTGACCCTTGAGGTACTCCGCAACGAACATTACCGGTGCAAGGCTTGACCCTTGAGGTACTCCGCAACGAACATTACCGGTGCAAGACTTGACCCTTGAGGTACTCCGCAACGAACATTACCGGTGCAAGACTTGACCCTTGAGGTACTCCGCTAGTGACGTGTCTCCAGTGTCATTGATGTCAGGAGTCTTCCTGTCACCCGTCCAATGTCTTGGAACTAACGGAAAAATCTATTGTGCGCTCCATGTTTTGTTTAGGTCCAGGTATATGCCATCGACCCAATCTTAAACCTGCAATATATCTTTGGTTTTATTGTAAACCCGCCAAGGGGATTTCCTGCACACGACCTCCCAGGTCGATATCCAGGATGTGTTCGTCCGTTAGTGGGCCGTTTCCATGTATTTTACCAATTAGATTCAATAATTTGTCAGAGCTTTTATTACTGCGCATGACAGTGAAACAGGTCTTGTGTGTGTGTGTGTGTGTGTGTGTGTGTGTGTGTGTGTGTGTGTGTATATATATATATATATATATATATATATATATATATATATATATATATATATATATATATATATATATATATATATATATATATAATATAATTTTTTTTTCTTTGTGTCGTCCTCATGGGAATCAATAGAACCCTTGCAAGCCGAGTACCAAGGAAACATTGGTGAGTCCCCCTCATCTCCCTCACCTCCAACACCCACAACTCCTCCCCCCCCCTCCAACACCCAAAACTCCTCCCTCCCCCTCCAACACCCTCCAACACCCACCTTCGTGTCTCGTGGTGTGGGGCGCTAGTCTCCACCATCAAGGAAATTACTGAGTTGGGTTCAGGGGAAATGTACCCGACGTTGTGTTAAGAGTGGAGACTTTAAGTTGGGGGGGGGGGGGGCTGTTGTGGGGCGTGTGTTGTGGTGCTGTTCTTGTGTGGTGAGTGTTGGGGGGGGCTGTTGTGTGGTGAGTGTTGGGGGGGGGGGGTGTTTATTGATGATAATTGATATCAATAAAATCTTCGATTGGGCAACTAAAAAATAACATTACTACTAAGAGAATATCAATTTGAGCAATGAGGGGATTCGAACCCTGGACCCTGGCTATTCCGAAGCCGTGCATCTTAGTTCTGGCCCATGACATGCTGTAAGTTACACAACTTGGAAATCCACTGGAGGGTTGAAGCAGCCCGGCCTCTCCAGCGTTCACAACGACACTAAACTGATGTATTAAATTGCCTGAAGCTGACGGAGGACCCACGATTACAAAACTGGACATTAATTTTGCGCAACCTGTCCTGGACTTAATACGGTGTAATATTGACAATAATGTAAAATATGAAATTCGAAAACTATTTTAGTGTACCTGAGAATTCCATTTGTTGAAAACCAAATTGTTCAAAGAGAACTTTTTCAGCATACATTTTATATTTTAAACCTAGGATTTATAATACAATAAAATTATGAGGTGAGAATAATCTGTGTTTAGGACAAAGGTTCACGTGCCAGTTTACATGTAGACTATTACTGGAACCGTAATATGCTCTCAGAGCATCACAAATATCTAGATAACTATCCAGGTGGTTTACCGGGGGGGGGGGGGTCTTATGGTAATGGATCTGCTCCGACTACGGGCTCATTTTAGTACATCAGTTTTTGGCTGTAGTGAACCTTCACGTCACAATGGGATGTACCATTGAAGGGGACGGGTTGGCGGGAGAGGGTAGGGGTTAAAGTGGGAGATGGTGGTTAGTGTTGGGGCGCAGGAGAGCACTGACAATTGAAATTGAAATAAGTTTATTGAGGTAAAATACAAAGGGATGAGGTAGCTCAAGCTATTCTCACCCCGTTCAGTACATTGTGTTACTACATACATAGACACACATCACAAGCAATAAACGTATTACCAAACATTCTGAGAGATAAACATATACATTTCCTCTTTTACACAAGTAAACACTGATCAGATGCGATAAAGTTGGTCGGTGTGGAGATGGTGATAGCATTGTCCATTTTACACACACACTGTGACACAACATTCCCTTATACTGTATTATGAATTATACGGTGGATCTAGCGCCATCTGGGTTCACCCAACGCTGAAGATTTTCAGGGGAAAATAAAGGGGGATGTACTTGTGAGATATTATGGGGGAGTGGGGGGGGGGGGGAGATTAAGCTGGAATAGAGCGTGGGGGGAAGGTAGAGGAGAATAGGTGGGGTGAGGGGGTGTTGGGGGGGTGAGGGTAGATCCGGGTCACAAGGCCGGCACCTATCCCCCCCCCCTCCATCACACACACCCCACTCATACCGCCTCCTCACACACCTGGCCCAGCACCCAACACCCGCACACCACTCATGTCTACTCATCACAAGAGTACACAGGTGCGCGCGCACCCTCATGGCAACACACCCACAACCATCTCCCACCCACACGGCAACAGTTTTCCTGTGTTGAGAGAGTATTGAAGAGTCTTGGACGGCTGGTGTTCATAGTGTGTGAGTGTGGCATTATCTACACCTCACTAGTTCTCATCTTCCTTGCCTACCATATCCTTCACTTCAATATGTTACTTGACTGTGAAAATTTTGGACTTGACCCGCCAGTATCTTCCATGTATATGTGATGACTCTCTCGTGTCATTTCCAGAGAGTACATTTTGAGAGGTTTGAGACGGTCCCAGTAGGTCAGGTGGTTTATCGTGTCTATGTAGGGCGTATATGTTCTCTGTATTCCCTCTGTTTCAGCAATCACTCCTTCTCTGAAGACGGGAAGTGAGTGCTGAGCAGCACTCACGGCGGGACAGCTCAAGTGATCTCAGTGGGAGAATTGTGGTGGAATCCTTGATTAGAAAGTGTTCATAATCCATCCCAGCATTTTCGTGACTGGCTTCCCTGAACCAAGAATAGGTAGGCAGGTGGCGCCTCTACTGTTAAATACTGTGTGCAGCTTGAGATTATCTTGAGATGATTTCGGGGCTTAGCGTCCCCGCGGTCCGGTCTTCGACCAGGCCTCCTTTTTGTTACATCCCCCCCCCCCCCAGGAAGCAGCCCGTAGCAGCTGTCTAACTCCCAGGTACCTATTTACTACTAGGTAACACGGCCATCAGGGTGAAAGAAACGTGCCCATTTGTCTCCACCTCCACCGGGAATCGAACCCGGAACCTCTGGACTACGAATCCGAAGCGCTGTCCACTCAGCTGTCACCATATCGTGTATATATTGACTTGCTAGCTCAGCACAGTTATATTTCACTTGGATAGTTGACATGAGAACTTCCAGCAGGACTGATCACTTCCAGCCGTGACGGGAGACATCTCCCGTCACGCAGGGTGCAGTCGCACCTCCACAGATCTCCAGTATCATCTATTGATACTGGTAATGGCTCAAAAGGGCCACCACTTACGGGCTATTCATGCCCGTGCCACCTTTTGGGTGGCTTAATCTTTATCAATCACTTCCAGCCGTGGTGTAAGTGCGGGTGAAGCATGTACCCAAGAAGCCACCCAATCTCGCCCACATCTATGTGCAACACTTAAACTTTTCACTGCGGAAGTGAGACGTACACCAATATTTGCGTATACAGACTCCGGGAGACTTTCACTGCAGAGAGCTGTGTGTTGGTTGTGATGTTGCGTCACGCGGGGCTGGAACCCAGCTGTGTGGCGTCTAGCCTCGCCACCTTAATTTCCTCAATGTAATGCCCACCAGCCCAGGTCCCTTCCTCCAGTCCTCGTGGTGTTCGCCAACTGTGATGGGTTGGTTTGTTGCCCACTGGACCAAACATTTGAGGGTCAGAAGTCAAAGATGACAAGAACTTGTCAACAAATAAGATAGTTGAACCCGTGAAGAGCAGAGGTGCCATAGGCACAATCAGAGAACACTGTATGCACATCAGAGGTCCACGCTTGTTCAACATCCTCTCAGCGAGTATAACAAATATTGCCGGAACAACCGTGGACATCTTCAAGAGAAAACTAGATAGTTTTCTCCAAGGAGTGCCGGACCAACCGGGCTGTGGTGAGTATGTGGGCCTGCGGGCCCAAGCAACAGCCTGGTGGACCAAACTCACAAGTCGAGCCTGGCCTCGGACCGGGCTTGGGGAGTAGAAGAACGGCCAGAACCCCATCAACCAGGTATAGAAGATACTGATGAGGGTTCAGCCCGTCCTCCTAAGATTTCTCAACGTCAAGAAAACGGTCAATGTAAAGTGCCCTTGTCCTAACCAACCAGAGGACCCAAAACAGAAACCGCGAGAGGCGTCATTTTCGCCAGCAGCTTCCATTTTGTAGTACGACAGTTTTTGACCGTAAGTAACGCATAGGAGCGAAAAGGGACGTTCTTTGTAGGAGAGGTTGGGTGTGCTTGGTTTTTGTGGTGTGTTGTCTAGGGTGTGGGTGTGTGTGTGTGTGTGTGTGTGTGTGTGTGTGTGTGTGTGTGTGTGGCGAGAGTAGGTGGAGGACGAGGTGGTGGGAAGTGTTGGGAAAAAGGTGAGACGCGGTGTGTGTGTGTGTGTGTGTGTGTGTGTGTGTGTGTGTGTGTGTGAGAGAGAGAGGATGTTGGTGACTTAGGCAGTGGTTAATGGGTCGGTGAGTGAGCCACACCGGATGGGTGCGGAGAGTAAGGGGTAAGGCGGCCTCGCTGTGGAAGGAGGAATACATATACATACATACACACATTTACCAAAGAGCCAAAGCTCAACTCCCGCAAGCACAACCAGGTGAATACATACATACATGGAGGCCTGACGGCTGAGTGGCCAGCGCTCGGTATTCGTACTCCTAGGGTCCGGGGATCGATTTGGTAATAATGTTTTCTGACGGCTTAAAGTTTAGGGAGCATAACCAAGCATATATAGCGTCAGCCAGAAAAATGATAGGATGGATTACGAGAACCTTTAAACTCCAGGGATCCCATCACAATGGTTCTGCTATTCAGGTCACTGGTACTGTCCCGTCTAAGTACTGCTCGATACTCCCTCCTTCAGAGCAGGAGAGATTGCTGAAATAGAGGGAGTAGAGAGAACATATACGGCACGCATAGACGCCACAAAGCACCCAAGTTATTGGGTTCGTCTCAAAGCTCTCCAAATGTACTCTCTAGAGAGGATACGAGAGAGAGTTATCAAGTAATATATACATGGAAGGTACTGGAGGACCAGGTCCCAAATCTACACAGTAAAATAACAACGTACTGGAGAGAACGATATGGAAGAAAATGCATAATAGAACCAGTGAAGAGCAGGGGTGCCATAGGCACAATCAGAGAACACTGTATAAACATCAGAGGTCCAGTGAAGAGCAGAGGTGCCATAGGCACAATCAGAGAACACTGTATAAACATCAGAGGTGCCATAGGCACAATCAGAGAACACTGTATAAACATCAGAGGTCCGCGGTTGTTCAACACCCTCCCAGTGAGTATAAGAAATATTGCCGGAACAACCGTGGACATCAACAGAAAACTTGATAGTTTTCTTCAAGCCGGACCAACCAGGCTGTGGTGGATATATTCCAAACAACAGCCTGTTGGACCAATCTCTCATAACTCAAGTCTAGTCGGGCTTGAGGACTAGGACTGCCAAGAACCTCATCCAGGTAGGTGAGGGATGGTGGTAGTGGTGAGGTGGGTGGGTGGGTGGGTGTGTAGTGTGTAGTGTGTGGTGTAGTGTGTGTGTGTAGTGTAGTGTGTGTGTGGTGTAGTGTAGTGTGTGTGTGGTGTAGTGTGGTAGTTGAAGGTTAGTCTAGGGCCGGGAGCAGGATGTTGTGGCGTGAGTGTTGTTGACATGTCTTGATCATGGTTGGCCAAACACCAATACCAAACACTTGCTCCAGTTCAAAACAAGTGTTTGGTATTGACTTGGTTTGAAGTGTAGAAACCAATAGAACGCCTGTTGCCTTCCCTCGCAACACCGCCACCATCACACCTCTCATCTCTCACAATACAGTCACCTCCTGCCTCACCCAACTACTCAGGCTGGGAAACAAATCAATGTTTAGGAGCTGGACCTAAGCTCTTGAAGCAATGAAGCAAACCTAAGCAAACTTGAAGTAAATCTAAGCTCTTAGGTCCAATGCTGGACCTAAGCTCTTGAAGGAGAGAGAGAGACTTAATAAACTTGTCAAATAGTTATATGAACTGACAGGTTTAATTAAGATAGGCGAAATATTGAGAGTAGCAATATAATAAGAGGGAATGGAGTGAACAGTTACCATGGAGATGTGTGAACATATTTGGTAGCACTGCAGTAGGAGGGAGGAGGAGTGGACTAGACAGTGAGGATATTGGTGGAAGCTGGAAACGCAAATTAGGCTAAGAAATGTAATGAAATAATCGTACACTGTGCAGAAGGTCAGCAAGTGGAGTGCTCTGGAAGTAGTGGTTGTGGAAGCCACCTCCAGCCACAAATTTAAGGCCAGTTTCGACAAAGCGAACGTCAGTAAGCAATGTTAGGAAAGCACCACCACCACCAGTAAACCTCGAACTTCATGCAAATGTAAAATAGGGCAGTACTCTTATGGTGACTGACAGACAGGCGAGATTATCAATGGGGAGGCATGGTCGCTTATAGCTGGTACTGTACACCAGCGGTAATGGTGAATAGTGAAGGACTGGTGAGAAGAATAGTGTGGGTTGTGACAGCATGCCGGCTGCCGTACTGACACCATGTGTTCATGACACTGTTCACCAGCGGACCTAAGCTTGTGCTCTTGCGTCGTATTGTCAGTAAGGTTTTCACATATGTCAGCGTATGTTAATGCATACATGAATGGTCTGGAGCATTCATGCGCACTCTGGTGTGTGTGTGTGTGTACGCTTTGCTGTTCATCATTGTAGGACAATGCTTTTTTAATATGTTGTGGGATTTTTTGGGTCTCCTATTAAGTAGAAACTATGTATTGTTGGTGTGCCTGGAGTAGATTCAGGCCCTTGGGCCACCAACTGTGGGGCGCCTCTCCCTGGTGTAATCTTTCTAACACTGGATTGTCTAACATTTTGATCGTATTCCCCATATTGCTTCCCCATTCTCACACTCCCCTCCCCTCTCCCTCACATTCCCCCCTCCCCCCCCCCTCAGCCTCCTGCCGGCCTCCCCCACGACGCAGGACGCGCCACCCCCCGCAGCGTCAACTCCCCCAGCAGACACAGGCAGCGAACAGCGCTGCGCTTCGCCACCACACTACCAGTTTAGCCTTGAGAGTTTTCCAGAGCGAAATTAGCGGTGAGTTTATCATTGTGTTAGGTTATGTGGCGGGGCGAGAGACAGCGCCGCGGTGCCCCGGGGGTGAGCGGTGGGCGTCCCCGGTAAAGGCAACCCAACAATTGTCAACCAGTAATTTACAAGTGAAAGTGTGTGTGAGGGGTGGCGAAGGAGGGGGGGGACGCGGCATCTTGTACACTGGCTTGTCTTGTACACTGGCTTGTCTTGTACACTGGCTTGTCTTGTACACTGGCTTGTCTTGTACACTGGCTTGTCTTGTACACTGGCTTGTCTTGTACACTGGCTTGTCTTGTACACTGGCTTGTCTTGTACACTGGCTTGTCTTGTACACTGGCTTGTGATGGTCCGCTACACAGCTTCTACACTCAGGGGGTAACAGTTGGTAACTTGCGACATCACATAGTACCCAGTAAAGATGCCTAGGTTTTCAGGACTTGACGCGCGCCATTGTGGGTAATGGACGGATGTTCACCGCGAGGAGTCTTTTTGAGTCAGTGATAACTGGGGGTGGTAACCTAGTTGTACTTGAGGGGATTGAGCTTTGGCTCTTTGGTCCCGCCTCTCAACCGTCAATCAACTGGCGTACAGGTTCCGTACATTGACTCTTGTGTTGTTGATTCTGTGTTGACCTTCTGCCCGGCCCGCCCGGATGTCATCCCCTCTCGTGTGGTGGTGGGAAGTGGAGGCTGTCTTCGTCCCTTGTGTTGTCTCTCTGCCTGGCACTGTCTACACAAGGTTGTCACCGTCAGTGTCCCGGCCTGGCACTGTCTCACACAAGGTTGTCACCGTCAGTGTCCCGGCCTGGCAATGTCTTATACAAGGTTGTCACCGTCAGTGTCCCGGCCTGGCACTGTCTTATACAAGGTTGTCACCGTGAGTGTCCCGGCCTGGCACTGTCTACACAAGGTTGTCACCGTGAGTGTCCCGGCCTGGCAATGTCTTATACAAGGTTGTCACCGTGAGTGTCCCGGCCTGGCAATGTCTTATACAAGGTTGTCACCGTCAGTGTCCCGGCCTGGCAATGTCTTATACAAGGTTGTCACCGTGAGTGTCCCGGCCTGGCACTGTCTTATACAAGGTTGTCACCGTCAGTGTCCCGGCCTGGCAATGTCTTATACAAGGTTGTCACCGTGAGTGTCCCGGCCTGGCACTGTCTTATACAAGGTTGTCACCGTCAGTGTCCCGGCCTGGCAATGTCTTATACAAGGTTGTCACCGTGAGTGTCCCGGCCTGGCACTGTCTTATACAAGGTTGTCACCGTCAGTGTCCCGGCCTGGCAATGTCTTATACAATGTTGTCACCGTGAGTGTCCCGGCCTGGCACTGTCTTATACAAGGTTGTCACCGTGAGTGTCCCGGCCTGGCACTGTCTTATACAAGGTTGTCACCGTCAGTGTCCCGGCCTGGCAATGTCTTATACAAGGTTGTCACCGTGAGTGTCCCGGCCTGGCACTGTCTTATGCAAGGTTGTCACCGTCAGTGTCCCGGCCTGGCACTGTCTTATACAAGGTTGTCACCGTCAGTGTCCCGGCCTGGCAATGTCTTATACAAGGTTGTCACCGTCAGTGTCCCGGCCTGGCACTGTCTTATACAAGGTTGTCACCGTCAGTGTCCCGGCCTGGCACTGTCTTATACAAGGTTGTCACCGTCAGTGTCCCGGCCTGGCACTGTCTTATACAAGGTTGTCACCGTCAGTGTCCCGGCCTGGCACTGTCTACACAAGGTTGTCACCGTGAGTGCCGATGCGTGGCACCATCTGGTGTGTAATATGCACAATAAAAGTTAGTGAAAGGAAAGTTACACTGAGTGTAGCATATACAAATTAAACAAGCATATCATTAAAATTAATTTAGATTTCCACCAAGAGATTTTTGCCAGAACAAATATACAAGTCTCCAAGCGGAAACTACCAGTTCATTCCGAAGGCGTCTGGTATAGCCGGGTCTTCAAGGCCACGGGGGTCTGCGGGCCGGAAATGGCAACAGCCTGACTGATCAATCGGTCATGATTGATCAGAAGTCTGGCCTTGGTCCAGGCTGCAGTTAATGTAACTACCTGTAGTTTATGTGATGGAGTTTCGGAGAGTTCTTCGACTCGCCAAGTTCGTGGTGCAGCCAGGTTCGTCTTGTGGCAACGTGATCGGTGAGACTGTTGCTTGAAGCGGCCCGCAGCTTCACTTGTGTGTGTTCCGGTGGAGCGGTCATGTTCATATATAGTGTTCACTTTCATGTTCATACAGTGTTCAGTGATCGTGCTTGCCTCACATTATGGCCACTCTTCACTGGCCCTGTGTCGCATATCCACCCTTATATTTCGCTTCAGTAGGTATCTCTCATGTATATATTGTGTGGTACCGCACCCAACCGCTTGGCCTGGACGGTAGAGTGACGGTCTCGCTTGATGCAAGTTGGCGTTCAATTCCCGATAGTCTAAGTGGTTGGGCACCATTCTTCCCACCCCCGTCCCATCCCAAATCCTTATCCTGACCCCCTTCCAAGTGCTATATAGTCTAATGGCTTGGCGCTTTCTCCTGATAATACCACCCTCTGTTGTCGTTGTTGTTGTTATAGATTCAGCTACTCGAAACGAGTCCCAAGTAGCACGGGCTATGGTGAGCCCGTAGTGGACTTACCTGGCACAGGAGAGGTGCTGAATGTGCTGGGACCACCCTCTCGTGTCTATGCGTTACCGTGTATGCCCTGTGACTTTCCTCTTTCAGGAATATCTGCTGCTTTAAAGGGGAGAGTGAGCCTGTAGCAGTATTGAAGGCAGGAAAGCAGGCGGGAGTTGTAGAGTAGAGGAGCAGTTATTATTATTATTATCTTTATTGACAAAATTAATTACAATTTTGCGTAATCTGAGGACTTCGATTAAGTCTTATTAAAGTGAGGAAAATGCTGGTATTCACTGTCACGCAGGACAGTGTGATGTAATCCCAGGATTTGAATGTTTTCATAATCCTGGCTGATGCCTCAGTTGCTTGGCTGATGTTATGCTGTGTTAGGTCGTATGACATCATTTTCCCCGGAACCTTCATTATTATCAACGTCGTTATTTGAGATTAATTTCAATTTTGCCTAATCTGAGGAATTCAATTATGTGTTATTAGAGTGAGGATAATTGTGGCATTCACCGTCACACAGGACAGAAGGTCGTGTACAGGCCCCGGATCCTTTACACACGTTCCTTCTATGAGGAGGTTTGATAGTGTCTTCTGTATTCACTATAAGTTCATTGTTACAGTGTCTAAGCATCTGGAATTTATCAATTGCTGAAAGTCATGTTTTTTTCAGTTGCCCAGTGGAATTAGTTATTGATATTGTCATTGTTTATTGTTGTTTAGTGTGTTCTACCGAGGTAATTTTAGCGCTGATGTTGGGATGACATGAAGTCATCCCAACAAGATGACTTCACGACAACATGACATGATGTCTGCAAAGGATGACATGAAGCTGTGACTTGGATCTTTGCCAATATCTGGCATGAGGACTAGCGAAGGTAGTATGTAAAGGCAGTTTTCCGGGTATAGAGTTACAGTGTACAGAGTACACAGTAGTGTAGCTCTCAGTGTACAGAGTACACAGTAGTGTAGCTCTCAGTGTACAGAGTACACTGTGCTCGGACTTGATTTTGCTTGATTGTTACTCTTTGCATTTTGTTCGGCAGAAAATTTAATATCCATCGGCCTACTTTACCTGTTATTCCTTTAGAACACTACTACCGCGAATGGTCAAGTAATTGCTAAAGGCAGGATCTTCCAACTGCAAATCCAAGTTGACCAGGTTTGTGTAGTTCATTGTTCTCCATAAACTGGGAATTTGACTCCTAGTCACTCTTCCAAAGACTTTATATATGTGTGATGTTAGTGCACACCGGTCTGTAGTTCGTCCCGAGGCTGTACTCGGCTAGTTGTTCTTGCAGGGGTTGAGCTTCGGCTCCTTGGTCCCGCCTCTCAACCGTAGAGTGGAGCTGCTCTAAGTGCTTCTGGTATAAGGGAGTGACTGTGGGTAGTGCATCTCACCCTATTGTGTCCAGTTTTTGAGGTTGATGGGTAAGGGGCCCGCCCCCTCGTCGTGCCCAAGACACCACGTGCCCAAGACACCACGTGCCCAACACACCACGTGCCCAAGACACCACGTGCCCAAGACACCACGTGCCCAAGACGCCACGTGCCCAAGACGCCACGTGCCCAAGACGCCACGTGCCCAAGACGCCACGTGCCCAAGACACGACGTGCCCTCCCTGGGTATCTGGGATGCCTCAAGACACGTGTGATCTCTGGGCACGTCCTCCCCGGGGGGGGGGGGGCGTGGGGCGTGTACGACACCAGTCTTCACAGTGATGACGGGAGGTGATAGTCTGCCCCCAGACACATTGTCCTCGCCAGTTCCTGTTGGGTGTTTTGCCTCTTAGGCTTTTTGTTCCTTTATTGTAGGAGTGAAGGTCACATTGTGTGGATGATTGTCCTGGTATTGTAACGAGCAACAATCCCTGTACCAGTTGATGAGGTTGTCGTGTCGTGACAGGTAAGGTAATGGTGGTAAGTGGTTGTTTGTGGGGGTGTGGGTCAGCTGGGAGAGTGGTGGTAGAGGCCAGGACACAGGTGGTGGTAGAGGCCAGGACACAGGTGGTGGTAGAGGCCAGGACACAGGTGGTGGTAGAGGCCAGGACACAGGTCAGGAACTAGCAACACCTGCCGTTCTGTGAGGCATTAAGCAGGTGCCTAACCTGACCCCTGCCTATAATCCTTAGCTTTGTCAGTCCTGGAATACATTCATAACATTGGGCTAAATTAAACTGCATTACAAATTTAAGGGAAGTTTCGTCTTACACAATGGGGTTTTGTGAGTTCATTTATTTCCCAAGCCCGGCCAGGGGTCAGGCTGGTCTTGAGATAACTGGGTCTAACAGGCTGTTGCTTGGAACGGACCGCCACTTCTTACAGAAAAAAAAAGAATTCTGAGACGGGGGTCCACATTTTGTATGTAGGAGGTACGCAGTCTGCAATAGGTATGTGTACAATGGTTACGTTACTGTTCGTCAGTCCAACTTCTCGCCCCTGACTGTTACTTATCCTTACTGTGTGTGTGTGGGGGGGGAGGGAGAGGGGAAGGTGAGGCAACACCCGCAGGCTGCTCTCATATATTTGTGGTGTCCTTCCCTTGTTTGTTGACATCATAATTATTGCCATATCGGTTGGCTTTACACGCAGGAGTGTGGAGGGAGGCGTTTACCAAGTGGGAGTCCTCTTACAGCATCCTCGTCTCTCTCACTCTGGTCAGCATCCTCGTCTCTCTCACTCTGGTCAGCATCCTCGTCTCTCTCACTCTGGTCAGCATCCTCGTCTCTCTCACTCTGGTCAGCATCCTCGTCTCTCTCACTCTGGTCAACATCCTCGTCTCTCTCACTCTGGTCAGCATCCTCGTCTCTCTCTGGTCAACATCCTCGTCTCTCTCACTCTGGTCAACATCCTCGTCTCTCACTCTGGTCAGCATCCTCGTCTCTCTCACTCTGGTCAGCAGCCGTCAGTCTCCACACTCAGTCCAGCTGTATATTTATACAAAACTTAGTTAAACACTTCATAAATATAATGGGTCTTTTTAGTATGTTACAGATTTCAAGGTTCCACAGCACATATTACACGTTTGTCACATGGTCGTGAGAGTGAGTTGACCGCTGGATACCTGCTTGATGGGGTTCTGGGAGTTCTTCTACTCCCTAAGTCCGGCCCGAAGCCAGGCTTGACTTGTGAGAGCTTGGTCCAACAGACTGTTGCTTGCAGCGGCCCGCAGGCCCATATATCCACTATACAGCCCGGTTGGTCCGGCAATGTTGTCTTGCTGACAATGTGTTGTCAGTGTAATAGGTTAGGTTGTCACTTGAGCGCGTGTTGTGTGCGCTTAAGTGGTGAGGAAGGTTGATGGTTGGCGCGGCAGGGGGGTGCGCAGAGTGTAAACATTTAGTGGCGGAGGTGCGCACTCTTGGTTGACCCGGGTAGGTATTACCCGCCTCCTGTCTTTGTTGCTCTTCCTCCCTATGTGCATTGTGTTGACTACTTCCTGTGTACTGATGCTACCAGCCACCCACCTTCTCCTTCACCCACTCTTGAAGCTCTCTCTTTGAGGTACTCTTGAAGCTCTCCCTTTGAGGTACTCTTGAAGCTCTCTCTTTGAGGTACTCTTGAAGCTCTCCCTTTGAGGTACTCTTGAAGCTCTCCCTTTGAGGCACTCTTGAAGCTCTCCCTTTGAGGCACTCTTGAAGCTCTCCCTTTGAGGCACTCTTGAAGCTCTCCCTTTGAGGCACTCTTGAAGCTCTCCCTTTGAGGCACTCTTGAAGCTCTCCCTTTGAGGCACTCTTGAAGCTCTCCCTTTGAGGCACTCTTGAAGCTCTCCCTTTGAGGCACTCTTGAAGCTCTCCCTTTGAGGCAGTGTTGGGTTAGTACCGTTGCCAGAGTGGTGCCAGTGTAAGGTCACCAGCTGCCTCACTCTCCTCCACCAGTGTAGTCAGGGACGGACACCAAGGAAACATTAGTGTCATCCCGCCATTGTTAATATTGTTCACTTGTGTCACCGTTTACTGGGTATTGTGAAGGCTGCGGGAGCACGGCAGAGATGTGGCGTACTTGAGCACCAGCAAACTCAGCCAACTGTCAACAGCCAGCTAACACCTTCACTACCAACAAACTCAGCCAACTGTCAACAGCCAGCTAACACGGGGTTCCACTCTGCCATCTTCCAGACCAAGACGGACCATCCAGCAGAGTACCCCAGCCATCACTGGTACACAACAGGTGGTGGTAAGCTGCGGTGGACCTACTGACCCATGCCACACCTCGCTAGGTCCTCTCTTGCTCCAGCTAAATTGTATTCACTTCTACCCCGCCTTTGACAATGTTGACAAGACCAGTGAAACGCTTCTCTTAGCGTCAGGCCATAATAAATGTGGAAAATAATTTTTCGACAGTGTTTTTCCTGGCGAAGAAGAACATAAGCATATAGAGATTCTTGCTAAGATCATTGGTCTCGCCTTTTGTCGTGTTCTGTATAATGTCTACAAGGAAGACTCCCACCAATATATACTCGCACGCGCATACACAGATAGGTGCAGCCAATGTCCTTTGGCCAGCTCGTCCTTCAAAGATTTCCCAACGTCAAGAAACTGTCGTACTGAACTGCCCTTATCCTAACCTATCAGAGGACCTAAAACAGAAAACGGGAGAGTATGTCAACTTCGCGAGCCCCTTACCATTTTCTAGTACGACAGTTTTGTGCCTTAGGCAGAATATAGGCAGAATGCGACGTTGTGTTAGGAGGACGGGTTGCTTGGGCAGCGTGGGAGGCGGTACTGGTGGCACTGGTGACCCACCTGGGGCGGAAGTGCTCACCCTAGTGGGTAACACCTCCCACAGGTTAATGAGAGACGCTCCCTCCCCCGCCACAAAACACCAAGCTACCGTTCTTGCAGTATTGTACTGGTGGTTGGTAGCCCCTCTCTTCTGATTTGATTTTCAATCCGTATTTGTTACTATTATGGTTTTATGACTGTATCTGTGCTGTTATTAGTGGAGTTTGTTGTTGTTTTTGATTCAGCTACCAGGAACAAGCAGTTCCAAGTAGCACGGGCTATGGTGAGCCCGTAGTGGACTTACCTGGCACAGGAGCGGGGCTGTCATTAGTGGATTGATGGAAGGTTGTTTTGTTGTTGTTTATAGATTCGGCTACTCGGAATAAGTTCCAAGCAGCACGGGCTATAGCGAGCCCGTAACTTACCTGGCACAAGAGCGGGGCAAGTAGCACGGGGTGTGGTGAGCCCTGAAAAGGGAAGTCCATGTTGAGGGATGAAGTAGGAGGCCTTAGAGGTGAGGTGCTGGTGACCCTTGTGTGAGGTAGCTGCAGGGAGGTGTAGGTTAGGAAGTGGTGTAGGAGGAGAGGCAGCAGTAGGTGAGGGCAGGGAGGGGCAAGGCGTTATGGTGGTGCCCCGTTACACGTGCACCACACCACCACGCCCACACCCACCGTTACCTCGGCCGCCCTCACCCTCGGCCACCTTCATTGCCCCTTGTCCTCATTTGTGCCGCTCGTCGCCTCTTGGCGCGGTATAACTCGGCGTGGTGTCGTCCTCTTCCCAGGGCTGTGGTTGTCATGTAGGTTAGTGTTGCAGGGGGGAGTGTTAACCTCACCTACACCCACCAGGTGGCGCCGGTGTGAGGTTAATGATATGTTTGGTGGGTTTGGTGGGTGTTGACGGTGTGTTGTGGTGCCACACAAGGCGTCTCCTCACCCCGGGCAGGTTGCGTGTGTGTGATACCGTTGTACGCACGGCTCTGGTCGGGTCGGGCTGACCCTCCAGGCTCTTGCCCTAGAAATGATATTGGTGTCTGGGATGCAGTGTCTGGGATGCAGTGTCTAAGGTAGTGTCTGGGATGCTCCCGGACGCAGGTTCGAATCCTCGTCACGGACCTTGTGGATTTGTTCAAATGATATTGGTGTTATGTTATTTAGTTGTCTAGCCTATATCATCAGCTTGTGTCGCTGCCTTCGTCTGGTGGGAGTGTCGTCGTCTGAGTGCCACCACAGTTGATCCGGCGGCTAGTTTATTGTGCACCCCATACTCATCCTCTGAGCGGTAGCGCAAAAAGGATTACAGAGGGCAGAAAAGGATTTTATCACACCTCAACGGAGATTATTTCATTAGCAAATTAATATATCCTTCACACCTTATAATTAGAGTGTCAACTAGTTACAGCTGACACTAATTATAAGGTGTGAAGGATAGATGAATTAAGACCGGCCGCAATCTCTCATTGCCCTAAAACTACGCCCTTCCGCCCTGTTCCCGCCTTTTCTTACCGTACCTATCTTGAGTTTATCTTGAGATGATTTCGGGGCTTTAGTGTCCCCGCGGCCCGGTCCTCGACCAGGCCTCCACCCCCAGGAAGCAGCCCGTGACAGCTGACTAACACCCAGGTACCTATTTTACTGCTAGGTAACAGGGGCATAGGGTGAAAGAAACTCTGCCCATTGTTTCTCGCCGGCGCCTGGGATCGAACCCAGGACCACAGGATCACAAGTCCAGCGTGCTGTCCGCTCGGCCGACCGGCTCTACCTACAATAAACCATTGGTATTAAGAGTGGATGAGCGTTACATGGCGCCACTGGAACACCGTATTGAGATCTGCGCCACTGACTGAACCTCTCCTTAATAATGCCATTGTATACACAAGTAATTGTGTGTTTAGTGGCAGATACCTTGATGGTGATGATAAGACGTCACCGTAGTATAGTGGTAAGGGATGGTGCACCACCTGGGTGGGGGAGGGTGCAGGAGACGAGCACGAGGCTGGTAACCTGTTATAATCATCGCCTGGTTCACTCTAAATGTCACTTGTTGCTAATCTCTCCGCTAATCTTACCTCGTATAATTCAGAAGCGCCACACCATATCAGGATTTTCTTTTGACATTATTGTATTTGGTTTGTGGGAGCTAGTAGTGATCCTGAGTGCTATCCTCGTGCCTCCCCTCCCCCCCCCCCCACACACACGCATACACGCGCATATATATAATATACATATATACACACACATGTACGTATTAGCCAGAACCGTACTACTTGGTCTAGTATGCAAGGTTCGATTTGCCTAACGAGCCGGACCATCTTCACCATTTTCAAATACTTCTTTCCAGATTGCTTATTTTCTAATAATAATTATATATTAAGAACATGAATTACCGATTGACTTGTGTTATGTTTGGATAGATTAGGTAGGGTTAGGGTTCAACAAATTATTGTTTTTTCTCAAAGTAAAAAAAAAATCATATATAATGTAATAGAAAGCTTTATCGTTTCATACGAAAAAAATGTTTGAAAAATATATTTCAGGAAAATTCGGCTTATTAGGCAACTTAGCCTATTAGGTGCAACACACACGTATACAATATATGTGTGTGTGTATTTACTATTTGTATCTGCAGAATCGAGCTATTAGCTCATGGACCCCGCCTTTCTAACCAATTTATTTTTCCTCTATCATATCTACTACATATATTTCTCTTACACCACACGCGCACATCCCCAGGGAGCAGCTGTTTAACTCCTTGGTACCTATTTACTGCTGGGGGAATAGGTACAGCAGGGTGAAAGAAACTCTGCCTATTTGTTTCTGCCTCTGCCGGGGATCGAACCGGGCACTTAGGACTACGACCCCAGTCGCGAGTGCCCGTGTGTGTGTGTGTGTGTGTGTGTGTGTGTGTGTGTGTGTGTGTGTGTGTGTGTATTCACCTAGTTGTGCTTGCGGGGATTGAACTTTGCTCTTTCAACCCGCCTCTCAACTGTCAATCAACTGTTACTAACAAATCCCCCCCCCCCCACACACGCACCCCCCCCCCCCCAGGAGAGCTTTGGATTTAGTTATAAGAGATAAGAGCACATTCAATGCTTTTCTCAGCGAGTGAATCAAGTAGAGGTAAGTTAGTTAAGTTAGTGTTGGCCGCCACAGTCTGCAGGTTGAAGGAGTCCCAGGTGGAGATGTTTATGTCAAGTTCTTTTAAACACAGCTGGAGGTCTGTTGATAATTCACCTTACGTTTATAGGGAGGGTGATGGAGAACCCTGTGTGTGTGTGTGTGTGTGTGTGTGTGTGTGTGTGTGTGTGTGTGTGTGTGTGTGTGTGTGTGTGTGTGTGTTCAACTAAAGCCATCTGCAAAGTACTAAGTACTATCATTATTTATTTTACACAGGAATGGATTGCATATATTTCGTGTGAAAAAAGTTATGTAAAAAAAATTGTGCTAATGTCTTGTTCTCTCTTTTTCAGGTAAGGGTGGAGCTGTGACTCGTGTGTTGGAGACTGTGTGAGGTAGGGGTGAGGGGGGGTGGTGTCTGTGAGGTAAGGGTGAGGGACTGGTGTCTGTGAGGGGTGACTCCTTGTGCTGGAGGTTGTGTGGGGTAAGCTGACGTGGGGTCAAGTTGGGAGCAACTACATATATTTGTGTACACTTACAGGGGTTTCCAGTTGAGGGAGTAGAGACGGGTGGGGAGGGGGAGGTGTGCGACATATTGGGAGACACTGGCACACAGTGAGTGGTCAAGTCAGGTCAGGTCAGTTTGAGGGGCAACAACCCCCCCTTTCACAGCTCCCAGGACAAGTATAACACAGTACTGGGGTGTTGGTAGCTGTAATGTACCACGTACAATAGCTGCGAGCCGGGGCTTCAGAGCTAGGTCATGCTTCTCGTAGATACAACTGGGCATGTACGCACACGCACGCGCGCAAAAGGCCACATTAGGGAGAGGGAAAGCTGGCCTAGGCTTATCGAATTTGTGTACCGAGTGAGAGCATGTTATGGTGAGCCTAATGACTGTGGTAAGTGTTGTAGGACGAGGTAGGTGACCAAGATTAGACAGGAGAGATTAACGACGGGTGCAGCGCATACGTATATATATATGTACATGTATGTATGAGGGTGTGTACATGTGTATACAACATTGATAATTTTGTAACTAGCGTCAAACATTATTTGCTTAGCTAAACGAACTAGAGGGTTCAGTTCCTGAACCTGTTATGTGCCTCTGTAATCCTTTACACCACCGCCCACGGGATGGGTATGGGGTGCATAATAAAGAAAGATATTGATTGGGTGGAGCTCATAATTGTAGAGTGTGAGAGAGTCACTAACCGCTGACCACCTGTGACAGGTGTACATTAAGTAAAGCAGGGCGGAGTGATGGGAAAGGTTGTAAACTACTAGGCTGGAGAATACCTCCCCCGTTACCACCAGAGATGTGGGAATGGAAAGTAACAAGCAGAGGGCCTCAAGGTTCACTTCTTGAACTCTTATTCTATTCCTTATCTGTTGGTGTGACCTGATAGGGTGCAGTAAGAATGGCAAGGACTGAGGAAGGTGGCAAGTAATTGCAGGTGGATCTACAGAAGCTACAAGCAATCATAAATGGTTGTTAGACTTGAATATTTGAGTGCACTGTGATAGGACTGGCAATGGAGGTAGAAGAATCCCTTCCCACCTTACATGTTTCTGAACCTGACACCTGTCTCCCCTTCAGGTTATACACAAAGAAGCATCCTATATCATGAATAAATCCCATATTTATAGAGCCTACAGGAAACCTTTCGTACAATAAATAGCACTAAATTAACTTTAATGTCCAGAGATTTGACCAGGCAAGGTCTCAAATTTACACAGTAAAATAACAACATATTTTAACAAAGTGCGGAAGGAAATGCAGGATAGAACCACATTAATGCAAACTGCACGTATCGCAAAGAAGAAGGATAGAACCAGTGAAGAGTAGAGGTGCCATAGGCACAATCAGAACAGTCTGAACACCAGAGGTCCACAGCTGTTCAACATTCCCAGCGAGCATTAGAAATACTGCTGGAACAAAGGTGAATGTCTTCAACATGCAGTTAGACATTTTTTCCTGCAAGAAATTCTGGAGTAACTGGGTTGTAGTGGATGTGTGTGGGCCTGCGGGCCGCTTGGAGCAACAGCCTGTTGGACCAAGTTGTCACAGGTCAAGTCAGGGTTCCAGGGTCGGGCTTGGAGAGCAAAACTCCTCCCGGAACCATCGCTGGTTAAACTCCAGGATGCAGAAATCCGGCAGCTGAAGCTTCAGGACAGATTAATAAATGTTGTTTACATTGGAACCCACTTCCGTAAACACTGTTATGTACGTACACGCACACGCACACACGCACACACGCACACATGCACACACGCACACACGCACACGCGCGCACACGCGCGCACACGCGCGCACACGCACACGCACACGCACACGCACACGCACACGCACACACACACGAATTGGTAGCAGATACGCAAGTGTGTGCAGCGCTATAAATAGCAGGTGTGACGCCTGCCTCCCTCCCACAGGGCCTTGGGTGCCGTCTGGCCCTCTCCCCTCTCCTTCCCTTCCCCTCCCCCCTCTCCTCCCCCCCCATATCTCCTCAGTTTATCTCCCCCCGCCCCAGCCCCTCCCCCCCACCGCCACCCTCACTCCCCATTACACTACAACCCAAGGCTCTCCGTACGTATCCTTGTTACGAATACGTAATGGTTTCCTCATGTTTATTTTTGTATATTTTCTTATCGTCGGTTTCTGCTTAGTATCACTAAACCCCCACAGACTATATTGATAAGTTTCACGCCAAACCTTGGACCAGCTTGGACGACCGGGCCGCGGGGACGCTGAGCCCCGGAAGCACCTCAAGGTAACCTCAAGGTAGCTGTAACTCTCTTGGTTAATTCAGGAAGGTGAATTAAGAGAGGAGTAGAGGTGCTATAGGTGTAATCCCAGAGCACTGTGTCAACACCCTCGGCTCTTCTCTCTCTCCTCCACACACACGTAAGACATATTGCGACGGTGGTGTTGGCGGCCATGGAGACCCACGTGTTAATGACCCCCTTATGGCGTCACGTTACTGCCACGTGGTGGTGGTGGCCGCCTGCCACGTGGTGGCGGCCGCCTGCCACGTGGTGGCGGCCGTCTGCCACGTGGTGGTATTGTCGCTGCCGTGTGTGGAGGAGACGTTCCCAGGTACCAAATTCTCCACCTTTGAAAGGGACTGAGAGTGTGCAACAGTATTCCACTCCTGAGAGCACCAGCGTCGTGAAGAGTATGATCATTGGTACGGCTTCTCTTGTTTGAAAGCTTCTTGTTCTCCAACCTGTCATTTTTGTTGCCGTTGTAACGTCTACTAAATTTATTGTGTTCTTTGAAGGTAAGGTCTTCCGACATTATTTTCCCAGATCCTTGACTGATCCTTTTTCCTTCTATGATATGGTTCTACTGCGTTGTATACTTGATCTCCGTTTTTATATTTTCGTTTTTATGGGCCCCACCAACCACTCGCTCTCACCGTGTTGCACAACCACTACCGCACTCCACCACACTCCGATAATATCAACGTCGTCATCTGCGTGAGATTGTAGATGACATGCTTTATAAGAGTCATATTCAGTGCGGCTTGTAAGTTCCAATACTGTGTCTGAGGTACAAACCTCACTAATGTATTCACCACCATCATCGACCTCATCATCTGTAACTACCATAAGACAACAACCTCCATCCAGTGGTGGACATTGTGCGATCATGCCGAGTGACAACCATTAAGTCTGGGTGTCGTCCCCGCCCTAGTCGCCTCTACTGCCGCAAACGTCGCTGCGCCGCCGCCGCAATTGCCGCAGACGTCGCCGCCGCCGCAACTGCCGCAGACGTCACCGCCGCCGCAGCAATCGTCTTCACCGCCCTTGCCGCCACTGCTGGTGCTGAGGAAACACGCTCTCATTCACACGTGTTAAGTAGAGCGAAAACTGGGAAACCACTCGAAGTAATCTGATGTTGAATCAGGTGTGTGCGCTCACCTAGTTGTGCGCGCGGGAGGCCAGGCGTAGCTAAGGAACTACTCATAAGTAACATTGATTGAGCCACCCAAGAGGTGGCACGGGCATGAATAACCCGTAATACTCATAAGTAATGTGACTGGTGCATGTATATCTCGCGACACCGCACCATTCCATCCTACTTATTCTTGAAGCTGTGAAGGGTGTCTTCTTGTACTGCCTCTAACTCTTGTAATAATGTAGTGATCATGCCCCCACTGACGGTTTTTTCTATACCAGTGACTGTGTTTAATTCCTTTTGTCTTTCCTCGTAACTCCTACCTATCCACTCTGGTACTAGTTTGATGGCGTTTCTCTGGACTTTCTACAGCTTCACTTTTCTGTAGGAGAGAATTTTACTCTGGCTCCGCAGCGTCAATAATTGGACTGATAAATGTGGTATATAAGATCTTTAATGAGCTTTTATTTAGTGGTGTGTGTGTGTGTGTGTGTATATATATATATATATATATATATATGGCAGGGATAAAGATATAAGTGGCTTTGTTTACATGGTTGTTGCAAGCGTGCCAACGCCGCCACGTGGCCAGGAGGGGGAGAGGGGGGGGGGGCGTCCCCACTAACAACAACATGGGCCAAGTTCCTGCTCAAAACTATAATTATTCAGACAAAGAGGAGACACATTCTCACCCTGTATAAATACAGCGCCACTTATCCACACTCACTGTGATCGGTATTTCCTCATCTCACTCACAATATCCTTCAAATTTTCTCCACCTACCCATTCTTCGTTATTCATATTTGTGTTTTTAACTTGCAATAGCAGAGTTGTATAATACACACACACACACACACATTTATATATATATATATATATATATATATATATATATATATATATATATATATATATATATATATATATATATATATATATATATATATATATATATATATAAAGACTGTGTACCCCAGGAGCCTGAGGAACTACCTCTGCACCACGTAGATGGGCTCCAGTAGAGAAAATTTCAGTTATTCTTCTCCCACTTGTGGTAGAGTTCCCGTGATGGCATCAACACATCTTGTTGTTTCATATTGTGCAGGAGGGGGGGGGGGAGGGTTTGGTTCCTGTGGGATTAGGAAGTGTAGTGTGGACAGGTTGGTGAGTTGCACTTGTGGTGAGAGAGGCGGGCTTGATGGGGGGAGGGTGTTGCCATATGCGTCCCATTTCCCACACTTGTATCTCACAAGCTGCATCATGCACTATTGCGCCAAGTAAACTCCGCTCACACGCGCAAAGAGAAGGGTGGGCAGACTGCAGATGTTTTGATTGCCAAGAGGGCTTAGACCCAGTACTCCATTGGTGACGAGTGCATAAGCTGGAGATGCAGACATGAGTAAAATGAGAGGTACTGTACTCTAATGGACAAGTGGAGTCCCACAGAGATCAGTGCTTGGACCTATCGTGATTCTGATATATGTAAACAATCTCCCAGAGGGCACCGACTCGTTCCTCTCAGTGTTTGCTGATACAAAACATGAGAAGGATTAAGACCGGAGAAGATAGCAAGCATCTCTGAGCCTGAATTTTATATCTAATAAATCACCTATGACTTTATTCGGACAAGTTTTGTGCTGCATTTAGACGAGTCCTTTGTAATTTGTTGCATTTAGCATTGGCTGTCCTCTCTCCCTGTGCTCTTGGTCTGTCTCTCTCCCTCTGCCGCCTGGCCTGCTCCTGCCGTGCCTCCGTCAGTAGGACGGGAGAGCCCGGGAGCGTGGCGCCCACCGCATCCCCAGAAGTACAAGTCACGGGCCATATGACTGGTGTTTGGGAGGACAATGACAGGGTCCGCGCCTCCACACCTGTGCTGATCCTCTCGTGCGGGGGCCACCACCACCACAACCACCATCCCCTACAACCACCACCACCACCACAACCACCATCCCCTACAACCACCACCACCACCACAACCACCATCCCCTACAACCACCACCACCACCAAGGACCGCTTGCCCCGCGACAAGTCTAGTTATCACCACCACAACGGGAGACATTGTCTCCTTGTAACTGTTAAAAGATTCTAATCATATTAAATATTACTACTGGTTTCTCGGTACATAAATGTTCTAATGTTGCTGGCAATGGTGATGTCTACCTGCGTCCTTTACGTGGATGGGGTTATGGGAGTTGTACTTGTAGGCTTGACATGTGAGAGCTTGGTCCAACAGGCAGTTGCTTGGAACAGGCCAACATGTTCACTAAAACCCGGTTGGTCCACCACTTCTTGCACGAAACTAATTTTTTTTTCTTGAAGAATTCCACTTTTGTTCTGATAATATTCCCTTATAGCTTGCTGGGAGAGTAGTAAACAGCCGTGAACCTCTGATGTTCATACAGTGCTCTCTGATTGTACCTTTGGCACCGCTACTCTTCACTGGTTCTATTCTGCATTTCCTTCCATGTCGTTCACTTCTGTATGTTGTTCTTTTACTGTGCAAGTTTGGGACTTGGTCCGCTATTACCTTTCAGGTATATTAGCTATTATTTGGTATATCACTCTTCTCCTTGCTAGAGACTATATTTGACAGCTTTAAGACGATCCCAATAGTTTAAGTGCTTTATCGTGTCTATGTATGCCTTATATGTTCTCTGTATTCACCTCTATTTCAGCAATCTCTGAAGGGAGGGAGTGAGTACCAGGTAGTACTCAAGACGGGACAGCACAAGTGGTTTGAATAGTACAACCATTGTGATGGGATTCCTGGATATGAAGTTTCTTGCAATCTCTCTTATTTTTTCTAGCCGGCTCTATTTATTTATCTGTCGTCTCCTGTCTCTTCTTTCCCAACTCTGTGTCTATTTTAGTTGTGTCGTATTTCACGTTTCTCCCTTTTCGCGGTTCTCATTCCTTCTTTGTTTATTGTGTTTTTGTGTTTTGCTTCCCCTGTTCGTCAGTAGAAGTGCCCGCGTCACTGCCCGCGTGACGGCACCAAGGAGAGCAAGCATAAACAAGAGGAGTGTGCGCTGGAAGAGGCAAGAGAAACTATCAGAGGAGCAGGCACAGGAGGAGGAGGAGGAGGGAGATGACCTGGGGTTGCGGAAGGGGGGGGGTGGTGGTGGTGTAGGGTTAGTGACCCCGTGTTGAGTCACACCTCAACCCCACCCCATGTCACACCTGACCCCCTACCATGGCTAAGTATATGCCACACCTCCCCCCCTCTTCACGCTACTCCTTCCCCCCCCCCCTTCTTCTTCTTGAGGTTATCTTGAGTCCACACCTCTACTCCACACCTTACTTCCACGCCACACCTGCCTCTTCCCCAACGCCACACCTTCCCCCTTTCTTACTATTTCTGCCACCTTTCCATCACTCCATTGTCTTGCTTGAGGGTAATTCTGAGACGTCTTTGAGGTGATGTGATAGAGATGTGTGGGAGAAGAGCTGTTATGCTTGGCTCTCTCTGCTTGTGGGCCCAGATCAAGGCCACGAGGTCAGATATACACACGTGGCGCGGGACACTGGGGCACCATACATACAACTGTCTCATTTTAGAGTTTAGAAATTAGCATTTAATGTGTGTGGGGGGTGTATTGCAAGTGAGGTTACCTTGACGTAGTTCCTAGTGCAGTATCACTGTCACATGGTCGGTGGTGCGGTCAACCAGGCTGTTAGACGCAGCTCATCACAGTCTGATGTGAATCACAGCCCGGTTGATCAGGTATTCTGTGGAGGGGATAATCAAGTTTACTTATGAACGCCGTGAGAATTCGGTTAGTTAAGGCCTTGACGTACAATGTGTATTGGGCCCTTATGTTAAGGTAATTGCCTCTTAGTGTACTCATTAATGTTGGTGTAATTGCCTGATAGCGTACCAGTGTACCATTACTCATTAAGAGGGTTGATATCTGCCTTGCAAGACGCAGCAAGGCGGTTCACCTCAGTCATTGGTTACGTCATGCTGGCAGAGCTGAGTACTCCCCTAATTGTGCTTGCGGGGGTTGAGCTTTCGCTCTTTGGTCCCGCCTCTCAACCGTCAATCAACTGGTGTACAGGTTCCTGAGCCTACTGGGCTCTATCATATCTACATTTGAAACTTTGTATGGAGTCAGCCTCCACCACATCACTTCCTAGTGCATTCCATTTATTAACTACTGACAATGAAAAAATTCTTTCTAACGTCTCTGTGGTTCATGTAGGTACTAAGTTTCCACCTGTGTCCCCTTGCTCGTGTCCCACCCGTGCTGAAGAGTTTGTCTTTGTCCACCCTGTCAATTCCTCTGAGAATTTTGTAGGTGGTTATCATGTGTATGGTATTTATGGTACCGTGTGTTGACGCCTGTGTGCTGCTGCTCCTCTCAATGTTATTAATCGTATTTGGTGTTTGTGGCTGCAGGATGAAGGTGTTAGCTCTTGGACCCCGCCTTTCTTGCCGTGGGCTGTGTAGTGTACTGACGCGTATGTTGTATTGCGTGTTGGCGCGCGTCTACAAGCAGTTCATCACGAGTCTCGTGTTGGACTTTTTATAGTGGTGGCGTAGGGAGTGTTGGCGCAGACCCACGGTGATGACGTGGGGTGTTGGGGTGTCAAGTGCCAGCCTGGTGCTCCAGTGCCAGCTTGGTGCTCCAGCATCCTCCATGCTTACTGTAGAAGGTTCCTCGAGGCGGCTCTTGTGTGTAAGGCTTCATACTCTCACCTTCCCTTGCCCGTCTGTATAGGGTGGGTCCTTGGCCAGTACCTCACCCCCTTACCGTCCATTCCTGCACACTTGGGTCACCACCACACGGGACAAGTGCCACAGCACACATCATCCCTCACAAAGCTACACTTAATCTTACACAGTTTGTGCTGCGCCAGCTCCCCCACGCACTCCTGGAATAGCAAGGAGTTTTAAATGAAGAGCATTTCATCTGTATACATGTTGGACGCCATCAGCAGGTAGAGAAAGAGACCGCTCTCGTTGGGTATACTGGACGGGGCACGGTGGGCATGACCTGCGTGGCCTCGCTGGCGTACACCCTCGGTAAAGGTGACGCACATCAAAGAGACTTACCACCTGTTTGTACCATAAACACCTCGTGGCTGTTAATGGCGCCCGCCGAGGTGTGTGTGTGTGTGTGTAATTACCTAAGTGTAATTACCTAAGTGTAGTTATAGGATGAGAGCTACGCTCGTGGTGTCCCGTCTTCCCAGCACTCTGTCATATAACGCTTTGAAACTACTGACGGTCTTGGCCTCCACCACCTTCTCGCCTAATGTGTGTGTGTGTGTGTGTGTGTGTGTCCTGAAGGCAGGTGTGTGTACACGTGTTGGTTCCGTGCAAGCATTCAACACGTATTGTCTAAAAAATGAGCCCAGAGAGCTATCACATAATATTAATACATGCATGGTATATACTGGAGGTCAGGTCCCAAATATACACCACACAATAACAAAGTACTGGTATGAAATATGCGGTATAGAGTGCAGAATATACCCACCAGGGAAGACAAGAGGTACAATATACAATCATATATACGGATCAGAGGTCCACGACTCTTCAGTCGCCTCCTGACAGTATAAGAAATATTAGTGTAACAAAAGTAGACGTCTTCAAGAACCAATTAGATGTTTTGTTTAGTTGGAAGTGCTGGACCAACCAGGTTGTTATAGGTATACTGCCGATCCCTCCATACAATTATTGTTTACATCAGGTTATTGCAAGACGGGAGTACAACAACCCCAGAACCAACTCCAGGTAAACTCTGGGTAAACTGTTATTGCTGTTTTAGATTCAGCTACTGGGAACCAAATGTTGTTTGCAGAACGGGCTATGGTGAGCCCGTGGCACTCACCCGGCACAGATGTTCCCTCCTGGGTGAACTGAGGCTTGGATGCTGCATCTGTGTGAATGAGGTGGTTAGAGGATTCACCAGTCAAATTAGTCCAGTTATATCTCTTAGGTTATACCATATACCAGGGGGTGTTTGTGTATTAAGGGGAGGGAGGGGGGGAAGAGACATTCATTTATCCAAAGAAAGGGGGAGAGGGGGGGGGGTATAACTTTATTCATGGAGGGAAGGGGAATGTAACCGGAGGAATGTGGCCTTCTGTATATATCTGGGTTTTCCTTGCTACGCATATAGTAGAGTGGTTTGTTGCCCTCTGCTCTGGTGGTGGGGGGGTGGTGACCGCTCGGGGTGATGGGGTCTCCCCGCCCACTCATATTAATGTTTTACAAACCAAACACATTTATGGTTGTTATAGATTCAGCTACTCGGAACAAATTCAAGTAGCACGGGCTATGGTGAGCCCGTAGTGAATTTGCCTGACACAGGAGTTGGGCTGAAACTTCGCACACACATTTATGGGTTTATAAATCTAACTCTATTAATGTAGGTGTGGTGCTTAAGGTTTGTGAGCGGGGTGGTGTAGGCAGTAGTGACACGGGGGAAGAGGCACATGGTGGCTCCAGGAAGGTGGTGAGGACAGTGGTGGTTTAGTAAGTTAAGAGCGGCAGTGAACGGTGTGTGGTCAACCCGTCCTCTTAAAAAATAACGTCGTTTTTGCTCCATAGTGCGCTCGTATGCGCACTATGGCCAAATTTGGACGTAATTTGAAATGAAATCGACTCACAAAAGTGACGTACTGTCCCGTTTTCTGTTTGAGTCGTCCGGCTTACTTGGTAAGGTTAGAAGAGGCAACTTTCAATTAACGTTTTTCATAACGTTTTGAAACTTTGAGAATTTCCTGCCCACCTAACCTATCAGAGGACCCTTAACTTACTGTTGTTGAAAAAAAAATCCCAAATTTATTTTCATTTTTTTCATTTTCAAAATTACGTCCACTTTCGCCCATACGGGCAAACGGCCAAAAGCGAAGTTATTTTTAAGAGGACAGGTTGGTGTGGTGGTGGTCCACGTGTACTCACCTGGGTGTGCTGGCTGGCTGGCTCCATACTATCATCTAATGCCCACCATTTTGCTGTTCAAGGTAATAACTTGAGATTCTGTGAATTTTGCATTCAATCAGGTACACTTTACCTTATTTTCCTTATTCTCATAAATTATATCTTTCATTACTGGAACAAGTTTTCTCCCGAAATATGCAAAATCCAAAATTTTCCACTTTTTTTCCGGGGGGGGGGATGGTAACTATGTAAGAAATTCAGGCTTGCGCCGGGTATTCGTGAATTCGTGTGACACATATGGCATACAAGATCGTGAACGGCCGTGTGTTGAGAGTTGGGGAAGCAGTCCGTATGTTAACCAGCCCTGCATGTGTAGCTGATGATATCCGATTCATGTTTGCTTCAGGAGATAGTTTGGCTGTGTTTATGGCCAGGTTGATGTGGTCGTCCTGGTCGTCGTCCTCCTGGTCGTGGTCGTCCTGGTCGTCCCCATCCTGGAGGACGTCTGGCCTGGTCTATCCCATATTATTCACTACTTTAGCATTTGCTCAAGTTGAACACTAGCATCCACCTATTAGAGCAGTGTTGCCGTTAGTGTGTGGAGGATGGTGGAGCATGTTTGGGAGGGGGACCAATTATGGAGGAGGGAGAGGTGAGAGAATGAGGGAGAGAAGAAGTTAGGGAGGTGTGAGGAACATTGACCTGAGCTCCCTACACCCATCACACACCTCCGCCACCCTTGCCAACAACACACGCCAAGGAAGGTAGAAATAGTCTAAGCTGCTCTTATGCTTTTGAGATGTAGTTTATTGTCTCAATAAACGTACTTGAACTTGACACGCCACCACGCCAGCCCCGCCAGCTCCGGTTAGGTTCACCCACACCACCACACCCACACCACCACTACACCTACATCATTACCACCACCACCACAACGCTCACTCCCACCCCCACCCCCTTCAACATCTGGGCCCCCCAAACATCTCTTCCCCCCACTGTTTTGCCCCCCACCCACATATGGCGTCACCCGCACCACTATGGAGGGGAGGGTGACAAGTGTGCCCCTCCCCACAAAAGCGTGGCAAGTGTGTGTGTGTGTGGGGGGGGGGGAGACAGGTGTGGAGGCTGGCGTATGGTGCAACCAGCCCCCTCTCATGTTTTATACATCTGCCTTAACTGATGTGCTTGTAACTTAATGTCACATGGCCGGCTTGTTCTGGTTCATGTTGGTTGTGGCCACCAGCATGACGGTAAGGCACCACTCACCTCTTGCTGTGGCTCCAAGGTGTGGCTGGGGCCACTGCCCCACTCCAAGGTGTGGCTGAGGCCACTGCCCCACTCCAAGGTGTGGCTGGGGCCACTGCCCCACTCCAAGGTGTGGTTGGGGCCACTACCCCCACACCAAGGTGTGGCTGGGGACACTACCCCACTCCAAGGTGTGGCTAGGGCCACTACCCCACTCCAAGGTGTGGCTGGGGCCACTGCCCCACTCCAAGGTGTGGTTGGGGCCACTACCCCCACACCAAGGTGTGGCTGGGGCCACTACCCCACTCCAAGGTGTGGCTGGGGCCACTGCCCCACTCCAAGGTGTGGCTGGGGACACTACCCCCACACCAAGGTGTGGCTGGGGACACTACCCCCACACCAAGGTGTGGCTGGGGACACTGCCCCACTCCAAGGTGTGGCTGGGGCCACTACCCCACTCCAAGGTGTGGCTGGGGCCACTACCCCACTCCAAGGTGTGGCTGGGGACACTACCCCAGTATTATCGTGGGATGAGCTCTTACTCTCGCACATTTAAACATTCCCTCGTAGCACCAACAGATACCACTGTAACCCTTGTTTTATACACGGGTGCTCTTAAACTCTCAAGACCTTAAATAGGTTCCTATTTACACCCCTTATGAAACAAAAACTTTATTTACAGTTGAGTGTAACCAGGTAATACTGTCTGTTAGGGGACTAGCAGGGGTGTAGGGGTCAAAGGTGGTCTGGCACAACACCAATGGTTCTGTCAAAGAAATATTTAATCTCAAATCAAAGGAGAACCTGGTCGACGACCGGGCCGCGGGGTCGCTAAGCCCCGGAATCACCTCAAGGTAACCTTAAGGTAAGGTAAGGAACCGGCTCTCGCCACCCCATTACATTAGTTAATACAAGAGTAATATGATATTAAAGATTTGATAATTATTATTTAGTGGAACATCAGTGGTTTATGGGGAAACCATCGCGCCTTTGTGTAAGACTTTAGGCTTGATGTAGACTTGCTTTATGTATTCAAGTCATATGCTTGAATAATTACTACTGACACCGGAAGAGCTCTCAACCTTTGGTGTAATCACTTGCTGGCAGTTACGTTAAGCAAGTTAATGCTGGAGAATTTTTGGGAGGTTGTAACAAGGAGGTTCAGCGTTCTTGATGATATACACCCAAGATGACAGTGGGAAAACCAAAGACACAAAGATGGGAATTAACAAGAATTTATTTAATGAAAATTAGGATATTCACCAAAAATCCCTAAGTTACTAGTACTTATCCTACTACTGGCAATGGTAAACAATTTATACATGTGCAATAAGCAGGCGATGAGTCACAATAACGTGGCTGATCAATATTGACCAGACCACACACTAGAAGGTGAAGGGACGACGACGTTTCGGTCCGTCCTGGACCATTCTCAAGTCGATTGTGAGAATCGACTTGAGAATGGTCCAGGACGGACCGAAACGTCGTCGTCCCCTTCACCTTCTAGTGTGTGGTCTGGCCAACATGTGCAATAACATTAGAGATATCACACGTTACAAGTTAAGCCAGGCATTAAACTTGTAAGAACCTGATCCAACAGGCTGTTGATTAGGGCGGCCCACAGTCTCAAATATTCACTATAGCCTGGTTGGTCCGGCACTTCTTACAAGTCAATCCTGGCCCCGGACCCAGCTTGAGGTGTAGAGTAACTCCGAGGACATATGTTGTCTGTAAGATAGGTAGGTGGTTCTACCACACCAAGTGTAGAACAGTTAAGTAATACATGAACGAAGCATACCTGGGCATACCTGGAGAGGGTTCTGAGAGTTGTTCAGCTCCCCAAGCCCGGCCCGAGGCCAGGCTCGACTTGTGATACTTAGTCAGTCACTGATTAACTAAAACTATATTGATATTCTCAAGCAAAAATAAATGATGCGGGTAGCATGTGGACAGAGAGGTCCTTGGCGAAACACCTGCCTGGGTTAGCACAGGTGTTGTAGCTGCAAGGCCAGTTAACTATGTTAGTGGGACATGTGTTGGGTGTCTTTGTTAGGTTTACCTTGTCAGTGAGTGAGTGAGTTATCAGACTACAGCTCCGTCTCATCTTCCTTCAACACACTCACCAACCACAAACACCTCTGTAGGCTCTCCTTGGGTATGGTTGGGTGTAGTGTTAGTTATGCTTCCCGCGTTAAGGCCAGTCTTGATATGTGTACACCTTGTTAAGCTAGCCTGAGAGGTGTACCGAGTGATCAGTGATCTAGTCAGTGTTGGCGGGAAACTTATGCCATCTATTCACTACAGTCATGTTTACAGTCTTCAACCATCCGATTGGCCTGCAACATCGCCCATTTGCAGTGCAGTATTGGCCAGGCGCTTGGCACCCTTCTCTCTTGCCACTGAAATTACATCTTCATCCACCAATTTGGAATTCCCAATTGAGGAACAACAACTGTTGGGAGGGTAAGTGTGGCCGAGGTGAAGCGAGCCCCTGCGTGTGTCGGGTCCCCTACACGAGCGGGGCTTTCTTGTAGGCGCCGGTGTGGAGCTCTACCTCCATACTCGCCTCCATAGTGACCTCCAGCGGTCTTCTTCTCTAGGAGCCAGGCGTTTTTCCGCATGTCAGTGGTTCTGGTTGACCCGTGTTTATCCCTGACCTATTTCAAGATGGTTTTGCTCCTGCGGGCGGCCAGGAGCCAAGCTTCTCTGGTCATGACTTGTTTGGTAAGGCCGTAAGACAGCGCTCGGAAGGCAATATTTTTTATAGTTGATGATGATAGTTTGAAAAGTTGTGGGCGTTTTCATTTTGGTAGGAATTGTGTGCTTACCTGTAGTGGGTTTCCGGAGTTCTTTTACCTCCAGAACCCGGTCTGGGGCCAGGCTCGACTTGTGATAACTTGGTCCAACAGGCTTGGAGCGACCCGCAAGCCCACATATCCACCACAGCCCGGTTGGTCCGGCACTTCTTGCAAGAACTTATCTAATTGCATCTTGAACATTTTTGTTCCGACAATATTTCTAATGCTTGCTGGGAGAGTATTGTACAGCCGTGGACCCCTGACGTTCCGATAGCACAGGAACTGCTATCCTATGCAGTATCCTCACACAGTTTACATTATTAAACAGTTGATGAGCTCCGAAGTACTAGGAGACTGTCTATAACAACAGTAGCTTTGAGTTGCATAATTTGCAAGATTAACCCGGCATGATTGATGGAAGATGTTCATACATGAGTGTGTAGTTGACACATACATGCTTGGTGAAGCGTGGTCGTGAGGTTAGTGTGTGTGGTGACACAACACAGCAGGTCTTGCCGCTCTGGGTCTGGGTCACACTCTCGCAGGTATGACTGCACCACCACCCTATGGGGCCAGTACGCCTAATGGTGTTTCTTTATATCTCCATATGTAGTAACGTATGCAACTGTTGCTGCTGCGTTTTGTGTATGTAGAGGATAGAGAAGTTGTGGGTAGGGAGGGGTGCTCCTTTCCTCTGTACTGGCACCGTTACTCTAAGACAACCCCACCCCCCACCTCGATTCCCCTAACCTCGATATGTCACACTTTTCCACCCCCCCCCCCCACCTCCAATTCCTGCCTGTGCTTCGTCATGTCCGGTACCCCCCCCCCCCCTCCCCCCCGCTACTGCTGGTGGTCAGAGGAGTAAGTCAGTGAGCGTGAGGGACGGACAACACCCGCAGACACTGAGGGCAGCCTCACCCCATCACCAGGGAATGACGGAGAAAGATAATTTACAAATGAAAATCCTTGTCAAGACAAGCCCAAGGTGGCTTATGTAGAGTGATAAACACCACAGAGCCTTGCGTGTGTGGCCCAGGGCGAGGGACTCACAGCTCGCAGCTTAAAACACTCAATACCACAACTTTGTCTACACCAAACTACATCCTGTATTAAACAAGCCAGATTTTACAGAATGATTTATTCCACAATTAGTGTGACAAACAGTATTCATCGTCCTGGACGAATCTGTTCAAATTCCTAAAGACCGTTGTTTTGTGGGCGAGGCTTGCATATGCAGCTGATGATATTGGTTCTGTGTGATGGCCTTAAGAAACATTTAGATAGGTTCCTGCCAGTAATACCGGACCAACCGGGTTGTAGTGGATATGTGGGCCTGCGGGCCGCTCCAAGCAACAGTCTAGTGGACCAAGTTATCACAAGTCGAGACTGGTCCCGGGCTAGGCTCGGGGAGTAGAAGAACTCCTGGAACCCTCTCCAGAGATGCAGAGACGTCAACCACCAGGCTTCGTTCGATGCTGCGTGGGGTTCCTCTCCCATAAGGTATCTTGTGTCCTGCGCCTCTTTCTTCCTATACCGCATTGCTGTCTCTTTGTGCTTAATACTCGCCTCTGTGTGCCTGCAGGGTTGAGTTTGAGCTCTTGGACCCCGCCAAGCTAGAGTAGATGAGTACACACAGTACTGAAGGTGGTTGCTGGGAACATGAGGCGGGACACAAGACATTATGCCGTAGAGGAAACACTTGTAAACACACCAAGAAATACTTGGGGTCTGATATTACAGTGAACTTGACTACTCCTGCCACTCATATCCTCCCCCCCTCCCTGCTACCTTCCCTGCCTCAGCAACACGGGTGGTGTGACTCACGGTGAGTCTACCTTACCTTGACGTTACCTTGAGACGATTTCGGGGCTTAGCGTCCCGCGGCCCGGTCCTCGACCAGGTCTCCTTTTTGTTACACATTCCCCAGGAAGCAGCCCATAGCAGCTAACTCCCGGGTACCTATTTACTACTAGGTAACAAGGGCATCAGGATGAAAGAAACATTTTGCCCATTTGTCTCCGCCTCCACCGGGGATCGAATCCGGAACCTCAGGATTACGAATCCGAAGCGCTGTCCACCCAGCTGTCAGGCGCCCTAACTTTAAAATTTAGCTACCAGGTGCAGATAACTTTAAAATCAATTCCATCCTGGAGATAAAAGTAAAACAGTAGGTGTGGTGGTGGTGGTGTGGTGGTGGTGGTGTGGTAGTGGTGGTGTAGTGGTGTTGTGGTGGCGTGTGTTGGTGAGGGAGCACCAGAGCACGATGACACTGTGTGCTGCCCTCGGGGGCGGGGGGCGACAACCCCCGTCTCCAACTTTCTCCTAAGTTGTCACACTTGCTTTCCATCCTTCTTGCACCTGGCCCGGAGTTCCGTTACCTTTGTTTGCCCTATTGGTCAGTGGCCGCCGCACCCCTCGCCCCGGTAGTGGTGATGTGGTGGGTGTAGTGGTAGTGGTGTGGTACCGGCGGGTGGTTGAGGAAAGTGGGAGTAGTGCGGGTGTGGTAGTGGTGATGTGGTGGGTGTACTGGTAGTGGTGTGGTACTGGCGGGTGGTTGAGGAAAGTGGGAGTAGTGCGGGTGTGGTAGTGGTGAGGGAAAGAGGTGAGGCATGGCGCCCCACAACCAGTTGTGTGCGCACGCGCGAGTGAGTCAGTGTGTCAGGAAGATGGTGTCCGCCCCCCCCCCCCCACCCCCACCCCACCCCACCCCCTCTCTCAACACACACGCACGCACGCACATACACACACACACGCATACGCATACGCATACACGGACATGCTTGCTCAAGCTGGTGTTATCAACAAGTGGACTGGTGGTGGGGGCTGGGGATGGTAGACGGTAGCCAGCTTCCTGGACCACATTCTTACTGGGGAAGTAAGTCACACCTCCCCCCCCCCCTCTTCCCTGCGGACACGTGCACATGGCCAGTTATCAGGAGAGGAAGCAGTAATCACAGGCAACAGGTTGTTCAGTATCCTCCCAGCAAGTACAAGAAATATTGCCGGAACAAAAGTGGAAATCTTCAAGGAAAAACCGGATGCATATTTGCAAGACGTGCCGGACCAATCAGGCTGTGGTGAATGTGTGGGCCTGCGGGCCCTTCCAAGCAACAGCCTGCTGGACTAAGCTCTCACAACCTGGCCCCGGCCCGGGCTTGGGAAGTAGAACTACTCTCTGAACCCCATCCAGTAAGAGGACCGGAATACAACATGAAATGACGGTCAGCCTTCTCCCACTTCAGAGATAGATATTAATTTGATAATAAATAAACCCCAAATATAAGAGCAAAGACCAAGCAACAGCCTTCTAGATCAAGTCCCCGGCCGGGCTTGGAGTAGAACAACTCGCAGAACCCACTCCAGGCATACTCGGGTATAACTTCCCAATACCCCCCAGAAATGTCGTCAAAGGAACATTTAAAAAACCTGTATACATGCTGTGTGAGACGCACTCTAGAGTATGCTGTCCCGGCATGAACCCCAACCTGAAGAAACACACAACGCAAAACTGGAAGTTATCCAGAGATATACAAGACAAGTTTCCCAAGAACTGGAGGAACTGGGCCTCGCTACACAGCAAGGACGAAGGAATATAGGATAGACATGCTCACGACATAATAGATCCTAAAGGGAATTGACCAAGCATACAGGGAAGCGATTGAATGGATTTCATGAACTTGTCAATGGTAACTCAATACGCTGGTGTAGAGGTCATTTCTGACAAGAAAAAGCGAGTGACTTAGTCTTGGAAAACACACTAATTTTGGCGTATGTGATGGTAGCAAAGATAAGACTTATGATTCAGCTCCCCCATGGACGGGAGAGTACATAGTCTTCACCGTGTACCGCCTCGCTCTCTAACCTCTACAGGAAAGCACTAAAGCAAACTTGGAAAAACTATAGTGGTATGCGAGGTATCTGAGTAGTGTTGGTAGTGACCATGTTGTAGACTGGAGAGTAGTAGCACTAGTAGTTGTTGTACCACTACTTGTTGTCGTACTACTAATAGTAGTTTATACTAGTAATACTACTACTACTTGGGTTGAATATTCCAGTGATCCACCAGCCTATGCCCTGCTGCATGGGACTGGCACACTGGGGAAAGCATGGGGGGGGAAAGAATGTAGTTTCACTCAGACAAACACACACATTTACACTCGTGGATCAGACATATATATAAAATATAAAAGGTAGTTTTAACAAACTGTTGAGGAGAGTGTCGCCCCGTGAAGCTAAAAATGTCTCTTGTCTGTGAAGTAAAAATACCCCCCCCCCCCCCCCCCCCGCCTCAAGATACAAAACACTGTCGTGTGAAGATAAAAACCTCACACGTTAACCCTGGAGGCAGAAAGCGTGTCCTGTGCCCTTTGGTGACAATAAAATGTTACTTCTCATGTTAGACGTGAAGCAGCACGCAGCGTGTTACTCACCCACACGCACAAAGGCCACCCTATTCCCCAAAGGCCGATACATACCAAAAAGAAAAGGGTTGGCATGAAAAAAAAGAGGAATTTGGCTATTAAAAAGTATGGACAAAAAATGGTCTGGTGTGTGTGTGTTATAATGGGGTTGGCTGAGATATGGACAAAGAAGCGTGGTGTTACCCATAGGAAGCCCACTTTCACTTCCTATGGGTAAAGAGGTATGGTGACCTCTTACCCATAGCTGCTGTAGCGACTGGTGTACCTGTCGGAGGGTGGTGCTCCTCCGCACCTCGGGGGCACTACAACCATGCACCACCTCTCGCAGCTGGCCGCCACAACCACTAGCTCTTGGTGGTGGTGGCCCGCTACCTCACATCTTAATGTGAACACCTTGTGTGGCTGTGACCAGCTGCCTGATGTACACCTCTGCCTCTGATACTCTCCTCCAGGTGTGGTGATAATGGTCTCCTTCACTGTCAACGGCTTCCCTTACTTTGTTGGGGGGGCTATGCTGTGCCACCTGTTCCTGCTGCTGCTGTTCATGCTGCTGCTACTGCTGCTGTTGCTGTTGCTGCTGTTGCTGTTGCTGCTGTTGCTGTTGCTGCTGCTGCTGCTGCTGCTGTTGCTGCTGCTGCTGCTGCTGCTGCTGCGGCGGCTCCAACTCTAGGGTGTACATGCAAGCTTTACCTGCACCACTCGTATATACATAACAAAAGTTACACACTCATCTCATGAGTTATGAGTTTGGGTGACAATACTCAAAGAGCTTAGTGATTTTTATGTTTATTTAATAGTGTTGGTTACACCAGTGGGTTGTTGTAAATGTGATGAGGTGTGGTGATAGGTGAGACGAGCCCTGGAGCAGAGGTGTTGAACGAGGCCAGGGGGGGGGGGGTAGAGAGCTGTAATGCGGGGCGAGAGCTGTCTGCTCGAGTACGGCCAGACTTTGGCTAGCTGCTGTGTGTTGAGGCTGTGGTGTCTAGACTCGTCGAGTGTTCATTTGTTGCTGGTGAATGTCGATGGTGTTGAAGATCTGATGACGTTCCTCATTAATTGACTGACGATTAAGCCACCGATGATTTGATGGTTTATATTACAAGCTTCTGACTTGCCAACTCGAGCAACATTTAGCAGGTTACCTCTCGGCCGGTCTGATTGATCTTGCACCCTCGGGAAGATATAGTAGTTGTAATTAACGCATTTAGGATCAGCACCGCTCCTGTGCCAGTTAAGTTACGGGCTCACCATAGCCCGTGCTACTTGGAACTTGTTCCGAGTAGCTGAATCTATAACACCACCAGCATATAGGATCTGTGTAGAACTTCTTGGAATGTGGAATTCATGAGGGATAACTTATGTGGAATTAAGGCACATTGACTGCGCTGAAACTAACGAGAATTTAGAGCAAGAATATTACTTATTTTAGTTGTTACAAATGTGTGTGAAGCGTTTATGGTGAGTGATGAGAGGTTGGCCCAGCAGTTTGTGGGTCATTGTTGCCTTAGAGTAATATACCAGCAGTGAAAGATGTGAACACACACACACATCTCAAGAGAGCAGCAGTTTCCTTGAAGACTCCTCGTGGGTGTGAGATTATCCCAAGTACTCAAGGTTCCCATCAACCACCCTTGTCATTGTCATGATCGAGGCTACACTGGCTTTGTGGAGGGTTATCCACTCATAACCTAGGCTCACGGACCATTATTTGCTCAACTACATCCAATAAATGTTCCTTCAGTTCTTTGGGAGGAATTGACTGTTGTGTTGTGTACCTGTGTTGAGGTGTGAGTATCATGACAGGGAAGAGAGCGAAGGGTTGCCGGGCTGCTGGCTTACATTGTATGAAGGTTTTGTTAAGAGTTAGGATGGTCGGGCCGTGCTAAGTGGAGCCTGGCCTCAGGCTCCACTTAGCGGGTGTTCGGGGGAGTAGCACACTGCTCCAACACTCTCCAGGTAGGCTCCAGGGTAGGCAACCACCCCTGGACAACACGACTGGCCGGCCGGCGTCAGGTCACCAACACAAGAGCAGCCTCAACACACATGGTGTTGCGCTGTTGTTGGGAGCGGAACACTGCGTGTGTGTGTGTTCACATGCCCACATCAATTGTAACCGCAACTTGGCTACCATGATTGGGAGTAAAGGCTGGGCGAGCGGGCGGGTGGTAGGGAGGAGCAGGTAATGAACACCAGCGGGGAGCGAAAGTGATAATTGTCAGTCACCAAGCCCAGCCGCCGCCTGTCACGCCTAGTCACGTCTGTACGCATCAACTAATGATCTCACGCGCGCGCGCGCACAAAAAAAAACACATGGGGTTTCGTAACTGAGCGGACAGCGCGCAGGACTCGTAATTCTGTGGCCAGAGTTAAATTCCCAGACCAGGCAGAAACAAATGGACAAAGTTTCTTTCACCCTGATGCCCTTGTTACCTAGCAGTAAATAGGTACCTGGGAGTTAGACAGCTGCTACGGGCTGCTTTCTGGGGATGTGTAACAAAAAGGAGGACCGGGCCGCGGGGACGCTAAGCCCCGAAATGATGTCAAGATAAACTCAAGACCAGCAGGGAAGTGAGGAAGTGACGTCATAGCTACAAGAGCGAGGTCAATATTAAAGACTGAGTCACTACATCCTGAGGTACCAGCGGTGACTCACCTGCCTGTAGTAGTAGCAGCAGCAGCGGCGGGTCTCCTGCCATGGTAGCTGTGGGGGGTATATTGTAGTGTTATGGGTGTCTTGTATGTTGTGGTTGTATTGTTGTAAATGTGCCACGGTTGTGTTGTAGACCAACATGTATACGCGTCAGTAGCGGCCCAGATAGAGACTCAGGGCCCCGCGCCAGGAATATCCCTGCAAAAAAAATAATAATGGAGAAATGGCTACTTAATTTCAACCCAGATAAATGTAATGTAATGCGTTTGAAGCAGTAAAGGAGGAAGGAGGGGGGGGGGTTAAGCGATTAATTGGACAATAGGAAATGGAAGGCGGAGATTATAATGCCGGGAATGTCCTCAAGGTGGACTCGGCGCGCACCGGTTGATCGAGAGCCCTTTTGGAGGCATTTATCAAGTTTTGTGTCGAAGGGTGAAATGAGGGCTGGTGGCGCCCTTCACATTTAGAGGAAGGCTGCTGCCAAGTGTGGGGATGTGTGAGTGCTGACACGACTGTGCTGTAATGTGCCGCCGCTCTCACGCACAGTTAATACTTTCATGTTCTGCCATCCAAATATTACGGAAATGGTGGTGGTGGTTATGGTGCAGTGGTTAATGTGTAGTGTTGGCTGCTGCTGTGTTGTGTGGCTTAGTCCTGTTGGACCAAGCTGTCCCAAGTGGAGCCTGGCCCCAGACCAGGCTCGGGGAGTGGAGCCTGGCCCCAGACCAGGCTCAGGGAGTGGAGCCTGGCCCCAGACCAGGCTCGGGGAGTGGAGCCTGGCCCCAGACCAGGCTCGGGGAGTGGAGCCTGGCCCCAGACCAGGCTCAGGGAGTGGTACAGGTGTGCAGGAATGCTGGAGGTGATACAAACAATGATCACTCAGGTGGAGGACTGTTAGTGGACACGAGTGAAGGAGGCGACCTCGGGCGGTGGTGTTACCGTCACCTGGCAGCGGAGAACACGGCTATTACCACACACAATGTTCCAGTCTTACTCGCCCGCAACACTCACATTATATATATATATATATATATAGTATATATATATATATATATATATATATATATATATATATATAATATATATATATATAATATATATATATAATATATTGTAGTATTACTCACCCTCACCCGCAACACCTTCCCCACAAAACAATGGCCAGAGCCAGGATTGTATTCCTCATTATGTTTAAATGGAACAGGAAAGCAACTGCTTGTGGTATGAGTGACGTGAGCCTGGGACGCGAGAGAGGGGTCACTGATAGTATAGACGGCACCAGTGTTCTCTTGGAGGCATTTACTCTCATCATATACTCTCTCAAAGCTAACACAATTTCTAAGCAGGTGTGTGAGGATTGTTGTTATAGATTCGGCTACTCGGAACAAGTTGCAAGTAGCACGGGTTATGGTGAGCCCGTTACTTACCTGGCACAGGAGCGGGGCAAGTAGCATGGGTTATGGTGAGCCCGTTACTTACCTGGCACAGGAGCGGGGCAAGTAGCATGGGTTATGGTGAGCCCGTTACTTACCTGGCACAGGAGCGAGGCAAGTAGCATGGGTTATGGTGAGCCCGTTACTTACCTGGCACAGGAGCGAGGCAAGTAGCATGGGTTATGGTGAGCCCGTTACTTACCTGGCACAGGAGCGGGGCAAGTAGCACGGGCTATGGTGAGCCTGTTACTTACCTGGCACAGGAGCGAGGCAAGTAGCACGGGCTATGGTGAGCCCGTAAATTACTGGCACAGGAGCGGGGCAAGTAGCACGGGCTATGGTGAGCCTGTTACTTACCTGGCACAGGAGCGAGGCAAGTAGCACGGGTTATGGTGAGCCCGTAACTTACCTGGCACAGGAGCGGGGCAAGTAGCACGGGCTATGGTGAGCCTGTTACTTACCTGGCACAGGAGCGAGGGCAAGTAGCACGGGCTATGGTGAGCCCGTAACTTACCTGGCACAGGAGCGGGGCAAGTAGCACGGGCTATGGTGAGCCTGTTACTTACCTGGCACAGGAGCGGGTCAAGTAGCACGGGCTATGGGTGAGCCCGTAACTTACCTGACACAGGAGCGGGGCAAGTAGCACGGGCTATAGTGAGCCCGAAGGCCTCATATCATGCACGATGACCTACATAAACGTACGAAATATTGCTTGGGACACATCAAGGTCAAGACACAACTCGAAGGTTTTGTGATGAGTCAGGCTGGGAGGTGTGTAATGAGTCAGGCTGGGATGAGGTGTGTGATGAGTCAGGCTGGGATGAGGTGTGTAATGAGTCAGGCTGGGATGAGGTGTGTGATGAGTCAGGCTGGGATGAGGTGTGTGATGAGTCAGGCTGGATGAGGTGTGTGATGAGTCAGGCTGGGATGAGGTGTGTGATGAGTCAGGCTGGGATGAGGTGTGTGATGAGTCAGGCTGGGAGGTGTGTGATGAGTCAGGCTGGGATGAGGTGTGTAATGAGTCAGGCTTGGGATGAGGTGTGTAATGAGTCAGGCTGGGAGGTGTGTGGTGAGTCAGGCTGGGAGGTGTGTGATGAGTCAGGCTGGGAGGTGTGTGATGAGTCAGGCTGGGAGGTGTGTGATGGGAATACATTGAACTATCCCATCAGAGTCAATTATTAATTCTGTGTGAGTAACTATATATAATCTCTGTTCATTGACCTCCAAGGGCGGCCTTGTGGCCTCAGATCCATATAATTGTGTTGCAGTGTGACCATGACACTAGGGTTATCTTGAGGTTATCTTGAGATGATTTCCGGGCTTTAGTGTCCCCGCGGCCCGGTCCTCGACCAGGCCTCCACCCCCAGGAAGCAGCCCGTGACAACTAACACCCAGGTACCTATTTTACTGCTAGGTAACAGGGGGCATAGGGTGAAAGAAACTCTGCCCATTGTTTCTCGCCGGCGCCTGGGATCGAACCCAGGACCACAGGATCACAAGTCCAGCGTGCTGTCCGCTCGGCCGACCGGCTCCCTTAGTCGTAAAAGGGTAAAACACAGCTGATCACTATACCTCTGGGAGTGACAGGTGTGGGGTGTACAGAGGCTGGAAACACAAAAGTTGAGTGGGAAAGAATGTGAGAGAATGAGGAATTATAATACAGAAGTTGAGGGGAAAGGAGGTAGTGAGCAGGTGTTGAGGGCAGGTGTTGAGGGCAGGTGTTGAGGGCAGGTGTTGAGGGCAGGTGTTGAGGGCAGGTGTTGAGGGCAGGTGTTGAGGGCAGGTGTTGAGGGCAGGTGTTGAGGGCAGGTGTTGAGGGGCAGGTGTTGAGGGCAGGTGTTGAGGGCAGGTGTTGTGGGCAGGTGTTGTGGGCAGGTGTTGTGGGCAGGTGTTGTGGGCAGGTGTTGTGGGCAGGTGTTGTGGGCAGGTGTTGTGGGCAGGTGTTGAGGGCAGGTGTTGAGGGCAGGTGTTGTGGGCAGGTGTTGAGGGCAGGTGTTGTGGGCAGGTGTTGAGGGGGGGGGGATTATCAGGGAAAAGCACCAAGCCATTACGACTATATAGCACTTTGAAGAGATAAGGATTTGGGATGGGACGAGGGAAAGGAATGGTGCCCTGCTTGATGGGGGTTCTGGGAGTTCTTTTACTCCACAAGCCCGGCCTGAGGCCAGGCTTGACTTGAGAGTTTGGTCCACCAGGCTGTTGCTTGGAGCGACCCGCAGGCCCATATATCCACTACGACCTTAGTCCTGGGCGTTAGGTGGCAGTGAGGCGAGGTGCTGAATGACAGCAGGGTTGGTGAGGGGGGGGGGGTGATGTTTAGGGTGTAGGAACACTAATCATCATTCATCAACAACACTTCCTGTCCGTCAGGTGTTGACTTGTTGAGGCTCATCTGACCAGTCCTCATCATTTTACATCCGCGTTTCGTTAATTATTTCTTATTTGGTGGTACATATACGTTTTATGAGGGTTGTTGAGTGGGGTGGTTGTTGATGGGCAACCAGCAGTTAGCGGCCAAGGGTGATGTGGTGTGAGGCTTGTGGTAGCCGGCCTTGAACCCCGACCCCCTCACCGGGTCATTGTGGCGTCTGCTGGGGTCAGGCCCTGCTGCTGCTGCTCCCTGCTTCTTCTTGCAGCTCTACACGCATTAACATCATACAGCACACTCCTGGATTTTATGTGATAAGTGATACGAAAAGGAACCTGTATTTTAAGCCATTTTAGCGGAACTTTGTTTTTAATTTCGAATCCGTACTGGAATCTTAGTTTTATTGAAGTTTGAAAGTTATGGAGATACCGAACGAGGTGTTGTGGATGACGCAGGAGGCAGTGTGGGCCTCGCTGGATCGGGACGATATTCTCCAGTCGCTGGCTGGCCACTTCTCCATCCCTCAGCTGGTGGACGCCTTTCGGTTCATGAATGAGTGGATAGGCTGGAGGGCTGACCGCGAGGATGTCGTGCAGAAGCCTTGCCTTCGAGGAGTCTCCCTTGAGCCCGTGTAGTATAGAGAGGAAGCACCCAGCACCTCGCCGCTACCTCCACACCGAACACTGCCTTCGACAGGAAGACAGAATGGATCACGCCAGTAATGGTGAAGCACGGTAGGAGAGACAAGTGCGAGGTAAGCGGCCGCTGGAAACTGGGGGACGCCGATGTCGTGGAGGACAAGCCTCCTGATGCGGCTGTTGTTACAAGGGAGGTGGCTGCTCTTAGCCTCGATGAGTACTGGAACACAAGTAATTCTCCAAGTTTTGAATCATTCCACCCTCGTACTTCAGTTGAAGACACTAGATTCCCGAGGAAAAGTTCTGCCATTCGACTATTCCACTATTAATTCCTGCCAAAGTTCACCAACAACTTGAGCATTGACAGAGAGAAAGAGGGAGAACCCAAAGTGGAGCCGGCCAAGGAGCTTGTAGAAGTTGAAACAGTCGACCATTCGCTTGTCAAACTGGCATTCCGATTTGAGCAGCTTGAGAATCTTGAAAATCTAGACAATGGAGGATTAAAGTGCTACAAGATAAAGAGGTGTGCTACTCCATACGTAAGAGTATCGTTTAGTGGCAGCGGGGCTGACGACGACCCTGCCAGTCCCATCAACAAATGTTCTCCAGAGGCACACCTGCGGGCCTTCCCGCCATCCCCATGTGGCGCCGTGTCTGTCCACCACCTGTGCCGGTCCCCCACACCTACACACGATACACAAGATCCAGAACCACTCCAGGAGACTGACTGGTTTGTCCTTGAAAAAAAGAATATAGCTGTTCCTTTAGTAACTCTCAAAATCTTGGAAGCTAATGAAGAATTTTTGGAATGAATTGCCGGAGTTTGTTAGCACAAAGGCAGTGTTCGGGTGTCACGCGTCCAAGAAGTGCATGCACAAGGAAGTCAAAAGTATAAACCGTCTCTTGGAGCAACTTCACGCTAGATTAAGATGGATTACTCCAGTCATCAACAAGGATTGTAAGAACAATGTGTGATCATGACCTCAGTGTTGAGGACTACGCTTTTCAGGAGGCTGTAGAACACATGAAGTCTTGGCTTGTCAAATTTTTCATGGAATGCGAGTTCATAGGCTTCAACATGAGCAGTTTGTCGTCTTACAACTTAAACAGTACCTTGACAGTGCTAAACTCCAGTACGGTCTCCACTTGCAGTGAGGCCGTTGATAGGGACAGTCTCCAGCAGTCTTGTAAAACCGGGCAAATTCTTGATACAAAACCTTCATTTACAGAAGGGAACCTGGAAGATTGCCCAACTGTAATTAAAAATGATTGCTTTACTGGCTGTGGCAAGCAGTAAACTCAGACATGGATGAAGAATTAATAGTCCATTTCACAGCGTCACATTACAGTCTGCAGGAAGTCCATCAGTCTAGAACCATACTTGCTTCCTATAATTCTCCTTGTCGTATATGAAGGGGGTGAGAGGCATCCTGTTTGAGATGCTGTCGGCCCTTCGCTCAGTAATAAACACGCAGAACAAGACCATCCCAAAGTTTGTAAGTGTTGATGTTAATAACAGACCGTCAGTGCGACCCATGAAGGCATCGAGTATAATAAAGGACCTGGAGGTGCTTGGGGACATGGCGCACACAATGACCACGAAGCTTAGTTGGCTGCTGCCAGAAGCTCGCCGTTACTCCTCCGCCATGGAAGCGGCTAGCAAGGGAACGCTTGAATCTCACTTGAGTGCTATTGGTAATACACTAGCCGATCTCAAAACTATGCTAGACTGGGAACTTGCTAGCTCACAACATGGCTCTGGGGCATCAGTTCTTGAGAAGCCGGTGTCTATGGCGTGCAGCCAGCCCGCCTACATGTACCATACACGCACCTCTGACGTGACACGTGGAGGTTTGTTACAGTGTACTGAAGCAGAGACCACAGGAGGATACTGGCCAGGTAATGATGGATCTATTGGCAGCTGGTATGGGGTCAACATGGGTGAAGCAAAGATGGTGGTGGCTCCCAGTAACACGCTCCTCCACTCAACGTATCCCCCCTACACGTCTCTCCGTGAGAAGCACCCACAGGTGTGCGCACATACCTCTCACCACCAACATATCACGGAGCAATGTGCCAAAGGTACTCTGTGAGTTACATAACCGTTCATGCCTCTATGCAAACAAATCAAAATATAAATATTTAATAATCGTATCTTTGTTTTATATAGTAAAACACTCGTGAAGGAAACCACAAGCAGACATGTGGCATATATGTAGAGTATACTTGTCTGCTGGTATTACAATACTTTACTGTAAATACTCCCAGCCCTATTTTATAGTCTAAAATATATTGAAATCAGAATGTCCTAGCCGGGCTCTTATAACGTGTATGACTTTTTAATGTTCGTATTGCCTTTTTGGTAACTAAATATTTTTGTAGGTTTACTATAGTAGACACGTGTATAGTAGTCCAAGGAATGGTTCAGTGTGCAGTCAAACTGAATGACTGTAGATGGTGTAGGGGCTGTGCTGTAGTGCGCGTATGGCAGTAGGTCGTGGGCCTGATACACACACCAAGCACTCAATGACTGTAGATGGTGTAGGGGGCTGTGCTGTAGTGCGCGTATGGCAGTAGGTCGTGGGCCTGATACACACACCAAGCACTCAATGACTACACGCGGCGTCAAAACCGTGTAGGATTCTAATGCAATATTTTCACAAGATTTAAACCACCCAGATGACTGAATCTGTCATTTTATCTAAATCAATGATTTAATGAAGTATTTGTATTTTATTATTATTATATTTTTTAATCGAATCCCATTTTATAAAGTAGTGAAAAATGAAACATAATCCCAGGACTTGATTATTAGTTTAATAGTTGGTGTAGTGAGAAATATTGTTTAATGATATCTGGTTGTGTAAATATACGGCATTTGCCTATATATATTATTGCTTTAAAATAATCGTTTCATATTTAAAAATTAGTACTGTACAGATGTTCAGCATTTTTGTTTTGTTTTAAGTGGTATAATTTCAGTAGCGTAATTTGGGTGGAGTATTAATGTTTAATTTCATTGCAGTAACAACGCCTCAGCCGCCCCAGAGACCGTGGATACCCCTCACAGAGTCCGACAGAACTAAACCTTCATGTGAGTACCAGCGCTCCTTGCCAACCCTGCTTCCTTAACACCACTCTCTACACACTTAACCCAACAGGTCAACATGCTCCTTTATTTTCTACCTGAACTAATTTGCTTCATTACTGAAAGTTTTTGCTTCATTCATTGCAACCTCTGTGGACATGGTCTAGATATTTGTAGATATTGCTGTGAGTGGACCTTTTTTTTTCGGGGGGGGGGGGAGGGAGAGGCATAGGTGAAGGGAACTATAGAAGTGGGAAATACAGTGAGAGGTATGAAAGCAGGCGGGCTGTCCGCCTTGCTGACACGATGTGTGGGTGTTGGCAGCTAAGCTAAGCTGGCTCCCTCTTGTCAGGGAGTTGTGAGTGTGTGAGAGGTTCTTCACATGTTTCACCATATATGGATGTCCATAGATGACGGACGGAGAGCTGTGGGAAGGGAGGCAGGGAGATGGGGGGGGGGGAGTGGGGTGGAGAAGGGGGTGGGTAGTGGGGGGGAGTTGGGGGGGGTGGAGAGGCAGGGAGGGAGAGGCAGGGAGGGAGGGGGGGGGTGGAGAGGCAGGGAGGGTGGAGAAGGGGGGGGAGGTGATCCTTCCCCCCTCCAACTTAATACAATCCAACTGAAAAGTGGAGTACCACAAGGTAGCTGCCTCTCTCCCACTCTATTCAACATGTATACAGCTGACCTACCCCAAGGTAGCTGCCTCTCTCCCACTCTATTCAACATGTATACAGCTGACCTACCCCAAGGTAGCTGCCTCTCTCCCACTCTATTCAACATGTATACAGCTGACCTACCCCAACATGGAGAATACATCACATACGCTGACGATGGGTGATTTGGGTGACGATGTCACTCAAATAATATGCCAACCGGGACCATCAAAGCCGCTACTAGGCGACAAGACCAAGGCAGCAATTGAACTCATAAACAACTTTGAGAAGCAATGGAAAATTAGCACAACTAAACAAGTTCCAGGTAATACACATTGCAAAAAGAAACCCGGACCCCATTATCCATGACAACAGCCCGATCCAATATGCAGAGGTAGGCAGAATACTGGGACCCATGATAAATAGAATAGGGATCAAAATTCATGTAAGGGACCGACTAAAAGCCAAAGCAGCCTTAGTAAAACTGAGGAGATTCCAAAGCCTCATTACAAACATTCAGATACACCTATATAAGGCTCTAGTTCGGCCGCATCTAGAGTATCCCCCAGTACCACTACTCACCTTGAAGAAAACTAACATGCAGACACTGCAAGCAGTGCAAAACAAGGCACTAATGGGGCACAAGGCACAAAACACCGTCCACCATATGATCAGACAATCCAGAAGCTTCATGAGCTCTTGAACATACAGCCACTAAACATCATACTACAGCACCAAGCCATCAGGGTGTGGAACATCATCGAAATGTTAGAAGACCCAATATTAGAAAGATTACTCAAAGATGAGATGCCCCGGTCCCACAGCTGGTGGCCCAAGAGCCTCGATTTACTAGATGAAAACCCCACCCCACAGTACATAATTCAAAGGTGAAACACTGACCAGAAATCCTTCCCCTTATAATTGGAAAAATGGAGTATGTGTGTGTGTATGTATGTGTATATGTATGTGTATATGTATAAATATGCATATAAATATATAATGTAAGTTTAGTAGTCTGTTTATGGGTATGATTTTGAAGACGGTGTGCCGTGGTCTATTCTGATTATCACTTAAGGGAAGGGTATTTGTTGCAAAAGCAAAGGTCCTTATGAACTTGATGTAATTTCTTTGTTAGTCCAAGTTGCAAAATGCACTAATGGGGGAGGGGGGCACTTCAGCAGAGATCTGATCATCTTGTAGAAAAGGAGGTTTGCGTGCTCTGCTTTCTTGAACCTACACACACACATGCTTGCCAAGGTTGCTCTTGACCATCCCTACATGTATAAGTGTTTAGTGGGGACTAATACTCTTGATACTCATTTCATTGCCTAGTTCTGTATATTAATAGTTGTTTTGTGTTACAGGTATATTCACTGTGATGTGTTACAACGTGTTATGTGACAAGTATGCAACACGACAAATGTACGGGTACTGTCCTTCGTGGGCATTGGAGTGGGAATACAGGAAGAAAGGCATCATGGATGAGATCAAACACTACCTTGCAGACATCATAACTTTACAGGCAAGTTTTTTTTTTTTTTTTTTTTTTATAGCTTGACCACTTGGTTACTTTCTTAGACAAGGTCTTTATAACCCAACCTACACATGAGAAATGAAGGAAAAGTATTGATATTTTGGACTGACCTGGACCCTATTCAGTCCAGACTTGATTGGGATCCAAGATTAACCGAAAGTCACTTTCATATAATTTAAAATTTGGGGGTTGGGCAATTAGTTTCTAGCCACATTATTGTGACTTGTTCTCTGCACAAGAACTTTGTTCCCAAATGGACAAGACTTGACCCATTCAATAGAAGTCTACATTTCAAAACTGGCATAAGAGATCTTTTCAAACTGCCATATCCTGGTATAGTATAGGAAAGAGACTGCAAACTTGTCAATCCAATCCTGAAATAACCTTGATTATTTTTTTTTTTAATACACACCACAAAGTCGTTTCAAATTTAGAAATCTGCTTGTAGCCCCCTCTAATGTGTGTTAACTTCATGAAGTCTTGTAATATTTGTGCAAGATTTTTGCAAATTTACAGAAATTTAGAAATTTACATTTCTTGTATGCATTCACATTGTTGGTAATGATTTATTACATAGTTACAGTACTGATGTGATGATTAAAGTAATAACTGTTTTGTACTTGCAGGAGGTAGAAACAGACCAGTTCTTCAACTTTTTTCTTCCTGAACTAAAGAATGATGGTTATGATGGAATTTTCTCACCAAAGTCTAGAGCAAAGCACATGTCTGAAAATGAAAGAAAATACGTTGACGGTTGCGCCATCTTCTGGAGAACTAGCAAGTGAGTATTTGTGAATTGAATATTTTTAGTGTAGAAATATGATATTAATATTTGGCTTACTCTTGGCCTCACCCCTCCCATTACAGTAACTAAATACAGTACACTGTACTTCCAACCAATTGTGAAAAAACAAATAATGGTACAGTAGGAATGAGAGATATAGTAAAAAAATTATTCCTTGCACTATTGCTGGTCTGGTGTGTGCATAGTTCTGCTCAGAAACCAATTTTGTTGTCACTTCCTGCATGTTTTCAAAAATGTTTGTATGCCATTGAGCTATTTACACTATCTTAAACAGTTGTTGTACAGGTATGTGTACAGTATTGAAAGTAGGATATATATTATACAGTAGTGAAAATATTGTCTTAATATTTACAAAATGATAGCACCGTTTTATTTTAATGGTAGAGGTAATACTTTATAAGCTGATGCCGTGTGTTACCCGCCTCTTGGCAATACAAATCGGTTCCTATGATGATGCCTGTGGCCAATATAGTTCCTTAAAGAACAAATTATACAGTATTAGATTCTGCAGACCAATATTGTACTGTACTACAGTTTATTTATTTACAATTTTGTGTAGAGGTTAAAGTTTTAGGTTGTGACCAGTGACTGTTTTTATTGATGACATGCAGTAGGCACCTTGTTATGACTTATGGGGGGCTCCATGATTTTTAGGAACATAGTTTCCTCTTGAGCAGTTACAGCCTATTGGCAGAGCCTCATTCTTTGAATTAATTCATAAATATAACTCATTTTAGTTGAAATATTCCTATGTTTGTGCATATTTGCTTAGCAATAAAGGTTGAATATTTTACGTAATGTACACATCGTATGGTTGAATAAGTGATCATAATCTTCCAGAGGAGTAAATTAAGTGTGTGTTGCCAGAGGTTTGAGGCTAGAAGTGACAAGAAAATACATTACAAATTATTTATCATTGTAGATAATGTAAAATAACTTGGTGTAGAATGTTTTGATATTTAAAATGCTTAAGTGATTATACTTGTTTACCAGATTATATTTTCACTGTTAAGATAGTGAGTGCAAACCTCAAACACCTGTTCCAGTCTACTTAGCAGAAAAGTTTCACTGTTAGCCAGATTGTGGAATATGTTAAGGAATTTAGTTTTTTTTCTTGTTTTCCTAAAAGAGCATGGATCTAGAGAATGGCATTTTATATTTTCAGGTTTACCCTGGTCAAAGAGCGATTGATAGAGTTCAACCAGTTAGCAATGGCAAATCATGATGGATCAGAAGACATGTTGAACCGTGTCATGACGAAGGACAACATTGGCCTTGCTGCACTACTGGAGACCAAGGAAGCAGCTTGGGAGAACACAGGTGAGTTGCACAAATGTAACCGGGAGATCAGTTGTGTAGTCTTTATGTATGTGTTGCTTTTATCACATTAAACAAATATTTTAATGTTATTTTCATCAGTATTTTGAGATTTGTTTCCCAATTCTTGTTCTTTGCATTTAGTTTATAGAGTACTGTGTGTTTTGTTATATATTGTGACTTTATTGTTAATATTGACGTGTAATTATTTTAATCATAAATGTACAATTAATGGGCCAGCCAGAGGTTTAGGGCCCATGCAGGAATATTCCTGAAAAAAAAAACAGAATATGGTAAGACTGGGCTTTTAACAGCAGCAGTAATAGATATCCTCTTAATATGAATTAATTATTTTTAATCTGTAAGTGGCCGACAGAAGTAGTGTTTGCTATTAGACATACAAGGTATTGGAGAGTAGTAACCTAACTCAATACTGTTACAACTTTGTGTAGGATTCCTTTAGTGCACAGGAAATTTAAATTAATGATGTGCTTTGAATAATATTTTATTTTTCATCCTAGAAGTTCTGCCAGACAAATCCCAAGTGAACCAATCTGTGCTAGTTTGTACAGCCCATATTCATTGGGACCCCGAGTTTTGTGACGTCAAACTCATCCAGGTATGTCATCATTTCATCCGTCGTGTAATGTATATTCTATACTTTGTAGCATCTGTAATGAATTGACATTCACAAGTTTATAAACGAATGCTGTATTCTTTTGACTTCACAAACTATATGCACAAATAGGAAATGTATTGAGTGAAACTGGTTTCTTTCAGACAATCATGTTGATGAGCGAGATACGGCAAATAATTGGTCAAATTGTTGATGAATCGCAGCACAGATCAAGATTGGGTAGAAAAATAGACCCTGGTTCCATTCAGCTTCTCTTGTGTGGTGACCTCAACTCGCTCCCAGATTCAGGCAAGTTCTGGAATAATTGCAGTACAGTACATAGTAGGTAAAGGCTATTTGATTCTACAATAATGTGCACAGAAGATATGGTGAACTGATGTAATTTTTTGTAGTTGTGTAATTTTGATCTGCTTTCCTTACATTCCTCTTACATTTTCCTCCTGGCTTATGCCTTCACACTCCATGAAAATAGGAAATGGGTTGAAAGATGTGATCATACTGTGTGATATAAATAAGTGGATTTTATCAGATCTTACCAAGCCATTGATGAAAGGGCAGAGGAGTATTGATTTATTGTTTCCATAGACAGGAAAATACTTGCCATATAAATTGGAATGATAAAAGTAGGCTGGTTCTCACAGAAGACGAAATGGTTAAAGAATAAAATTTGATGGTTGGCTGATGTAAGTAACTTGAAGTGATTTTGAAGCATTGTAGCAAGAGATGTAACCATGTACAGGCATACCTCAGAATAAGAGTTTAATCCGTTCCTGGAGACGCCTCGCCTTCCGAAAACTCGCATTCCGAAGTTAATTTCCCCATAAGAAATAAAGGGAAATGAATTAATCCGTTCCTGACTACCCCAAAAACCCCACATCAAACTAAATTTTTATACCTAATTCATCTAAATAAACCTACAAAACTGTGTTCCAGTTATTACTTACCTTGCTGTCGAGTGCTGTAGGCGTATGGAAGATGGTGAGGAGGGGGGAGGAGGAGAGGAGTTACTGTTTGGAAGGGGAGTCCCCTTCCATAATCACATCACATAACCCCATGCCTTGTAACACTATGGATACCACTTCTCCTTCTAAATTTTTCAAACCAGCCCCTGCTTGCCTTAAACTCTTTCTTATCTGCATCACTTGTTACAGGGGTATTCTTTAGAAGGTCTTCGTGCAACACCCTGGCTTTCTCACAAATAATGGCCTCCGAAACACTATCACCCCTCAACTCCTTGTTGTGTATCCAAATTAATAACAACTTTTCCACTCTTCAAGTATTTGTGGTCTTTGTGCCGTTAATGTTCTTACTCCTTTTGCCACTTTAGCACCCATAATCTTATTTTTCTTCTTAAGTATAGTGCATATTGTTGATGTGGCTTTGTTGTACTGCCTACAAAGTTCAACAACACGTGTACCGTTCTCATGCTTCCGAATGATCTCTTGTTTCTCCTCTATTGTCATCCTCACATGAGCTTTCTGGCCTTTATCCTTACCACTGGCTTTCTTGGGACCCATGGTGAGATATATAATAACAAATTGTATAGACAAATCACCAAAAATCCAACAAAACACTGAAAATCCGCGAGAAGAATTGATGTGGGGGTAGTCACTGAGCGCGAGACAATAATAAACTGAGGGGCGGCGACGATCGCCGAACCACCACGCGCTAGGTCGGCTGTACGCGTATCAACAAACTCGCGTCCAAACTCGCCTCCCGAAGTAACCATCGCCTTCCGAGACAAATTTTTGGAGTAAATACACCTCGCCTTCCGAAAACCTCGCATACAGGGACAATCGCATTCCGAGGTACCACTGTACTGTAAATTGGTGTCAAGTGAGGGAGAGACAAGTGTTGAATGCTAAGCTGGTGTTACACCAACTTGTAAACTGAACCTATTTGGCTGCGAAAACATTCTCGAGATCCTGTCCCCCACAGTCGCTCCCATTGCTTGCTTGCATCAAAGCCTTGAGAGAGAAGGCCACCAAAAATATAATACAGTATTAAGAAAAATGAAGATGTGGCCGGGACTTGACTGTGGGCAAAGAACTGCTAGAGGGCCGGGCCGGGTCAGAGTACCCCACAATTGAATCGAGACTCGTTCCAGTATGCAGCATGTACAGCTCATTTCAGGATAGCAATAGGTATCCCATTTGCAGTATTGTACTTCTGCTTGAGTCTTCTGTTCTTTCAAGGATGGGTTGGGTGTTACTACTATAATTATTGTTTAATAAAGTGCGTGTTTCATCCTGTTACTGCATGTTGTGTGTAGTATTTTGAAAGATCTTTTACATTAGTGTGATGAGGCAACATTTTTTCAGAAAAGACAGGTATAAGCCATATTATGATACAATAATTGTTTTGAAACAAATTTTGTTTTATAGCCATTAATTAGTACAGTATACTGAATCCGGAAAATCATGTTCTTTAATTTAATTTAATATTTTTAACTGATAAACAATAGCTGCTTAACAACTGCTGGATATAACTACTATAAATAATTAACTGGGTTTAATTTAAATTGACTTGTTCAAAAAAGTTAATGGTACCATGTAGGAAAATTATGATCTTGTTCCTTTACATTTAGTTGAACTCTGTACTCCAAAGGCAGTATTCACTTCCTACATGATGACTTAGAATATTCCTGCAGGGCTTCACGTTTAGCATACAGTTATTTACTTGGTCTTATTGTCCTGTCTTGAAAGTAAAGATGTAAATTATAAACTCCTTAAATTCAAATAAATAATTGGCATTTCTCCTGTTTTAGGTGTTGTTGAGTTCTTAACAAAAGGCAGTGTTTCTATGGACCATGAAGACTTCAAGGGTTTTGGGTACAAGACCTGCCTACAGAAGATAGCAATGACCAAGAACAATAATTCCTTGGTTAACTCAAGTGCTAACATTTATACCCACAACTATAGGCTCTCTGCAGCATACGACTTCGCAATCATGGCATATACAAATTATACGTAAGTGTCGCCTATCGCCATTTGATTAATGAAGTAAACGTCTATGAAGAGAGAGTTGGTTAGTGGTACCAGTCATATCGGATATCTTTTACAGGCAGCACTGATGCATCATATCTGCCTCCTGCTGCTCTTACCCCTAGCTTGGCCTAATTTAAATTACCATACTTTAGTTGCATTAAATTTACTTCTTCACTTGCTTTTCCTCATATTTATTCCACATATTTATTAGTGTTTGGCTTGCTCCAAAAATGTACTTGTGTATGGTGCCAAGATAGTATTGATACCCTTTTTGACATTACATTTTAATTTAAACCTTACCTGAAATATATCTCTAATATATTGTTACATACTTCACCCCCTCATGACCCCACTCCTTCACCCAACCATACTGTCGTGTGTGAAGTAATTGGTGTCCATTAATTTTAGGCAATAGTTACCCATTTACTACATTCATCCATGTTTGTATTAAGTGCAATAATAATAAACATTTTTGTGTACACAAGTGCACGTCATTTTTCTATTTTGTTTCTAATACTGTACTGTAGCACTTTTTTGTGTAGTACACCTGAATGGTATTATGTTGATGCTTGTGTCCATTTATTGTACCCAAACATTTTTCATTCAGTTCACTGCCAGTACTCTATTGCCTCCTGTTTCCAAATACATTCTCATCTTTATCATCTAACAGTTTAAACTTTGCCTCTCTTTCCCCCCCCCCCCCCTCCCCTCCTTCATTCCCTGCCAACTACAAATACCAATGAAGGGGCAAAAGTTACAACCCCAACCCTAGACAAGTGAGAGCAAATGTCTCGTTCTTTCCACTGAAGTGTTCCTAATTATCAATGAATGATATTGCATTAACTTTGCAGCATTCATCTAGTCAGCAGTTGACTCAATTGCTCTAGACAGCCATTTATTTTTGACTCCCATTCATGTAAGAATGCCATATATGAAAGGGAAACCTTCATTTGCTCGTAACTCAATGGGTGTCTTAAATTTGTACTAGTGTCTGACTCCTAACTTAATTCTGAATTCAATTCTTAAATTATTACTTTAAGTTGAAATACTATACTTTTGCAAGTTTTTAATGAAATTCTATTTAATTCCTTGCATATATAGAATTTTAAATTGGATTCTGATAATGTATCAGTTTCTGATATTTGGATTTATTTACTCCATAAATTTTCTTGTAAGATCCTTGGGGAAAAAAATAGGTGAATAAAGAAAAATGCCTAAAATTAACTCTCTAATATTTTGAATAAATAGTTTTGGGTGTAATGATATCAATTTCTCTAAACTTTTCATTAAAAGTTTAGTAACAAGGTTTATTATTTTAAGAAATAAAAGCCGGCGAGATGTCGTATTTTTGTAATTAAAGGAACTTATAAGAACCCAATTCTCGTACATATACCGTGCGTGATGAGACTTCATGTGACATCTGTCATACTCTGAGGGTTAATGGGTATAAATAAGTCATTTTGGTGTATTATGAGTATAAAGTGGCACTTGTAGAATTTAAATGGACATAGAATGGAAGTAGAATGGAAGTTCATTATTGGAGGTAGAAAATGATTTATAGTATTAATTATAAATTCTGGCTTTCAGGTATGACTTCAAAGGGATTATAGACTACATCTTCCACAGTTCTGATACCATGTCATCTCTAGGAGTTTTAGGGCCAATTGACCCTGACTGGTTTAGAGAGAACAAGGTCATGGGTTGTCCACACCCTCATATCCCATCAGGTAAGAAACCTTACGTGTACATGTCTACTTTAGTGTAGTGTAGTTACGTGTACATGTCTACTGTTCATCTTTCTTGCAAATACAATATGATGTGGACAATTTTAACTTCATCCCCATTTCCTTCATAGTGTGTAAGGCAGTAAGGTAAACACTAACCCAAATATTAGTTAAATATTCAAGAGTGACCAACCTCTGACACTGGAATATCAGGGGAAACCTAGTACATTAGAGCATACATCGGCAGTGGTTGGGCCAAGCACATACCTGGTTTAGGAATTCTCACCAATTTTACAATTCTCAGAGCCTGCCCAGCATAAAAAACTTTTGCCTTTGTCTTATTCTATGAGGGTATCTGTGGTATGTAAGGGGTACCTTAGGTTTTTTCTACTAACACCACCTTCCTACTGCTGTAGTAGGTGGGGAAACTTCTCTGACTAGACTGCACATTGGCCACATGTTTAACTTTTTCATCAGATAACTAAAGGCAACATTGAAATTATTGTAGCATTGTCTAATACAGTTAATTCTGTATTGTATATAAATCAATATGCATCAAAATTTGTCATTTTGAATATTGCATTTTACCCACTATTCCTATAGTTTTTGTCGTCTCCATGAAAGGGCTTCCCTGTCCCCATGAAAGGGCTTCCCTACCCCATGGAAAGGGCCTAACACAGTAATGCTTCTCATTGGTTTGCCAAAATAAGTTTGCATAATAACCTTTCCAAGACACCCATGTTTGTCCATTCTCTTGAAAGTAAAATTTGTATACCGTAGTACATGTAAGTAGGTAATGACTAATAATGTTGAGAATGGATTAAAATCTTTATTCAGAAATGGGCATATTAACAGGTTGGTCATTCATTATTTGTAAAGAATTTTTTAATGATTGTGTGGACATAAGTGGATGGTATGTTACACGGACAATATATAACGCGTGTCTTTCATGAAAAATTCAAGGGGTGATGCATGAGAAGTGATTGAATAGCTAGTTAAATTTATAAATTAAGAATTTATTAATCATTTTGCATTTTATAAAGTACTGTACAAGTAAATTTGGGTTAGTGTAAATTTTTCTTGTTGTACCTTATTAATTTTTTAATTTTTTAAATTTCAGATCACTTTTCTCTACTAGTACAACTCGAGATGCGACCTGTGTCTTTGACACTGAACCACCCAAATGGCCTCCTCCATAGGTAGCCAGTGGCAAGCTCCTCCACATCAAACACCTCTTGGGGGGCACAGTCCACTCATCAGTGGTCTTTGTATGAAGCCTATGTACCAGATGCATGTACAGTCCGTACCAGAGCTCCTAACACGGATACCTGTGACTCCACAGGGGTTTTAATATACTGTGATGGAAGTCCATGCCCAGATTCATTTTTGGCTGTAAGTTGTTGTGATGAAGTCAAATGAAAATTGGGCTTCACCTCAGGATCTTCATCTTGAGAGACAAAGACTGTGTAGGTCCCTTCCTTGTGTCGTGCTCCGTGCAGCAGTTGCCCTATCACCTGCCAGACCAATGAGGCCTTGTTCATGTGTTTTAAGGAGCACACTCTACAAGAGCATTTTCTGTGGCACTGGGACAAATTTTCATTTTTTTTAATGAGCCTAGATAATAGTCATTTTATGGGTGTCACGGTACAAAAAGCATTAAGGTATGAGGTTTTATGCATGAATGGATATAGTAAAGCAGATTCTAAAGTAAGTGGGGCTGGAACTTGTACAAAAAATAGAGCTGATATTTAGGTCTGATAAATAAAAGAAAATGGAAAAAAAAACTGTGCCCCTTAACTCGCCTTTGGCTTCCCGGCTCGTTTGTGTCGCCTGCGGGACGAGCACAAGAGCTTAAGCCACCTCGATCTCACTTGTGTGTTTTGATGGGCCCAGCTTCCCTACCTCCTAACCTTCCACTTATCCCCAAAACCTTAAACTTGCTTTTCCTGTGCACCATCTTTATCTAAAACTTACTATTGTTTTGCCACATTTTAAAACTTTCCCACTGCATTTGTTGGGCTGGGACCATCCTCATTTTATCATGTCTCGTCTACTGTATTTCGCCTCACTGCCATTATCACCACCACCTGTATCATAAATCCACCACCACCTGCATCATATACCACTTCCTTCTATCTTCCTCCCAAAATCATAACTAGCGTAGGCCACCCACAGCCTCTCCACCACTGTACAGTTGGCTGTTCTCATTGTCCAGGCTTCCTTTGCCTTGGTTCTTCGTCACTGCACATTCTTTCTCCCATTGATCATAACTAATACATCTCATAGCAATTTCCCATCATAAAAGAAACTACAGTTACTTGACTTGCATAGACATTAAACATTCAAAGTTTCCAGCCTTGTCTTTTTTCAGCCCGCTTACTCTTCATCTGGTAGTTTTATCTTCCCTCAGAAAATATCCAGCCCATGCCTCTTGTGCCACTTTTCCTTCCACAGGGCTGTTCCTCATTCCTTAAACATCTGAAACACGCACCGTGAACATTGGACTCTTTACTGCTTTGCTGTTCTGTTATTTCATCATTTGTGTACCTGGGGATTAGTTGAAAGCTTCAAGAATGCATCAGCAGGTGTATTACATACAAACTACTCTGATCATTAGTGCTTTGAAGTGTCATTCAATGTCAGCCATGAGTGGCCCTTCAGTTCTTTCTTAGACTAGGTTAGATTATTTATGAAATATTGAAAATACACTTTACTCCTTTATTTATGACATGCTATTAAAAGTACTAATTGACATATCTAAAGATAGATATAATAGTTTATATAATTGATTATCTGCAATTATGAAAGGGAGTATGATAGTTTTGCTTTCAATGAAAGACAAGAGAAGAATCTATTTTAGGGCAACTTATGGCTTTTTATTTTTTAATAATCCTTTCCATGGTATGTGAATGGATCTCCAACATTTTATAATATAGTAATTGCATGTTTTAGCCCATTTTTCTGACACTTGAAAGCACCAAAGATATAGAGGTTTTCCTGTACAATACTGGACCAGTCCTTTTGAAAATTAATCAGTATGGATGCATTTGGCTTTGCATAGGAAAATATAATACTTTTGTTCATATGATTGATATTGATGTATAATTTTTGCAAGTGTTGATGTTAATATTCACCATCATTGAGTTCAGTCTTCACTTTTTGTGTATTTTACCATTTGTCATTTGTTCCCTGTGGCATTCCTCATTGTCATCTATAAATAGGGCAGCAAAGATTTTCCGCAAACCTGGACGTTTTTCTTTTTTTCACTATTGCAGCATTTGGAGAGTTTATCATTTTTCATCATACAGATACATTAGCTTCATCAAAATTTCCTCAGATTTCTAATTGCTAATTGGCAGATAGTTTATTATATTGGAAATGTTTGTAAATATGTTCATTATACAAATGTGACAAACAGGGAAATAAATAGTCATAACCTTTGTCTAACAATAATGTTTTTCTACAACCAGGATACACAGAATCGCCTCTCAATCTGGATTTAAATTATCTTCAGGTACACATCATCGGACATTTTAGTTCAGCTTCACACAATTCAAATAACTTTGGACCCAATTTTAGAATATCTCTTGATTACTTAAGGTTAGTAATAACATCAAGGCTGTCAGGAGTATGCATTGAAGTGTATTTACATCATTGATATTGTACGTTTCATGAAATTATTTAAAGTGGTTGAACCTGAGTCAGGTTAATGTGTACATGAGGAAGAAATGATCTGTTAGTTTTCCATATAGCATAGTGGACAAATAACTGATGGACATGTTTCTTCAGGCTGTCCTCACACTTAACTACTGGCTACTCTCTAATAGAGCTATTAAGAAGTTAAATATCTGGAAATGGTATTGGGAATAATGGAAAGGTATGTCTTTTTAGATATTGAACATCTATATCCACCTTAAATCTACTTTTGTTAACTTGTCCTTTTACTGTATTGTGGAGTTGATAATGCATTTTAACAGGATGCAATTTTCTACATCTTGTGCTAGTAGAGAGTGGCCAATGTTGGTAGCCGAGCGTCGTCATTGTCCTGTGCCGGCAAAAGTTGTAATCACCAGGTAATACTCGTTGTATTTGGATTTTGATGAGGAAATAGTTTGTACCCACAAACTTTCCAGAGCTATTTGCTTGTATGAAAAAAGGAAGGAGCTATGCTTAGCTTCCCATATTTGTGGTAATTTTCCTGTGTCCTCAAACAAATTATATTTTATATAAAGACTGGTATAATTAATCTAGACAATGAGCTACATGAAGGTTATGAATTGTTTGTAACTGTTGTGAGGCTTCTTGAAGCACCTAGTCAGCAGATCTTCGGGTATACTCTGGTGACAGTTTGCAACTATTCTAAAGTAACACAGGCTACAAATGACTGCCATCAAAATTGTCAACCTTTTGTTTGAGATTTTCTAATGTTAGGTCTCGAGTAAAGTTTTATATACACAGGACCTCTTATAGAGGCTTATGAACAAATGTTTGACTGCTTTATATTTGTAGCCTATGACCTTCTTTGTTGTTTTTGTAAGGCATAATGTGTAGTGAGAATGTTTGTAACTGGTTTTGGATTAGATGTGTCCTGTCCTTCATAAACACTGGAGGCTAGTCTGCTCCAGTGAGTCCGCTTGTGCCGACTTGGTACACGACCGCCCCACCGCAGCAGTCCCACCCACCCTGTCGGCCCATACCACATCTTCTCATACCTTGTTATTTACATCTATTTTTTTATAAATCATGGGTTCACTCACTCATAATTTACATATCATTTTGTGTAGATTCAGGATGGTTTTTTAGTGGCCTCAATTTTTTTACGGAGTTACTTTGGAGACTGTATTAAAACAAATTGTAGATATCTCCATTTTCTCGTTAAAAATTGTTGCTAGTAATTGTAGTTTTTTATGGATTACAAAGAGGTCATTGAACCAACCTGACAATAGGTTAGATACTTCTTGCACAAACCCATATGTTAGCCCAAGTTAGTATAGTACAGTACTTATAAATCTATACAGTTGTATTTTAGTGTTCATTTATATCATGTGCAAATCCTTTACAAATATCATGATTTATCTTCACTTAAGTTTCCCAAAGACTCCCGCGTGATTTAATGTGGGTGTAGTTTGGGCCAAATACCTACATTATGGCGAAGGCTGTGGTAGCACTCGTTGTAAAGGTTTATTTTTCAGGTGGTGCCATGGCCAATCCAAGCCAGCCCTCAACCCTGACCTCACTCAGCCTCTTGCAAGGCTATCATTTTTAACAGACATTTTTATTGTAGTTTATATTACTTCCCATTCAATAAAATCCCACTTATTGGGTAACTGTAAGTGGTAGTGTAGAATAGTTGTAGAATACAGATTTTATTAGTTTTAACCTATAAAATGTTTAGGCACATAAGTGTCCTAAATCAGAGGGCAGCTAGAGCCAAGCTTGAGGGCAGGCTGGAACAGGACCAAATATTGTAGGTATTGCAGTACTAGGGTTAAGTGGTCTGCCCCTTTAAATTTGGGCTAGTGTTGGTGGCGGTCCTCAGCAGTACAAAGTGTCTCCCGTGCCCCGTGCAATGGTCATTATCATTATTATTCTCGACGTCAGTTCACCACCCAGTCCTCACCCGACCACGCGGTAGCACACGCGTCTAGACATTTAGTAAGGTTAGGATTCAATAATAAAATATTGCAGATTAATTGAGATTTTCATTCATCCTCCTCCAAGCATAAATTGGAAATAATTTTGTACGAGAATTGTGCCATATTATCATTAGGAGCTACAAGTAAGGACTTAAAGGTTAGAACATCAGCCTTATTCCATCACACATGCACATGATGCCTGATATCCAAGAATGTTCAGTACTGACATGTACTAAGCCATTTAATTAAACTTCGATGAGTTTAGTAATATAGAAAATTAAACAAGAATGAAGGCAAGCCTTGATCATTTATAATTTAATTCTGGCATATAAAGGATATAATACTTCTGAATACCACCTTTCATGACCCGTCTATTTTCATGAAACGCCTTTGTCTTTCTTTTTCTTTTTTTTTTCTTTTTATGTAAGTTGGACACGTCACCACAATTATTTGGTCCTCCTGCCAGATAGGACCAACTCTCCTTCCCCTCTGCACCTAGCTTAGCCCAGTTTCGACAGTGAATGACTGCCCTTCTCACAGGTCAGTCATCTTGATACTCTTTCCTTTCAGATCTAGCCAGCATCTTTTCATTTTAGTTTGTCTTGCATGGCCATAACAGCCCTCCAGCTATAGTATATTTTACTTTTCCAAGGTTGTCTTCAGTTTATGTACTATTGCCTTCATGTATGTATATAATATATATGTATATAATATATATGTATATAATATATATTTCTCATGCAAGTCTTCATACACTTTGTACTGTTGGCAAACTGTTATGAATTCATCATAGCCCAGTCACAATAGGTTTTCATTCAATGCTTCTAGCATATTAGCACTAGTTTTCCAAGGTTCAAGAAATGTTGCAAAATTTGACAATTATGCTTAGACAACATTTGTATGTGTGGGAGTGTGGCTTGCTAGTGACTGTCTACTACTGGGCAGTGTATGACTATGAGAACCACCCATCAGCTCTTTCATTCAATTTTAAACAGGTTCCTCTTTACTCTTGATATTTAAGTTTGCAGTGCATTGCTACCGCATATATAACCTCGGACTTTATTTCTCGTCTTGCTCATTCATTCCCCTCATTGAGTGGCGCCTTACTAGCTGAGGGGCTCTTGTATGTTACCCACGGGTGAGGGTAGCTCCTGCTTCTTTCGCCAGTTTCCTGTGAAGGTGTACAAATGACTTTCCCTATATGTTAGCCATGTATGGTAACCCCCACATTCCCCCCATGTTCTTCTCTGAGATTACGTCAATGTTGGAGCACTAGTGTGTGCAGCTAGGCTATATCTGATCTCTACCTAGTGGTCCACAGTAATCGGTTCATGGAAAAAATAATTTATTTTTTATAGGGCTAGTATAAAAGTAGGGGCTCTGTTTGTGGAACTGATAGAGCAAAAGTTTGTAAATGAGCGAGAGACGATTTCCTGAAACGCCATGTGCTTAACATACAAATTTATTTACTAAATTAAAACACAAGAGAAAATGTATATACACATGGTAATTGGGGATAATTGTCTTTACTTTAAGTGGTGTAATAAGCAAATCTATGCACAGTATTCTCTCTTGCTGTTGATTCCCAGGTGACATAACACAACCTAATTTAACACTTGATATGAACACCTTGAGTAATAATTGCTGCCTAAACATCACTTCTATATGCAAGGGAGAATTTGGAGCTCAAATGATGCTCAGGATATTACTTGCATGCACATAAAACTGACATATGTTGTAATAACTTCATAAACACGTGCATGGTCAAGAACTGGCACTGCGTGGGATGTCTTGCTCTGAATGATCATACCAGAGTTTGGTCAGTGAGCAGCCCAGCAGCTGCACTTAGCATCTTGAAATGTGGTGTGTACTGTACATAAATAGCTGCTCAACATTCACACCACATACGCATATTTGTTCTTGGCCGTCGATGAATGGGGAGTCACCTCTTCCATCGCTAGTTGTCTCACAGGATGCATCTGGAGTTAGCATGATGACCAAACCACGCACCAGAAGATGAAAAAATTACATTTTGGTCCATCGTGGTGCTACATAGCCTTCCTGGTTTGGTGCCTTCTTTTTGATAATTACTTACTTGGCCCATCCTTGACCATTATCAAATTGTATCTGAATAACTGATTTACCTGAGGGGCCACTAACTCTAGTGGCCTCGACGAAGACGGGAAGCTGGCGGCTTGTCGAAGGACTACCCGTTTGCCTTGATCATTATTTCCAGGTAGATTTTAAAACTAACAGTTTTGGCATTTACAGCTTCAGCGGGTATGAGGTTCCATGGGTTCGAAACCCTGTGGGTGAAAAAGCATCTCCTGTTCTCATTTCTACATTGTCGCTTGTTGAGCTTGAAACCATTGCTCCTTGTTTGTGTTGCATCTGACCTTTTGAAGAAATTGTCCGGATCATCATCCTCTAACCTCTAACTATATTCAGTATTCTGAAGTATCTTCTAACTTCAAACAATATTTTATAAGTTTCAATGAGATCTGCCCTGTCATGCCTGGTTTGTAGTGTTGTTAGCCCTGTGGCCTTCAACCATTCATAAGAGAGATGACTTAGCTCTGAAATGACTTTTGTTGCCCAGGGTTGCACTTTCTTCAGAGCAGTTATGTCCTTAAAATTTGGTCTCCATGATTGGATACAGTAATCCAAATGATTACTACACCAGAGATTTATACAGTTGAATTATTACCTTTTCCTTGAAGTCAAAAGTACGCTTGATTATTCCAAGGGTTTGCATGGTTAGCTTTTCTGACTGCTGCTCCTACCTGTTGTGCAACTTTTAATGAGTGTTGGAGTTTAACTCCAAGGTCCTTTTCACCACCAATTTGCTATAATGTAATGCTATTAATTTGATAGTTATGGCATTAGTTCTTATGCTCCACATGCATGGTCTTGCATTCGTCAATATTAAAAAGCATTTGCCAGTCTTCTGATCATTTGTGGAGTTCCTGAAGATATCTTTGTAAGGCTTCAATATCATTACCAATTCCCCAATATTCTTGGGAACATGTATTGATGTAATTAGTGCATGTGGGATTGTTGGGAATCAAAAGTTTTTGGCATACACTTTCTTGTAGCTGCAACATTATTGCTTGTGTGATTGGTACAGTATTATTTACCACCTTTCCCTACCACACCACACGTGTGCCCACTGTGCTCTTGATTCCTTCTCACCCCTGTACCACCTCCTGCTGCTGCCCCGAAGTGTAAGGTGAGGGTGTGGTCCTGAGTGATATTCCCAAGCTGTAAACTTGACACCATCCTCACATCCTCTCCCCCCTCTCTCACGCCCCTCACTTAATCTTCACGCACCTCACCCCCCCCCTCTCCCACGCACCTTACCCCCCTCTCCCACGCACCTTACCCCCTCTCCCACGCACCTTACCCCCCTCTCCCACGCACCTTGCCCCCTCTCCCACGCACCTTGCCCCCCTCTCCACGCACCTTACCCCCCCCTCTCCCACGCACCTTACCCCCTCTCCCACGTCCCTATCCCCCTCTTACGTCCTCACCCGCCTCTCTCACGTCCCTCAATATCTCTCCCACTCCCCTCACCATCTCCCACTCCCCCTCACCTTTTCTCACGTGCTCCTCACCCTCTCTAGACACACCCCTCACCCATAATATTCGTCGTGCGAGTGGTAGTTATGTGTGAACCCCAAAATATTAAATCAGTTCAAAGTGTTAGATCAGAGAGGAACAGTGTGCAGCAGCTGGGAAGGTAGTGAAGGGGCCAGGGGTTCACCAGGCATTTACGCACTCACTTGCGAAACTTCTACATCCTTCAAGAACCATCGCGGTTTTGTTTTACATTTCGAAACATCAATCACGGTGGCTTTCTTTACATTTATTAAACACTTGATGTGATGTGATGTTTCGAAATGTAAACAAAACCGCGATGGTTCTTGAAGGATGTAGAAGTTTCGCAAGTGAGTGCGTAAATGCCTGGTGAACCCCTGGCCCCTTCACTACCTTCCCAGCTGCTGCACACTGTTCCTCTCTGATCTAACACTTTGAACTGATTTAATATTTTGGGGTTCACACATAACTACCACTCGCACGACGAATATTATGGGTGAGGGGTGTGTCTAGAGAGGGTGAGGAGCACGTGAGAAAAGGTGAGGGGGAGTGGGAGATGGTGAGGGGGAGTGGGAGAGATATTGAGGGACGTGAGAGAGGCGGGTGAGGGACGTAAGAGAGGGGGATAAGGGACGTGGGAGAGGGGGGTAAGGTGCGTGGGAGAGGGGGGGGGTAAGGTGCGTGGGAGAGGGGGCAAGGTGCGTGGGAGAGGGGGGCAAGGTGCGTGGGAGAGGGGGGTAAGGTGCGTGGGAGAGGGGGGTAAGGTGCGTGGGAGAGGGGGGTAAGGTGCGTGGGAGAGGGGGGGGGTGAGGTGCGTGAGAGATTAAGTGAGGGGCGTGAGAGAGGGGAGGAGAGGATGTGAGGATGGTGTCAAGTTACAGCTTGGGAATATCACTCAGGACCACACCCTCACCTTACACTTCGGGGCAGCAGCAGGAGGTGGTACAGGGGTGAGAAGGAATCAAGAGCACAGTGGGCACACGTGTGGTGTGGTAGGGAAAGGTGGTAAATAATACTGTACCAATCACACAAGCAATAATGTTGCAGCTACAAGAAAGTGTATGCCAAAAACTTTTGATTCCCAACAATCCCACATGCACTAATTACATCAATACATGTTCCCAAGAATATTGGGGAATTGGTAATGATATTGAAGCCTTACAAAGATATCTTCAGGAACTCCACAAATGATCAGAAGACTGGCAAATGCTTTTTAATATTGACGAATGCAAGACCATGCATGTGGAGCATAAGAACTAATGCCATAACTATCAAATTAATAGCATTACATTATAGCAAATTGGTGGTGAAAAGGACCTTGGAGTTAAACTCCAACACTCATTAAAAGTTGCACAACAGGTAGGAGCAGCAGTCAGAAAAGCTAACCATGCAAACCCTTGGAATAATCAAGCGTACTTTTGACTTCAAGGAAAAGGTAATAATTCAACTGTATAAATCTCTGGTGTAGTAATCATTTGGATTACTGTATCCAATCATGGAGACCAAATTTTAAGGACATAACTGCTCTGAAGAAAGTGCAACCCTGGGCAACAAAAGTCATTTCAGAGCTAAGTCATCTCTCTTATGAATGGTTGAAGGCCACAGGGCTAACAACACTACAAACCAGGCATGACAGGGCAGATCTCATTGAAACTTATAAAATATTGTTTGAAGTTAGAAGATACTTCAGAATACTGAATATAGTTAGGGTTAGAGGATGATGATCCGGACAATTTCTTCAAAAGGTCAGATGCAACACAAACAAGGAGCAATGGTTTCAAGCTCAACAAGCGACAATGTAGAAATGAGAACAGGAGATGCTTTTTCACCCACAGGGTTTCGAACCCATGGAACCTCATACCCGCTGAAGCTGTAAATGCCAAAACTGTTAGTTTTAAAATCTACCTGGAAATAATGATCAAGGCAAACGGGTAGTCCTTCGACAAGCCGCCAGCTTCCCGTCTTCGTCGAGGCCACTAGAGTTAGTGGCCCCTCAGGTAAATCAGTTATTCAGATACAATTTGATAATGGTCAAGGATGGGCCAAGTAAGTAATTATCAAAAGAAGGCACCAAACCAGGAAGGCTATGTAGCACCACGATGGACCAAAATGTAATTTTTTCATCTTCTGGTGCGTGGTTTGGTCATCATGCTAACTCCAGATGCATCCTGTGAGACAACTAGCGATGGAAGAGGTGACTCCCCATTCATCGACGGCCAAGAACAAATATGCGTATGTGGTGTGAATGTTGAGCAGCTATTTATGTACAGTACACACCACATTTCAAGATGCTAAGTGCAGCTGCTGGGCTGCTCACTGACCAAACTCTGGTATGATCATTCAGAGCAAGACATCCCACGCAGTGCCAGTTCTTGACCATGCACGTGTTTATGAAGTTATTACAACATATGTCAGTTTTATGTGCATGCAAGTAATATCCTGAGCATCATTTGAGCTCCAAATTCTCCCTTGCATATAGAAGTGATGTTTAGGCAGCAATTATTACTCAAGGTGTTCATATCAAGTGTTAAATTAGGTTGTGTTATGTCACCTGGGAATCAACAGCAAGAGAGAATACTGTGCATAGATTTGCTTATTACACCACTTAAAGTAAAGACAATTATCCCCAATTACCATGTGTATATACATTTTCTCTTGTGTTTTAATTTAGTAAATAAATTTGTATGTTAAGCACATGGCGTTTCAGGAAATCGTCTCTCGCTCATTTACAAACTTTTGCTCTATCAGTTCCACAAACAGAGCCCCTACTTTTATACTAGCCCTAAAAAATAAATTATTTTTTCCATGAACCGATTACTGTGGACCACTAGGTAGAGATCAGATATAGCCTAGCTGCACACACTAGTGCTCCAACATTGACGTAATCTCAGAGAAGAACATGGGGGGGAATGTGGGGGTTACCATACATGGCTAACATATAGGGAAAGTCATTTGTACACCTTCACAGGAAACTGGCGAAAGAAGCAGGAGCTACCCTCACCCGTGGGTAACATACAAGAGCCCCTCAGCTAGTAAGGCGCCACTCAATGAGGGGAATGAATGAGCAAGACGAGAAATAAAGTCCGAGGTTATATATGCGGTAGCAATGCACTGCAAACTTAAATATCAAGAGTAAAGAGGAACCTGTTTAAAATTGAATGAAAGAGCTGATGGGTGGTTCTCATAGTCATACACTGCCCAGTAGTAGACAGTCACTAGCAAGCCACACTCCCACACATACAAATGTTGTCTAAGCATAATTGTCAAATTTTGCAACATTTCTTGAACCTTGGAAAACTAGTGCTAATATGCTAGAAGCATTGAATGAAAACCTATTGTGACTGGGCTATGATGAATTCATAACAGTTTGCCAACAGTACAAAGTGTATGAAGACTTGCATGAGAAAATATATATTATATACATATATATTATATACATATATATTATATACATACATGAAGGCAATAGTACATAAACTGAAGACAACCTTGGAAAAGTAAAATATACTATAGCTGGAGGGCTGTTATGGCCATGCAAGACAAACTAAAATGAAAAGATGCTGGCTAGATCTGAAAGGAAAGAGTATCAAGATGACTGACCTGTGAGAAGGGCAGTCATTCACTGTCGAAACTGGGCTAAGCTAGGTGCAGAGGGGAAGGAGAGTTGGTCCTATCTGGCAGGAGGACCAAATAATTGTGGTGACGTGTCCAACTTACATAAAAAGAAAAAAAAAAGAAAAAGAAAGACAAAGGCGTTTCATGAAAATAGACGGGTCATGAAAGGTGGTATTCAGAAGTATTATATCCTTTATATGCCAGAATTAAGTTATAAATGATCAAGGCTTGCCTTCATTCTTGTTTAATTTTCTATATTACTAAACTCATTAAAGTTTAATGTAAATGGCTTAGTACATGTCAGTACTGAACATTCTTAGATATCAGACATCATGTGCATGTGTGATGGAATAAGGCTGATGTTCTAACCTTTAAGTCCTTGCTTGTAGCTCCTAATGATAATATAGCACAATTCTCGTGCAAAATTATTTCCAATTTATGCTTGGAGGAGGATGAATGAAAATCTCAATTAATCTGCAATATTTTATTATTGAATCCTAACCTTACTAAATGTCTAGACGCGTGTGCTACCGCGTGGTCGGGTGAGGACTGGGTGGTGAACTGACGTCGAGAATAATAATGATAATGACCATTGCACGGGGCACGGGAGACACTTTGTACTGCTGAGGACCGCCACCAACACTAGCCCAAATTTAAAGGGGCAGACCACTTAACCCTAGTACTGCAATACCTACAATATTTGGTCCTGTTCCAGCCTGCCCTCAAGCTTGGCTCTAGCTGCCCTCTGATTTAGGACACTTATGTGCCTAAACATTTTATAGGTTAAAACTAATAAAATCTGTATTCTACAACTATTCTACACTACCACTTACAGTTACCCAATAAGTGGGATTTTATTGAATGGGAAGTAATATAAACTACAATAAAAATGTCTGTTAAAAATGATAGCCTTGCAAGAGGCTGAGTGAGGTCAGGGTTGAGGGCTGGCTTGGATTGGCCATGGCACCACCTGAAAAATAAACCTTTACAACGAGTGCTACCACAGCCTTCACCATAATGTAGGTATTTGGCCCAAACTACACCCACATTAAATCACGCGGGAGTCTTTGGGAAACTTAAGTGAAGATAAATCATGATATTTGTAAAGGATTTGCACATGATATAAATGAACACTAAAATACAACTGTATAGATTTATAAGTACTGTACTATACTAACTTGGGCTAACATATGGGTTTGTGCAAGAAGTATCTAACCTATTGTCAGGTTGGTTCAATGACCTCTTTGTAATCCATAAAAAACTACAATTACTAGCAACAATTTTTAACGAGAAAATGGAGATATCTACAATTTGTTTTAATACAGTCTCCAAAGTAACTCCGTAAAAAAATTGAGGCCACTAAAAAACCATCCTGAATCTACACAAAATGATATGTAAATTATGAGTGAGTGAACCCATGATTTATAAAAAAATAGATGTAAATAACAAGGTATGAGAAGATGTGGTATGGGCCGACAGGGTGGGTGGGACTGCTGCGGTGGGGCGGTCGTGTACCAAGTCGGCACAAGCGGACTCACTGGAGCAGACTAGCCTCCAGTGTTTATGAAGGACAGGACACATCTAATCCAAAACCAGTTACAAACATTCTCACTACACATTATGCCTTACAAAAACAACAAAGAAGGTCATAGGCTACAAATATAAAGCAGTCAAACATTTGTTCATAAGCCTCTATAAGAGGTCCTGTGTATAAAAACTTTACTCGAGACCTAACATTAGAAAATCTCAAACAAAAGGTTGACAATTTTGATGGCAGTCATTTGTAGCCTGTGTTACTTTAGAATAGTTGCAAACTGTCACCAGAGTATACCCGAAGATCTGCTGACTAGGTGCTTCAAGAAGCCTCACAACAGTTACAAACAATTCATAACCTTCATGTAGCTCATTGTCTAGATTAATTATACCAGTCTTTATATAAAATATAATTTGTTTGAGGACACAGGAAAATTACCACAAATATGGGAAGCTAAGCATAGCTCCTTCCTTTTTTCATACAAGCAAATAGCTCTGGAAAGTTTGTGGGTACAAACTATTTCCTCATCAAAATCCAAATACAACGAGTATTACCTGGTGATTACAACTTTTGCCGGCACAGGACAATGACGACGCTCGGCTACCAACACTGGCCACTCTCTACTAGCACAAGATGTAGAAAATTGCATCCTGTTAAAATGCATTATCAACTCCACAATACAGTAAAAGGACAAGTTAACAAAAGTAGATTTAAGGTGGATATAGATGTTCAATATCTAAAAAGACATACCTTCCATTATTCCCAATACCATTTCCAGATATTTAACTTCTTAATAGCTCTATTAGAGAGTAGCCAGTAGTAGTTAAGTGTGAGGACAGCCTGAAGAAACATGTCCATCAGTTATTTGTCCACTATGCTATATGGAAAACTAACAGATCATTTCTTCCTCATGTACACATTAACCTGACTCAGGTTCAACCACTTTAAATAATTTCATGAAACGTACAATATCAATGATGTAAATACACTTCAATGCATACTCCTGACAGCCTTGATGTTATTACTAACCTTAAGTAATCAAGAGATATTCTAAAATTGGGTCCAAAGTTATTTGAATTGTGTGAAGCTGAACTAAAATGTCCGATGATGTGTACCTGAAGATAATTTAAATCCAGATTGAGAGGCGATTCTGTGTATCCTGGTTGTAGAAAAACATTATTGTTAGACAAAGGTTATGACTATTTATTTCCCTGTTTGTCACATTTGTATAATGAACATATTTACAAACATTTCCAATATAATAAACTATCTGCCAATTAGCAATTAGAAATCTGAGGAAATTTTGATGAAGCTAATGTATCTGTATGATGAAAAATGATAAACTCTCCAAATGCTGCAATAGTGAAAAAAAGAAAAACGTCCAGGTTTGCGGAAAATCTTTGCTGCCCTATTTATAGATGACAATGAGGAATGCCACAGGGAACAAATGACAAATGGTAAAATACACAAAAAGTGAAGACTGAACTCAATGATGGTGAATATTAACATCAACACTTGCAAAAATTATACATCAATATCAATCATATGAACAAAAGTATTATATTTTCCTATGCAAAGCCAAATGCATCCATACTGATTAATTTTCAAAAGGACTGGTCCAGTATTGTACAGGAAAACCTCTATATCTTTGGTGCTTTCAAGTGTCAGAAAAATGGGCTAAAACATGCAATTACTATATTATAAAATGTTGGAGATCCATTCACATACCATGGAAAGGATTATTAAAAAATAAAAAGCCATAAGTTGCCCTAAAATAGATTCTTCTCTTGTCTTTCATTGAAAGCAAAACTATCATACTCCCTTTCATAATTGCAGATAATCAATTATATAAACTATTATATCTATCTTTAGATATGTCAATTAGTACTTTTAATAGCATGTCATAAATAAAGGAGTAAAGTGTATTTTCAATATTTCATAAATAATCTAACCTAGTCTAAGAAAGAACTGAAGGGCCACTCATGGCTGACATTGAATGACACTTCAAAGCACTAATGATCAGAGTAGTTTGTATGTAATACACCTGCTGATGCATTCTTGAAGCTTTCAACTAATCCCCAGGTACACAAATGATGAAATAACAGAACAGCAAAGCAGTAAAGAGTCCAATGTTCACGGTGCGTGTTTCAGATGTTTAAGGAATGAGGAACAGCCCTGTGGAAGGAAAAGTGGCACAAGAGGCATGGGCTGGATATTTTCTGAGGGAAGATAAAACTACCAGATGAAGAGTAAGCGGGCTGAAAAAAGACAAGGCTGGAAACTTTGAATGTTTAATGTCTATGCAAGTCAAGTAACTGTAGTTTCTTTTATGATGGGAAATTGCTATGAGATGTATTAGTTATGATCAATGGGAGAAAGAATGTGCAGTGACGAAGAACCAAGGCAAAGGAAGCCTGGACAATGAGAACAGCCAACTGTACAGTGGTGGAGAGGCTGTGGGTGGCCTACGCTAGTTATGATTTTGGGAGGAAGATAGAAGGAAGTGGTATATGATGCAGGTGGTGGTGGATTTATGATACAGGTGGTGGTGATAATGGCAGTGAGGCGAAATACAGTAGACGAGACATGATAAAATGAGGATGGTCCCAGCCCAACAAATGCAGTGGGAAAGTTTTAAAATGTGGCAAAACAATAGTAAGTTTTAGATAAAGATGGTGCACAGGAAAAGCAAGTTTAAGGTTTTGGGGATAAGTGGAAGGTTAGGAGGTAGGGAAGCTGGGCCCATCAAAACACACAAGTGAGATCGAGGTGGCTTAAGCTCTTGTGCTCGTCCCGCAGGCGACACAAACGAGCCGGGAAGCCAAAGGCGAGTTAAGGGGCACAGTTTTTTTTTCCATTTTCTTTTATTTATCAGACCTAAATATCAGCTCTATTTTTTGTACAAGTTCCAGCCCCACTTACTTTAGAATCTGCTTTACTATATCCATTCATGCATAAAACCTCATACCTTAATGCTTTTTGTACCGTGACACCCATAAAATGACTATTATCTAGGCTCATTAAAAAAAATGAAAATTTGTCCCAGTGCCACAGAAAATGCTCTTGTAGAGTGTGCTCCTTAAAACACATGAACAAGGCCTCATTGGTCTGGCAGGTGATAGGGCAACTGCTGCACGGAGCACGACACAAGGAAGGGACCTACACAGTCTTTGTCTCTCAAGATGAAGATCCTGAGGTGAAGCCCAATTTTCATTTGACTTCATCACAACAACTTACAGCCAAAAATGAATCTGGGCATGGACTTCCATCACAGTATATTAAAACCCCTGTGGAGTCACAGGTATCCGTGTTAGGAGCTCTGGTACGGACTGTACATGCATCTGGTACATAGGCTTCATACAAAGACCACTGATGAGTGGACTGTGCCCCCCAAGAGGTGTTTGATGTGGAGGAGCTTGCCACTGGCTACCTATGGAGGAGGCCATTTGGGTGGTTCAGTGTCAAAGACACAGGTCGCATCTCGAGTTGTACTAGTAGAGAAAAGTGATCTGAAATTTAAAAAATTAAAAAATTAATAAGGTACAACAAGAAAAATTTACACTAACCCAAATTTACTTGTACAGTACTTTATAAAATGCAAAATGATTAATAAATTCTTAATTTATAAATTTAACTAGCTATTCAATCACTTCTCATGCATCACCCCTTGAATTTTTCATGAAAGACACGCGTTATATATTGTCCGTGTAACATACCATCCACTTATGTCCACACAATCATTAAAAAATTCTTTACAAATAATGAATGACCAACCTGTTAATATGCCCATTTCTGAATAAAGATTTTAATCCATTCTCAACATTATTAGTCATTACCTACTTACATGTACTACGGTATACAAATTTTACTTTCAAGAGAATGGACAAACATGGGTGTCTTGGAAAGGTTATTATGCAAACTTATTTTGGCAAACCAATGAGAAGCATTACTGTGTTAGGCCCTTTCCATGGGGTAGGGAAGCCCTTTCATGGGGACAGGGAAGCCCTTTCATGGAGACGACAAAAACTATAGGAATAGTGGGTAAAATGCAATATTCAAAATGACAAATTTTGATGCATATTGATTTATATACAATACAGAATTAACTGTATTAGACAATGCTACAATAATTTCAATGTTGCCTTTAGTTATCTGATGAAAAAGTTAAACATGTGGCCAATGTGCAGTCTAGTCAGAGAAGTTTCCCCACCTACTACAGCAGTAGGAAGGTGGTGTTAGTAGAAAAAACCTAAGGTACCCCTTACATACCACAGATACCCTCATAGAATAAGACAAAGGCAAAAGTTTTTTATGCTGGGCAGGCTCTGAGAATTGTAAAATTGGTGAGAATTCCTAAACCAGGTATGTGCTTGGCCCAACCACTGCCGATGTATGCTCTAATGTACTAGGTTTCCCCTGATATTCCAGTGTCAGAGGTTGGTCACTCTTGAATATTTAACTAATATTTGGGTTAGTGTTTACCTTACTGCCTTACACACTATGAAGGAAATGGGGATGAAGTTAAAATTGTCCACATCATATTGTATTTGCAAGAAAGATGAACAGTAGACATGTACACGTAACTACACTACACTAAAGTAGACATGTACACGTAAGGTTTCTTACCTGATGGGATATGAGGGTGTGGACAACCCATGACCTTGTTCTCTCTAAACCAGTCAGGGTCAATTGGCCCTAAAACTCCTAGAGATGACATGGTATCAGAACTGTGGAAGATGTAGTCTATAATCCCTTTGAAGTCATACCTGAAAGCCAGAATTTATAATTAATACTATAAATCATTTTCTACCTCCAATAATGAACTTCCATTCTACTTCCATTCTATGTCCATTTAAATTCTACAAGTGCCACTTTATACTCATAATACACCAAAATGACTTATTTATACCCATTAACCCTCAGAGTATGACAGATGTCACATGAAGTCTCATCACGCACGGTATATGTACGAGAATTGGGTTCTTATAAGTTCCTTTAATTACAAAAATACGACATCTCGCCGGCTTTTATTTCTTAAAATAATAAACCTTGTTACTAAACTTTTAATGAAAAGTTTAGAGAAATTGATATCATTACACCCAAAACTATTTATTCAAAATATTAGAGAGTTAATTTTAGGCATTTTTCTTTATTCACCTATTTTTTTCCCCAAGGATCTTACAAGAAAATTTATGGAGTAAATAAATCCAAATATCAGAAACTGATACATTATCAGAATCCAATTTAAAATTCTATATATGCAAGGAATTAAATAGAATTTCATTAAAAACTTGCAAAAGTATAGTATTTCAACTTAAAGTAATAATTTAAGAATTGAATTCAGAATTAAGTTAGGAGTCAGACACTAGTACAAATTTAAGACACCCATTGAGTTACGAGCAAATGAAGGTTTCCCTTTCATATATGGCATTCTTACATGAATGGGAGTCAAAAAAATGGCTGTCTAGAGCAATTGAGTCAACTGCTGACTAGATGAATGCTGCAAAGTTAATGCAATATCATTCATTGATAATTAGGAACACTTCAGTGGAAAGAACGAGACATTTGCTCTCACTTGTCTAGGGTTGGGGTTGTAACTTTTGCCCCTTCATTGGTATTTGTAGTTGGCAGGGAATGAAGGAGGGGAGGGGGGGGGGGGGGGAAAGAGAGGCAAAGTTTAAACTGTTAGATGATAAAGATGAGAATGTATTTGGAAACAGGAGGCAATAGAGTACTGGCAGTGAACTGAATGAAAAATGTTTGGGTACAATAAATGGACACAAGCATCAACATAATACCATTCAGGTGTACTACACAAAAAAGTGCTACAGTACAGTATTAGAAACAAAATAGAAAAATGACGTGCACTTGTGTACACAAAAATGTTTATTATTATTGCACTTAATACAAACATGGATGAATGTAGTAAATGGGTAACTATTGCCTAAAATTAATGGACACCAATTACTTCACACACGACAGTATGGTTGGGTGAAGGAGTGGGGTCATGAGGGGGTGAAGTATGTAACAATATATTAGAGATATATTTCAGGTAAGGTTTAAATTAAAATGTAATGTCAAAAAGGGTATCAATACTATCTTGGCACCATACACAAGTACATTTTTGGAGCAAGCCAAACACTAATAAATATGTGGAATAAATATGAGGAAAAGCAAGTGAAGAAGTAAATTTAATGCAACTAAAGTATGGTAATTTAAATTAGGCCAAGCTAGGGGTAAGAGCAGCAGGAGGCAGATATGATGCATCAGTGCTGCCTGTAAAAGATATCCGATATGACTGGTACCACTAACCAACTCTCTCTTCATAGACGTTTACTTCATTAATCAAATGGCGATAGGCGACACTTACGTATAATTTGTATATGCCATGATTGCGAAGTCGTATGCTGCAGAGAGCCTATAGTTGTGGGTATAAATGTTAGCACTTGAGTTAACCAAGGAATTATTGTTCTTGGTCATTGCTATCTTCTGTAGGCAGGTCTTGTACCCAAAACCCTTGAAGTCTTCATGGTCCATAGAAACACTGCCTTTTGTTAAGAACTCAACAACACCTAAAACAGGAGAAATGCCAATTATTTATTTGAATTTAAGGAGTTTATAATTTACATCTTTACTTTCAAGACAGGACAATAAGACCAAGTAAATAACTGTATGCTAAACGTGAAGCCCTGCAGGAATATTCTAAGTCATCATGTAGGAAGTGAATACTGCCTTTGGAGTACAGAGTTCAACTAAATGTAAAGGAACAAGATCATAATTTTCCTACATGGTACCATTAACTTTTTTGAACAAGTCAATTTAAATTAAACCCAGTTAATTATTTATAGTAGTTATATCCAGCAGTTGTTAAGCAGCTATTGTTTATCAGTTAAAAATATTAAATTAAATTAAAGAACATGATTTTCCGGATTCAGTATACTGTACTAATTAATGGCTATAAAACAAAAATTTGTTTCAAAACAATTATTGTATCATAATATGGCTTATACCTGTCTTTTCTGAAAAAATGTTGCCTCATCACACTAATGTAAAAGATCTTTCAAAATACTACACACAACATGCAGTAACAGGATGAAACACGCACTTTATTAAACAATAATTATAGTAGTAACACCCAACCCATCCTTGAAAGAACAGAAGACTCAAGCAGAAGTACAATACTGCAAATGGGATACCTATTGCTATCCTGAAATGAGCTGTACATGCTGCATACTGGAACGAGTCTCGATTCAATTGTGGGGTACTCTGACCCGGCCCGGCCCTCTAGCAGTTCTTTGCCCACAGTCAAGTCCCGGCCACATCTTCATTTTTCTTAATACTGTATTATATTTTTGGTGGCCTTCTCTCTCAAGGCTTTGATGCAAGCAAGCAATGGGAGCGACTGTGGGGGACAGGATCTCGAGAATGTTTTCGCAGCCAAATAGGTTCAGTTTACAAGTTGGTGTAACACCAGCTTAGCATTCAACACTTGTCTCTCCCTCACTTGACACCAATTTACAGTACAGTGGTACCTCGGAATGCGATTGTCCCTGTATGCGAGGTTTTCGGAAGGCGAGGTGTATTTACTCCAAAAATTTGTCTCGGAAGGCGATGGTTACTTCGGGAGGCGAGTTTGGACGCGAGTTTGTTGATACGCGTACAGCCGACCTAGCGCGTGGTGGTTCGGCGATCGTCGCCGCCCCTCAGTTTATTATTGTCTCGCGCTCAGTGACTACCCCCACATCAATTCTTCTCGCGGATTTTCAGTGTTTTGTTGGATTTTTGGTGATTTGTCTATACAATTTGTTATTATATATCTCACCATGGGTCCCAAGAAAGCCAGTGGTAAGGATAAAGGCCAGAAAGCTCATGTGAGGATGACAATAGAGGAGAAACAAGAGATCATTCGGAAGCATGAGAACGGTACACGTGTTGTTGAACTTTGTAGGCAGTACAACAAAGCCACATCAACAATATGCACTATACTTAAGAAGAAAAATAAGATTATGGGTGCTAAAGTGGCAAAAGGAGTAAGAACATTAACGGCACAAAGACCACAAATACTTAAGAAGTGGAAAAGTTGTTATTAATTTGGATACACAACAAGGAGTTGAGGGGTGATAGTGTTTCGGAGGCCATTATTTGTGAGAAAGCCAGGGTGTTGCACGAAGACCTTCTAAAGAATACCCCTGTAACAAGTGATGCAGATAAGAAAGAGTTTAAGGCAAGCAGGGGCTGGTTTGAAAAATTTAGAAGGAGAAGTGGTATCCATAGTGTTACAAGGCATGGGGTTATGTGATGTGATTATGGAAGGGGACTCCCCTTCCAAACAGTAACTCCTCTCCTCCTCCCCCTCCTCACCATCTTCCATACGCCTACAGCACTCGACAGCAAGGTAAGTAATAACTGGAACACAGTTTTGTAGGTTTATTTAGATGAATTAGGTATAAAAATTTAGTTTGATGTGGGGTTTTTGGGGTAGTCAGGAACGGATTAATTCATTTCCCTTTATTTCTTATGGGGAAATTAACTTCGGAATGCGAGTTTTCGGAAGGCGAGGCGTCTCCAGGAACGGATTAAACTCTTATTCTGAGGTATGCCTGTACATGGTTACATCTCTTGCTACAATGCTTCAAAATCACTTCAAGTTACTTACATCAGCCAACCATCAAATTTTATTCTTTAACCATTTCGTCTTCTGTGAGAACCAGCCTACTTTTATCATTCCAATTTATATGGCAAGTATTTTCCTGTCTATGGAAACAATAAATCAATACTCCTCTGCCCTTTCATCAATGGCTTGGTAAGATCTGATAAAATCCACTTATTTATATCACACAGTATGATCACATCTTTCAACCCATTTCCTATTTTCATGGAGTGTGAAGGCATAAGCCAGGAGGAAAATGTAAGAGGAATGTAAGGAAAGCAGATCAAAATTACACAACTACAAAAAATTACATCAGTTCACCATATCTTCTGTGCACATTATTGTAGAATCAAATAGCCTTTACCTACTATGTACTGTACTGCAATTATTCCAGAACTTGCCTGAATCTGGGAGCGAGTTGAGGTCACCACACAAGAGAAGCTGAATGGAACCAGGGTCTATTTTTCTACCCAATCTTGATCTGTGCTGCGATTCATCAACAATTTGACCAATTATTTGCCGTATCTCGCTCATCAACATGATTGTCTGAAAGAAACCAGTTTCACTCAATACATTTCCTATTTGTGCATATAGTTTGTGAAGTCAAAAGAATACAGCATTCGTTTATAAACTTGTGAATGTCAATTCATTACAGATGCTACAAAGTATAGAATATACATTACACGACGGATGAAATGATGACATACCTGGATGAGTTTGACGTCACAAAACTCGGGGTCCCAATGAATATGGGCTGTACAAACTAGCACAGATTGGTTCACTTGGGATTTGTCTGGCAGAACTTCTAGGATGAAAAATAAAATATTATTCAAAGCACATCATTAATTTAAATTTCCTGTGCACTAAAGGAATCCTACACAAAGTTGTAACAGTATTGAGTTAGGTTACTACTCTCCAATACCTTGTATGTCTAATAGCAAACACTACTTCTGTCGGCCACTTACAGATTAAAAATAATTAATTCATATTAAGAGGATATCTATTACTGCTGCTGTTAAAAGCCCAGTCTTACCATATTCTGTTTTTTTTTTCAGGAATATTCCTGCATGGGCCCTAAACCTCTGGCTGGCCCATTAATTGTACATTTATGATTAAAATAATTACACGTCAATATTAACAATAAAGTCACAATATATAACAAAACACACAGTACTCTATAAACTAAATGCAAAGAACAAGAATTGGGAAACAAATCTCAAAATACTGATGAAAATAACATTAAAATATTTGTTTAATGTGATAAAAGCAACACATACATAAAGACTACACAACTGATCTCCCGGTTACATTTGTGCAACTCACCTGTGTTCTCCCAAGCTGCTTCCTTGGTCTCCAGTAGTGCAGCAAGGCCAATGTTGTCCTTCGTCATGACACGGTTCAACATGTCTTCTGATCCATCATGATTTGCCATTGCTAACTGGTTGAACTCTATCAATCGCTCTTTGACCAGGGTAAACCTGAAAATATAAAATGCCATTCTCTAGATCCATGCTCTTTTAGGAAAACAAGAAAAAAAAACTAAATTCCTTAACATATTCCACAATCTGGCTAACAGTGAAACTTTTCTGCTAAGTAGACTGGAACAGGTGTTTGAGGTTTGCACTCACTATCTTAACAGTGAAAATATAATCTGGTAAACAAGTATAATCACTTAAGCATTTTAAATATCAAAACATTCTACACCAAGTTATTTTACATTATCTACAATGATAAATAATTTGTAATGTATTTTCTTGTCACTTCTAGCCTCAAACCTCTGGCAACACACACTTAATTTACTCCTCTGGAAGATTATGATCACTTATTCAACCATACGATGTGTACATTACGTAAAATATTCAACCTTTATTGCTAAGCAAATATGCACAAACATAGGAATATTTCAACTAAAATGAGTTATATTTATGAATTAATTCAAAGAATGAGGCTCTGCCAATAGGCTGTAACTGCTCAAGAGGAAACTATGTTCCTAAAAATCATGGAGCCCCCCATAAGTCATAACAAGGTGCCTACTGCATGTCATCAATAAAAACAGTCACTGGTCACAACCTAAAACTTTAACCTCTACACAAAATTGTAAATAAATAAACTGTAGTACAGTACAATATTGGTCTGCAGAATCTAATACTGTATAATTTGTTCTTTAAGGAACTATATTGGCCACAGGCATCATCATAGGAACCGATTTGTATTGCCAAGAGGCGGGTAACACACGGCATCAGCTTATAAAGTATTACCTCTACCATTAAAATAAAACGGTGCTATCATTTTGTAAATATTAAGACAATATTTTCACTACTGTATAATATATATCCTACTTTCAATACTGTACACATACCTGTACAACAACTGTTTAAGATAGTGTAAATAGCTCAATGGCATACAAACATTTTTGAAAACATGCAGGAAGTGACAACAAAATTGGTTTCTGAGCAGAACTATGCACACACCAGACCAGCAATAGTGCAAGGAATAATTTTTTTACTATATCTCTCATTCCTACTGTACCATTATTTGTTTTTTCACAATTGGTTGGAAGTACAGTGTACTGTATTTAGTTACTGTAATGGGAGGGGTGAGGCCAAGAGTAAGCCAAATATTAATATCATATTTCTACACTAAAAATATTCAATTCACAAATACTCACTTGCTAGTTCTCCAGAAGATGGCGCAACCGTCAACGTATTTTCTTTCATTTTCAGACATGTGCTTTGCTCTAGACTTTGGTGAGAAAATTCCATCATAACCATCATTCTTTAGTTCAGGAAGAAAAAAGTTGAAGAACTGGTCTGTTTCTACCTCCTGCAAGTACAAAACAGTTATTACTTTAATCATCACATCAGTACTGTAACTATGTAATAAATCATTACCAACAATGTGAATGCATACAAGAAATGTAAATTTCTAAATTTCTGTAAATTTGCAAAAATCTTGCACAAATATTACAAGACTTCATGAAGTTAACACACATTAGAGGGGGCTACAAGCAGATTTCTAAATTTGAAACGACTTTGTGGTGTGTATTAAAAAAAAAAAATAATCAAGGTTATTTCAGGATTGGATTGACAAGTTTGCAGTCTCTTTCCTATACTATACCAGGATATGGCAGTTTGAAAAGATCTCTTATGCCAGTTTTGAAATGTAGACTTCTATTGAATGGGTCAAGTCTTGTCCATTTGGGAACAAAGTTCTTGTGCAGAGAACAAGTCACAATAATGTGGCTAGAAACTAATTGCCCAACCCCCAAATTTTAAATTATATGAAAGTGACTTTCGGTTAATCTTGGATCCCAATCAAGTCTGGACTGAATAGGGTCCAGGTCAGTCCAAAATATCAATACTTTTCCTTCATTTCTCATGTGTAGGTTGGGTTATAAAGACCTTGTCTAAGAAAGTAACCAAGTGGTCAAGCTATAAAAAAAAAAAAAAAAAAAAACACTTGCCTGTAAAGTTATGATGTCTGCAAGGTAGTGTTTGATCTCATCCATGATGCCTTTCTTCCTGTATTCCCACTCCAATGCCCACGAAGGACAGTACCCGTACATTTGTCGTGTTGCATACTTGTCACATAACACGTTGTAACACATCACAGTGAATATACCTGTAACACAAAACAACTATTAATATACAGAACTAGGCAATGAAATGAGTATCAAGAGTATTAGTCCCCACTAAACACTTATACATGTAGGGATGGTCAAGAGCAACCTTGGCAAGCATGTGTGTGTGTAGGTTCAAGAAAGCAGAGCACGCAAACCTCCTTTTCTACAAGATGATCAGATCTCTGCTGAAGTGCCCCCTCCCCCATTAGTGCATTTTGCAACTTGGACTAACAAAGAAATTACATCAAGTTCATAAGGACCTTTGCTTTTGCAACAAATACCCTTCCCTTAAGTGATAATCAGAATAGACCACGGCACACCGTCTTCAAAATCATACCCATAAACAGACTACTAAACTTACATTATATATTTATATGCATATTTATACATATACACATACATATACACATACATACACACACACATACTCCATTTTTCCAATTATAAGGGGAAGGATTTCTGGTCAGTGTTTCACCTTTGAATTATGTACTGTGGGGTGGGGTTTTCATCTAGTAAATCGAGGCTCTTGGGCCACCAGCTGTGGGACCGGGGCATCTCATCTTTGAGTAATCTTTCTAATATTGGGTCTTCTAACATTTCGATGGTGTTCCACACCCTGATGGCTTGGTGCTGTAGTATGATGTTTAGTGGCTGTATGTTCAAGAGCTCATGAAGCTTCTGGATTGTCTGATCATATGGTGGACGGTGTTTTGTGCCTTGTGCCCCATTAGTGCCTTGTTTTGCACTGCTTGCAGTGTCTGCATGTTAGTTTTCTTCAAGGTGAGTAGTGGTACTGGGGGATACTCTAGATGCGGCCGAACTAGAGCCTTATATAGGTGTATCTGAATGTTTGTAATGAGGCTTTGGAATCTCCTCAGTTTTACTAAGGCTGCTTTGGCTTTTAGTCGGTCCCTTACATGAATTTTGATCCCTATTCTATTTATCATGGGTCCCAGTATTCTGCCTACCTCTGCATATTGGATCGGGCTGTTGTCATGGATAATGGGGTCCGGGTTTCTTTTTGCAATGTGTATTACCTGGAACTTGTTTAGTTGTGCTAATTTTCCATTGCTTCTCAAAGTTGTTTATGAGTTCAATTGCTGCCTTGGTCTTGTCGCCTAGTAGCGGCTTTGATGGTCCCGGTTGGCATATTATTTGAGTGACATCGTCACCCAAATCACCCATCGTCAGCGTATGTGATGTATTCTCCATGTTGGGGTAGGTCAGCTGTATACATGTTGAATAGAGTGGGAGAGAGGCAGCTACCTTGGGGTAGGTCAGCTGTATACATGTTGAATAGAGTGGGAGAGAGGCAGCTACCTTGGGGTAGGTCAGCTGTATACATGTTGAATAGAGTGGGAGAGAGGCAGCTACCTTGTGGTACTCCACTTTTCAGTTGGATTGTATTAAGTTGGAGGGGGGAAGGATCACCTCCCCCCCCTTCTCCACCCTCCCTGCCTCTCCACCCCCCTCCCTCCCTCCCTGCCTCTCCCTCCCTGCCTCTCCACCCCCCCCAACTCCCTCCCCACTACCCACCCCCTTCTCCACCCCACTCCCCCCCCCCCCCATCTCCCTGCCTCCCTTCCCACAGCTCTCCGTCCGTCATCTATGGACATCCATATATGGTGAAACATGTGAAGAACCTCTCACACACTCACAACTCCCTGACAAGAGGGAGCCAGCTTAGCTTAGCTGCCAACACCCACACATCGTGTCAGCAAGGCGGACAGCCCGCCTGCTTTCATACCTCTCACTGTATTTCCCACTTCTATAGTTCCCTTCACCTATGCCTCTCTCCCCCCCCCCCCCCCGAAAAAAAAAAGGTCCACTCACAGCAATATCTACAAATATCTAGACCATGTCCACAGAGGTTGCAATGAATGAAGCAAAAACTTTCAGTAATGAAGCAAATTAGTTCAGGTAGAAAATAAAGGAGCATGTTGACCTGTTGGGTTAAGTGTGTAGAGAGTGGTGTTAAGGAAGCAGGGTTGGCAAGGAGCGCTGGTACTCACATGAAGGTTTAGTTCTGTCGGACTCTGTGAGGGGTATCCACGGTCTCTGGGGCGGCTGAGGCGTTGTTACTGCAATGAAATTAAACATTAATACTCCACCCAAATTACGCTACTGAAATTATACCACTTAAAACAAAACAAAAATGCTGAACATCTGTACAGTACTAATTTTTAAATATGAAACGATTATTTTAAAGCAATAATATATATAGGCAAATGCCGTATATTTACACAACCAGATATCATTAAACAATATTTCTCACTACACCAACTATTAAACTAATAATCAAGTCCTGGGATTATGTTTCATTTTTCACTACTTTATAAAATGGGATTCGATTAAAAAATATAATAATAATAAAATACAAATACTTCATTAAATCATTGATTTAGATAAAATGACAGATTCAGTCATCTGGGTGGTTTAAATCTTGTGAAAATATTGCATTAGAATCCTACACGGTTTTGACGCCGCGTGTAGTCATTGAGTGCTTGGTGTGTGTATCAGGCCCACGACCTACTGCCATACGCGCACTACAGCACAGCCCCCTACACCATCTACAGTCATTGAGTGCTTGGTGTGTGTATCAGGCCCACGACCTACTGCCATACGCGCACTACAGCACAGCCCCTACACCATCTACAGTCATTCAGTTTGACTGCACACTGAACCATTCCTTGGACTACTATACACGTGTCTACTATAGTAAACCTACAAAAATATTTAGTTACCAAAAAGGCAATACGAACATTAAAAAGTCATACACGTTATAAGAGCCCGGCTAGGACATTCTGATTTCAATATATTTTAGACTATAAAATAGGGCTGGGAGTATTTACAGTAAAGTATTGTAATACCAGCAGACAAGTATACTCTACATATATGCACATGTCTGCTTGTGGTTTCCTTCACGAGTGTTTACTATATAAAACAAAGATACGATTATTAAATATTTATATTTTGATTTGTTTGCATAGAGGCATGAACGGTTATGTAACTCACAGAGTACCTTTGGCACATTGCTCCGTGATATGTTGGTGGTGAGAGGTATGTGCGCACACCTGTGGGTGCTTCTCACGGAGAGACGTGTAGGGGGGATACGTTGAGTGGAGGAGCGTGTTACTGGGAGCCACCACCATCTTTGCTTCACCCATGTTGACCCCATACCAGCTGCCAATAGATCCATCATTACCTGGCCAGTATCCTCCTGTGGTCTCTGCTTCAGTACACTGTAACAAACCTCCACGTGTCACGTCAGAGGTGCGTGTATGGTACATGTAGGCGGGCTGGCTGCACGCCATAGACACCGGCTTCTCAAGAACTGATGCCCCAGAGCCATGTTGTGAGCTAGCAAGTTCCCAGTCTAGCATAGTTTTGAGATCGGCTAGTGTATTACCAATAGCACTCAAGTGAGATTCAAGCGTTCCCTTGCTAGCCGCTTCCATGGCGGAGGAGTAACGGCGAGCTTCTGGCAGCAGCCAACTAAGCTTCGTGGTCATTGTGTGCGCCATGTCCCCAAGCACCTCCAGGTCCTTTATTATACTCGATGCCTTCATGGGTCGCACTGACGGTCTGTTATTAACATCAACACTTACAAACTTTGGGATGGTCTTGTTCTGCGTGTTTATTACTGAGCGAAGGGCCGACAGCATCTCAAACAGGATGCCTCTCACCCCCTTCATATACGACAAGGAGAAATTATAGGAAGCAAGTATGGTTCTAGACTGATGGACTTCCTGCAGACTGTAATGTGACGCTGTGAAATGGACTATTAATTCTTCATCCATGTCTGAGTTTACTGCTTGCCACAGCCAGTAAAGCAAATCATTTTTAATTACAGTTGGGCAATCTTCCAGGTTCCCTTCTGTAAATGAAGGTTTTGTATCAAGAATTTGCCCGGTTTTACAAGACTGCTGGAGACTGTCCCTATCAACGGCCTCACTGCAAGTGGAGACCGTACTGGAGTTTAGCACTGTCAAGGTACTGTTTAAGTTGTAAGACGACAAACTGCTCATGTTGAAGCCTATGAACTCGCATTCCATGAAAAATTTGACAAGCCAAGACTTCATGTGTTCTACAGCCTCCTGAAAAGCGTAGTCCTCAACACTGAGGTCATGATCACACATTGTTCTACAATCCTTGTTGATGACTGGAGTAATCCATCTTAATCTAGCGTGAAGTTGCTCCAAGAGACGGTTTATACTTTTGACTTCCTTGTGCATGCACTTCTTGGACGCGTGACACCCGAACACTGCCTTTGTGCTAACAAACTCCGGCAATTCATTCCAAAAATTCTTCATTAGCTTCCAGATTTTGAGAGTTACTAAAGGAACAGCTATATTCTTTTTTTCAAGGACAAACCAGTCAGTCTCCTGGAGTGGTTCTGGATCTTGTGTATCGTGTGTAGGTGTGGGGGACCGGCACAGGTGGTGGACAGACACGGCGCCACATGGGGATGGCGGGAAGGCCCGCAGGTGTGCCTCTGGAGAACATTTGTTGATGGGACTGGCA
>NC_091208.1:21571314-21739481 GCF_040958095.1 Procambarus clarkii | reverse complement strand
TGCCAGTCCCATCAACAAATGTTCTCCAGAGGCACACCTGCGGGCCTTCCCGCCATCCCCATGTGGCGCCGTGTCTGTCCACCACCTGTGCCGGTCCCCCACACCTACACACGATACACAAGATCCAGAACCACTCCAGGAGACTGACTGGTTTGTCCTTGAAAAAAAGAATATAGCTGTTCCTTTAGTAACTCTCAAAATCTGGAAGCTAATGAAGAATTTTTGGAATGAATTGCCGGAGTTTGTTAGCACAAAGGCAGTGTTCGGGTGTCACGCGTCCAAGAAGTGCATGCACAAGGAAGTCAAAAGTATAAACCGTCTCTTGGAGCAACTTCACGCTAGATTAAGATGGATTACTCCAGTCATCAACAAGGATTGTAGAACAATGTGTGATCATGACCTCAGTGTTGAGGACTACGCTTTTCAGGAGGCTGTAGAACACATGAAGTCTTGGCTTGTCAAATTTTTCATGGAATGCGAGTTCATAGGCTTCAACATGAGCAGTTTGTCGTCTTACAACTTAAACAGTACCTTGACAGTGCTAAACTCCAGTACGGTCTCCACTTGCAGTGAGGCCGTTGATAGGGACAGTCTCCAGCAGTCTTGTAAAACCGGGCAAATTCTTGATACAAAACCTTCATTTACAGAAGGGAACCTGGAAGATTGCCCAACTGTAATTAAAAATGATTTGCTTTACTGGCTGTGGCAAGCAGTAAACTCAGACATGGATGAAGAATTAATAGTCCATTTCACAGCGTCACATTACAGTCTGCAGGAAGTCCATCAGTCTAGAACCATACTTGCTTCCTATAATTTCTCCTTGTCGTATATGAAGGGGGTGAGAGGCATCCTGTTTGAGATGCTGTCGGCCCTTCGCTCAGTAATAAACACGCAGAACAAGACCATCCCAAAGTTTGTAAGTGTTGATGTTAATAACAGACCGTCAGTGCGACCCATGAAGGCATCGAGTATAATAAAGGACCTGGAGGTGCTTGGGGACATGGCGCACACAATGACCACGAAGCTTAGTTGGCTGCTGCCAGAAGCTCGCCGTTACTCCTCCGCCATGGAAGCGGCTAGCAAGGGAACGCTTGAATCTCACTTGAGTGCTATTGGTAATACACTAGCCGATCTCAAAACTATGCTAGACTGGGAACTTGCTAGCTCACAACATGGCTCTGGGGCATCAGTTCTTGAGAAGCCGGTGTCTATGGCGTGCAGCCAGCCCGCCTACATGTACCATACACGCACCTCTGACGTGACACGTGGAGGTTTGTTACAGTGTACTGAAGCAGAGACCACAGGAGGATACTGGCCAGGTAATGATGGATCTATTGGCAGCTGGTATGGGGTCAACATGGGTGAAGCAAAGATGGTGGTGGCTCCCAGTAACACGCTCCTCCACTCAACGTATCCCCCCTACACGTCTCTCCGTGAGAAGCACCCACAGGTGTGCGCACATACCTCTCACCACCAACATATCACGGAGCAATGTGCCAAAGGTACTCTGTGAGTTACATAACCGTTCATGCCTCTATGCAAACAAATCAAAATATAAATATTTAATAATCGTATCTTTGTTTTATATAGTAAACACTCGTGAAGGAAACCACAAGCAGACATGTGCATATATGTAGAGTATACTTGTCTGCTGGTATTACAATACTTTACTGTAAATACTCCCAGCCCTATTTTATAGTCTAAAATATATTGAAATCAGAATGTCCTAGCCGGGCTCTTATAACGTGTATGACTTTTTAATGTTCGTATTGCCTTTTTGGTAACTAAATATTTTTGTAGGTTTACTATAGTAGACACGTGTATAGTAGTCCAAGGAATGGTTCAGTGTGCAGTCAAACTGAATGACTGTAGATGGTGTAGGGGCTGTGCTGTAGTGCGCGTATGGCAGTAGGTCGTGGGCCTGATACACACACCAAGCACTCAATGACTGTAGATGGTGTAGGGGGCTGTGCTGTAGTGCGCGTATGGCAGTAGGTCGTGGGCCTGATACACACACCAAGCACTCAATGACTACACGCGGCGTCAAAACCGTGTAGGATTCTAATGCAATATTTTCACAAGATTTAAACCACCCAGATGACTGAATCTGTCATTTTATCTAAATCAATGATTTAATGAAGTATTTGTATTTTATTATTATTATATTTTTTAATCGAATCCCATTTTATAAAGTAGTGAAAAATGAAACATAATCCCAGGACTTGATTATTAGTTTAATAGTTGGTGTAGTGAGAAATATTGTTTAATGATATCTGGTTGTGTAAATATACGGCATTTGCCTATATATATTATTGCTTTAAAATAATCGTTTCATATTTAAAAATTAGTACTGTACAGATGTTCAGCATTTTTGTTTTGTTTTAAGTGGTATAATTTCAGTAGCGTAATTTGGGTGGAGTATTAATGTTTAATTTCATTGCAGTAACAACGCCTCAGCCGCCCCAGAGACCGTGGATACCCCTCACAGAGTCCGACAGAACTAAACCTTCATGTGAGTACCAGCGCTCCTTGCCAACCCTGCTTCCTTAACACCACTCTCTACACACTTAACCCAACAGGTCAACATGCTCCTTTATTTTCTACCTGAACTAATTTGCTTCATTACTGAAAGTTTTTGCTTCATTCATTGCAACCTCTGTGGACATGGTCTAGATATTTGTAGATATTGCTGTGAGTGGACCTTTTTTTTTTCGGGGGGGGGGGGGGGAGAGAGGCATAGGTGAAGGGAACTATAGAAGTGGGAAATACAGTGAGAGGTATGAAAGCAGGCGGGCTGTCCGCCTTGCTGACACGATGTGTGGGTGTTGGCAGCTAAGCTAAGCTGGCTCCCTCTTGTCAGGGAGTTGTGAGTGTGTGAGAGGTTCTTCACATGTTTCACCATATATGGATGTCCATAGATGACGGACGGAGAGCTGTGGGAAGGGAGGCAGGGAGATGGGGGGGGGGGGGAGTGGGGTGGAGAAGGGGGTGGGTAGTGGGGAGGGAGTTGGGGGGGGTGGAGAGGCAGGGAGGGAGAGGCAGGGAGGGAGGGAGGGGGGTGGAGAGGCAGGGAGGGTGGAGAAGGGGGGGGAGGTGATCCTTCCCCCCTCCAACTTAATACAATCCAACTGAAAAGTGGAGTACCACAAGGTAGCTGCCTCTCTCCCACTCTATTCAACATGTATACAGCTGACCTACCCCAAGGTAGCTGCCTCTCTCCCACTCTATTCAACATGTATACAGCTGACCTACCCCAAGGTAGCTGCCTCTCTCCCACTCTATTCAACATGTATACAGCTGACCTACCCCAACATGGAGAATACATCACATACGCTGACGATGGGTGATTTGGGTGACGATGTCACTCAAATAATATGCCAACCGGGACCATCAAAGCCGCTACTAGGCGACAAGACCAAGGCAGCAATTGAACTCATAAACAACTTTGAGAAGCAATGGAAAATTAGCACAACTAAACAAGTTCCAGGTAATACACATTGCAAAAAGAAACCCGGACCCCATTATCCATGACAACAGCCCGATCCAATATGCAGAGGTAGGCAGAATACTGGGACCCATGATAAATAGAATAGGGATCAAAATTCATGTAAGGGACCGACTAAAAGCCAAAGCAGCCTTAGTAAAACTGAGGAGATTCCAAAGCCTCATTACAAACATTCAGATACACCTATATAAGGCTCTAGTTCGGCCGCATCTAGAGTATCCCCCAGTACCACTACTCACCTTGAAGAAAACTAACATGCAGACACTGCAAGCAGTGCAAAACAAGGCACTAATGGGGCACAAGGCACAAAACACCGTCCACCATATGATCAGACAATCCAGAAGCTTCATGAGCTCTTGAACATACAGCCACTAAACATCATACTACAGCACCAAGCCATCAGGGTGTGGAACACCATCGAAATGTTAGAAGACCCAATATTAGAAAGATTACTCAAAGATGAGATGCCCCGGTCCCACAGCTGGTGGCCCAAGAGCCTCGATTTACTAGATGAAAACCCCACCCCACAGTACATAATTCAAAGGTGAAACACTGACCAGAAATCCTTCCCCTTATAATTGGAAAAATGGAGTATGTGTGTGTGTATGTATGTGTATATGTATGTGTATATGTATAAATATGCATATAAATATATAATGTAAGTTTAGTAGTCTGTTTATGGGTATGATTTTGAAGACGGTGTGCCGTGGTCTATTCTGATTATCACTTAAGGGAAGGGTATTTGTTGCAAAAGCAAAGGTCCTTATGAACTTGATGTAATTTCTTTGTTAGTCCAAGTTGCAAAATGCACTAATGGGGGAGGGGGCACTTCAGCAGAGATCTGATCATCTTGTAGAAAAGGAGGTTTGCGTGCTCTGCTTTCTTGAACCTACACACACACATGCTTGCCAAGGTTGCTCTTGACCATCCCTACATGTATAAGTGTTTAGTGGGGACTAATACTCTTGATACTCATTTCATTGCCTAGTTCTGTATATTAATAGTTGTTTTGTGTTACAGGTATATTCACTGTGATGTGTTACAACGTGTTATGTGACAAGTATGCAACACGACAAATGTACGGGTACTGTCCTTCGTGGGCATTGGAGTGGGAATACAGGAAGAAAGGCATCATGGATGAGATCAAACACTACCTTGCAGACATCATAACTTTACAGGCAAGTGTTTTTTTTTTTTTTTTTTTTTATAGCTTGACCACTTGGTTACTTTCTTAGACAAGGTCTTTATAACCCAACCTACACATGAGAAATGAAGGAAAAGTATTGATATTTTGGACTGACCTGGACCCTATTCAGTCCAGACTTGATTGGGATCCAAGATTAACCGAAAGTCACTTTCATATAATTTAAAATTTGGGGGTTGGGCAATTAGTTTCTAGCCACATTATTGTGACTTGTTCTCTGCACAAGAACTTTGTTCCCAAATGGACAAGACTTGACCCATTCAATAGAAGTCTACATTTCAAAACTGGCATAAGAGATCTTTTCAAACTGCCATATCCTGGTATAGTATAGGAAAGAGACTGCAAACTTGTCAATCCAATCCTGAAATAACCTTGATTATTTTTTTTTTTTAATACACACCACAAAGTCGTTTCAAATTTAGAAATCTGCTTGTAGCCCCCTCTAATGTGTGTTAACTTCATGAAGTCTTGTAATATTTGTGCAAGATTTTTGCAAATTTACAGAAATTTAGAAATTTACATTTCTTGTATGCATTCACATTGTTGGTAATGATTTATTACATAGTTACAGTACTGATGTGATGATTAAAGTAATAACTGTTTTGTACTTGCAGGAGGTAGAAACAGACCAGTTCTTCAACTTTTTTCTTCCTGAACTAAAGAATGATGGTTATGATGGAATTTTCTCACCAAAGTCTAGAGCAAAGCACATGTCTGAAAATGAAAGAAAATACGTTGACGGTTGCGCCATCTTCTGGAGAACTAGCAAGTGAGTATTTGTGAATTGAATATTTTTAGTGTAGAAATATGATATTAATATTTGGCTTACTCTTGGCCTCACCCCTCCCATTACAGTAACTAAATACAGTACACTGTACTTCCAACCAATTGTGAAAAAACAAATAATGGTACAGTAGGAATGAGAGATATAGTAAAAAAATTATTCCTTGCACTATTGCTGGTCTGGTGTGTGCATAGTTCTGCTCAGAAACCAATTTTGTTGTCACTTCCTGCATGTTTCAAAATGTTTGTATGCCATTGAGCTATTTACACTATCTTAAACAGTTGTTGTACAGGTATGTGTACAGTATTGAAAGTAGGATATATATTATACAGTAGTGAAAATATTGTCTTAATATTTACAAAATGATAGCACCGTTTTATTTTAATGGTAGAGGTAATACTTTATAAGCTGATGCCGTGTGTTACCCGCCTCTTGGCAATACAAATCGGTTCCTATGATGATGCCTGTGGCCAATATAGTTCCTTAAAGAACAAATTATACAGTATAGATTCTGCAGACCAATATTGTACTGTACTACAGTTTATTTATTTACAATTTTGTGTAGAGGTTAAAGTTTTAGGTTGTGACCAGTGACTGTTTTTATTGATGACATGCAGTAGGCACCTTGTTATGACTTATGGGGGGCTCCATGATTTTTAGGAACATAGTTTCCTCTTGAGCAGTTACAGCCTATTGGCAGAGCCTCATTCTTTGAATTAATTCATAAATATAACTCATTTTAGTTGAAATATTCCTATGTTTGTGCATATTTGCTTAGCAATAAAGGTTGAATATTTTACGTAATGTACACATCGTATGGTTGAATAAGTGATCATAATCTTCCAGAGGAGTAAATTAAGTGTGTGTTGCCAGAGGTTTGAGGCTAGAAGTGACAAGAAAATACATTACAAATTATTTATCATTGTAGATAATGTAAAATAACTTGGTGTAGAATGTTTGATATTTAAAATGCTTAAGTGATTATACTTGTTTACCAGATTATATTTTCACTGTTAAGATAGTGAGTGCAAACCTCAAACACCTGTTCCAGTCTACTTAGCAGAAAAGTTTCACTGTTAGCCAGATTGTGGAATATGTTAAGGAATTTAGTTTTTTTTTCTTGTTTTCCTAAAAGAGCATGGATCTAGAGAATGGCATTTTATATTTTCAGGTTTACCCTGGTCAAAGAGCGATTGATAGAGTTCAACCAGTTAGCAATGGCAAATCATGATGGATCAGAAGACATGTTGAACCGTGTCATGACGAAGGACAACATTGGCCTTGCTGCACTACTGGAGACCAAGGAAGCAGCTTGGGAGAACACAGGTGAGTTGCACAAATGTAACCGGGAGATCAGTTGTGTAGTCTTTATGTATGTGTTGCTTTTATCACATTAAACAAATATTTTAATGTTATTTTCATCAGTATTTTGAGATTTGTTTCCCAATTCTTGTTCTTTGCATTTAGTTTATAGAGTACTGTGTGTTTTGTTATATATTGTGACTTTATTGTTAATATTGACGTGTAATTATTTTAATCATAAATGTACAATTAATGGGCCAGCCAGAGGTTTAGGGCCCATGCAGGAATATTCCTGAAAAAAAAAACAGAATATGGTAAGACTGGGCTTTTAACAGCAGCAGTAATAGATATCCTCTTAATATGAATTAATTATTTTAATCTGTAAGTGGCCGACAGAAGTAGTGTTTGCTATTAGACATACAAGGTATTGGAGAGTAGTAACCTAACTCAATACTGTTACAACTTTGTGTAGGATTCCTTTAGTGCACAGGAAATTTAAATTAATGATGTGCTTTGAATAATATTTTATTTTTCATCCTAGAAGTTCTGCCAGACAAATCCCAAGTGAACCAATCTGTGCTAGTTTGTACAGCCCATATTCATTGGGACCCCGAGTTTTGTGACGTCAAACTCATCCAGGTATGTCATCATTTCATCCGTCGTGTAATGTATATTCTATACTTTGTAGCATCTGTAATGAATTGACATTCACAAGTTTATAAACGAATGCTGTATTCTTTTGACTTCACAAACTATATGCACAAATAGGAAATGTATTGAGTGAAACTGGTTTCTTTCAGACAATCATGTTGATGAGCGAGATACGGCAAATAATTGGTCAAATTGTTGATGAATCGCAGCACAGATCAAGATTGGGTAGAAAAATAGACCCTGGTTCCATTCAGCTTCTCTTGTGTGGTGACCTCAACTCGCTCCCAGATTCAGGCAAGTTCTGGAATAATTGCAGTACAGTACATAGTAGGTAAAGGCTATTTGATTCTACAATAATGTGCACAGAAGATATGGTGAACTGATGTAATTTTTTGTAGTTGTGTAATTTTGATCTGCTTTCCTTACATTCCTCTTACATTTTCCTCCTGGCTTATGCCTTCACACTCCATGAAAATAGGAAATGGGTTGAAAGATGTGATCATACTGTGTGATATAAATAAGTGGATTTTATCAGATCTTACCAAGCCATTGATGAAAGGGCAGAGGAGTATTGATTTATTGTTTCCATAGACAGGAAAATACTTGCCATATAAATTGGAATGATAAAAGTAGGCTGGTTCTCACAGAAGACGAAATGGTTAAAGAATAAAATTTGATGGTTTGGCTGATGTAAGTAACTTGAAGTGATTTTGAAGCATTGTAGCAAGAGATGTAACCATGTACAGGCATACCTCAGAATAAGAGTTTATATCCGTTCCTGGAGACGCCTCGCCTTCCGAAAACTCGCATTCCGAAGTTAATTTCCCCATAAGAAATAAAGGGAAATGAATTAATCCGTTCCTGACTACCCCAAAAACCCCACATCAAACTAAATTTTTATACCTAATTCATCTAAATAAACCTACAAAACTGTGTTCCAGTTATTACTTACCTTGCTGTCGAGTGCTGTAGGCGTATGGAAGATGGTGAGGAGGGGGGAGGAGGAGAGGAGTTACTGTTTGGAAGGGGAGTCCCCTTCCATAATCACATCACAGTAACCCCATGCCTTGTAACACTATGGATACCACTTCTCCTTCTAAATTTTTCAAACCAGCCCCTGCTTGCCTTAAACTCTTTCTTATCTGCATCACTTGTTACAGGGGTATTCTTTAGAAGGTCTTCGTGCAACACCCTGGCTTTCTCACAAATAATGGCCTCCGAAACACTATCACCCTCAACTCCTTGTTGTGTATCCAAATTAATAACAACTTTTCCACTTCTTCAAGTATTTGTGGTCTTTGTGCCGTTAATGTTCTTACTCCTTTTGCCACTTTAGCACCCATAATCTTATTTTTCTTCTTAAGTATAGTGCATATTGTTGATGTGGCTTTGTTGTACTGCCTACAAAGTTCAACAACACGTGTACCGTTCTCATGCTTCCGAATGATCTCTTGTTTCTCCTCTATTGTCATCCTCACATGAGCTTTCTGGCCTTTATCCTTACCACTGGCTTTCTTGGGACCCATGGTGAGATATATAATAACAAATTGTATAGACAAATCACCAAAAATCCAACAAAACACTGAAAATCCGCGAGAAGAATTGATGTGGGGGTAGTCACTGAGCGCGAGACAATAATAAACTGAGGGGCGGCGACGATCGCCGAACCACCACGCGCTAGGTCGGCTGTACGCGTATCAACAAACTCGCGTCCAAACTCGCCTCCCGAAGTAACCATCGCCTTCCGAGACAAATTTTTGGAGTAAATACACCTCGCCTTCCGAAAACCTCGCATACAGGGACAATCGCATTCCGAGGTACCACTGTACTGTAAATTGGTGTCAAGTGAGGGAGAGACAAGTGTTGAATGCTAAGCTGGTGTTACACCAACTTGTAAACTGAACCTATTTGGCTGCGAAAACATTCTCGAGATCCTGTCCCCCACAGTCGCTCCCATTGCTTGCTTGCATCAAAGCCTTGAGAGAGAAGGCCACCAAAAATATAATACAGTATTAAGAAAAATGAAGATGTGGCCGGGACTTGACTGTGGGCAAAGAACTGCTAGAGGGCCGGGCCGGGTCAGAGTACCCCACAATTGAATCGAGACTCGTTCCAGTATGCAGCATGTACAGCTCATTTCAGGATAGCAATAGGTATCCCATTTGCAGTATTGTACTTCTGCTTGAGTCTTCTGTTCTTTCAAGGATGGGTTGGGTGTTACTACTATAATTATTGTTTAATAAAGTGCGTGTTTCATCCTGTTACTGCATGTTGTGTGTAGTATTTTGAAAGATCTTTTACATTAGTGTGATGAGGCAACATTTTTTCAGAAAAGACAGGTATAAGCCATATTATGATACAATAATTGTTTTGAAACAAATTTTTTGTTTTATAGCCATTAATTAGTACAGTATACTGAATCCGGAAAATCATGTTCTTTAATTTAATTTAATATTTTTAACTGATAAACAATAGCTGCTTAACAACTGCTGGATATAACTACTATAAATAATTAACTGGGTTTAATTTAAATTGACTTGTTCAAAAAAGTTAATGGTACCATGTAGGAAAATTATGATCTTGTTCCTTTACATTTAGTTGAACTCTGTACTCCAAAGGCAGTATTCACTTCCTACATGATGACTTAGAATATTCCTGCAGGGCTTCACGTTTAGCATACAGTTATTTACTTGGTCTTATTGTCCTGTCTTGAAGTAAAGATGTAAATTATAAACTCCTTAAATTCAAATAAATAATTGGCATTTCTCCTGTTTTAGGTGTTGTTGAGTTCTTAACAAAAGGCAGTGTTTCTATGGACCATGAAGACTTCAAGGGTTTTGGGTACAAGACCTGCCTACAGAAGATAGCAATGACCAAGAACAATAATTCCTTGGTTAACTCAAGTGCTAACATTTATACCCACAACTATAGGCTCTCTGCAGCATACGACTTCGCAATCATGGCATATACAAATTATACGTAAGTGTCGCCTATCGCCATTTGATTAATGAAGTAAACGTCTATGAAGAGAGAGTTGGTTAGTGGTACCAGTCATATCGGATATCTTTTACAGGCAGCACTGATGCATCATATCTGCCTCCTGCTGCTCTTACCCCTAGCTTGGCCTAATTTAAATTACCATACTTTAGTTGCATTAAATTTACTTCTTCACTTGCTTTTCCTCATATTTATTCCACATATTTATTAGTGTTTGGCTTGCTCCAAAAATGTACTTGTGTATGGTGCCAAGATAGTATTGATACCCTTTTTGACATTACATTTTAATTTAAACCTTACCTGAAATATATCTCTAATATATTGTTACATACTTCACCCCCTCATGACCCCACTCCTTCACCCAACCATACTGTCGTGTGTGAAGTAATTGGTGTCCATTAATTTTAGGCAATAGTTACCCATTTACTACATTCATCCATGTTTGTATTAAGTGCAATAATAATAAACATTTTTGTGTACACAAGTGCACGTCATTTTTCTATTTTGTTTCTAATACTGTACTGTAGCACTTTTTTGTGTAGTACACCTGAATGGTATTATGTTGATGCTTGTGTCCATTTATTGTACCCAAACATTTTTCATTCAGTTCACTGCCAGTACTCTATTGCCTCCTGTTTCCAAATACATTCTCATCTTTATCATCTAACAGTTTAAACTTTGCCTCTCTTTCCCCCCCCCCCCCCCCCTCCCCTCCTTCATTCCCTGCCAACTACAAATACCAATGAAGGGGCAAAAGTTACAACCCCAACCCTAGACAAGTGAGAGCAAATGTCTCGTTCTTTCCACTGAAGTGTTCCTAATTATCAATGAATGATATTGCATTAACTTTGCAGCATTCATCTAGTCAGCAGTTGACTCAATTGCTCTAGACAGCCATTTATTTTTGACTCCCATTCATGTAAGAATGCCATATATGAAAGGGAAACCTTCATTTGCTCGTAACTCAATGGGTGTCTTAAATTTGTACTAGTGTCTGACTCCTAACTTAATTCTGAATTCAATTCTTAAATTATTACTTTAAGTTGAAATACTATACTTTTGCAAGTTTTTAATGAAATTCTATTTAATTCCTTGCATATATAGAATTTTAAATTGGATTCTGATAATGTATCAGTTTCTGATATTTGGATTTATTTACTCCATAAATTTTCTTGTAAGATCCTTGGGGAAAAAAATAGGTGAATAAAGAAAAATGCCTAAAATTAACTCTCTAATATTTTGAATAAATAGTTTTGGGTGTAATGATATCAATTTCTCTAAACTTTTCATTAAAAGTTTAGTAACAAGGTTTATTATTTTAAGAAATAAAAGCCGGCGAGATGTCGTATTTTTGTAATTAAAGGAACTTATAAGAACCCAATTCTCGTACATATACCGTGCGTGATGAGACTTCATGTGACATCTGTCATACTCTGAGGGTTAATGGGTATAAATAAGTCATTTTGGTGTATTATGAGTATAAAGTGGCACTTGTAGAATTTAAATGGACATAGAATGGAAGTAGAATGGAAGTTCATTATTGGAGGTAGAAAATGATTTATAGTATTAATTATAAATTCTGGCTTTCAGGTATGACTTCAAAGGGATTATAGACTACATCTTCCACAGTTCTGATACCATGTCATCTCTAGGAGTTTTAGGGCCAATTGACCCTGACTGGTTTAGAGAGAACAAGGTCATGGGTTGTCCACACCCTCATATCCCATCAGGTAAGAAACCTTACGTGTACATGTCTACTTTAGTGTAGTGTAGTTACGTGTACATGTCTACTGTTCATCTTTCTTGCAAATACAATATGATGTGGACAATTTTAACTTCATCCCCATTTCCTTCATAGTGTGTAAGGCAGTAAGGTAAACACTAACCCAAATATTAGTTAAATATTCAAGAGTGACCAACCTCTGACACTGGAATATCAGGGGAAACCTAGTACATTAGAGCATACATCGGCAGTGGTTGGGCCAAGCACATACCTGGTTTAGGAATTCTCACCAATTTTACAATTCTCAGAGCCTGCCCAGCATAAAAAACTTTTGCCTTTGTCTTATTCTATGAGGGTATCTGTGGTATGTAAGGGGTACCTTAGGTTTTTTCTACTAACACCACCTTCCTACTGCTGTAGTAGGTGGGGAAACTTCTCTGACTAGACTGCACATTGGCCACATGTTTAACTTTTTCATCAGATAACTAAAGGCAACATTGAAATTATTGTAGCATTGTCTAATACAGTTAATTCTGTATTGTATATAAATCAATATGCATCAAAATTTGTCATTTTGAATATTGCATTTTACCCACTATTCCTATAGTTTTTGTCGTCTCCATGAAAGGGCTTCCCTGTCCCCATGAAAGGGCTTCCCTACCCCATGGAAAGGGCCTAACACAGTAATGCTTCTCATTGGTTTGCCAAAATAAGTTTGCATAATAACCTTTCCAAGACACCCATGTTTGTCCATTCTCTTGAAAGTAAAATTTGTATACCGTAGTACATGTAAGTAGGTAATGACTAATAATGTTGAGAATGGATTAAAATCTTTATTCAGAAATGGGCATATTAACAGGTTGGTCATTCATTATTTGTAAAGAATTTTTTAATGATTGTGTGGACATAAGTGGATGGTATGTTACACGGACAATATATAACGCGTGTCTTTCATGAAAAATTCAAGGGGTGATGCATGAGAAGTGATTGAATAGCTAGTTAAATTTATAAATTAAGAATTTATTAATCATTTTGCATTTTATAAAGTACTGTACAAGTAAATTTGGGTTAGTGTAAATTTTTCTTGTTGTACCTTATTAATTTTTTAATTTTTAAATTTCAGATCACTTTTCTCTACTAGTACAACTCGAGATGCGACCTGTGTCTTTGACACTGAACCACCCAAATGGCCTCCTCCATAGGTAGCCAGTGGCAAGCTCCTCCACATCAAACACCTCTTGGGGGGCACAGTCCACTCATCAGTGGTCTTTGTATGAAGCCTATGTACCAGATGCATGTACAGTCCGTACCAGAGCTCCTAACACGGATACCTGTGACTCCACAGGGGTTTTAATATACTGTGATGGAAGTCCATGCCCAGATTCATTTTTGGCTGTAAGTTGTTGTGATGAAGTCAAATGAAAATTGGGCTTCACCTCAGGATCTTCATCTTGAGAGACAAAGACTGTGTAGGTCCCTTCCTTGTGTCGTGCTCCGTGCAGCAGTTGCCCTATCACCTGCCAGACCAATGAGGCCTTGTTCATGTGTTTTAAGGAGCACACTCTACAAGAGCATTTTCTGTGGCACTGGGACAAATTTTCATTTTTTTTAATGAGCCTAGATAATAGTCATTTTATGGGTGTCACGGTACAAAAAGCATTAAGGTATGAGGTTTTATGCATGAATGGATATAGTAAAGCAGATTCTAAAGTAAGTGGGGCTGGAACTTGTACAAAAAATAGAGCTGATATTTAGGTCTGATAAATAAAAGAAAATGGAAAAAAAAAACTGTGCCCCTTAACTCGCCTTTGGCTTCCCGGCTCGTTTGTGTCGCCTGCGGGACGAGCACAAGAGCTTAAGCCACCTCGATCTCACTTGTGTGTTTTGATGGGCCCAGCTTCCCTACCTCCTAACCTTCCACTTATCCCCAAAACCTTAAACTTGCTTTTCCTGTGCACCATCTTTATCTAAAACTTACTATTGTTTTGCCACATTTTAAAACTTTCCCACTGCATTTGTTGGGCTGGGACCATCCTCATTTTATCATGTCTCGTCTACTGTATTTCGCCTCACTGCCATTATCACCACCACCTGTATCATAAATCCACCACCACCTGCATCATATACCACTTCCTTCTATCTTCCTCCCAAAATCATAACTAGCGTAGGCCACCCACAGCCTCTCCACCACTGTACAGTTGGCTGTTCTCATTGTCCAGGCTTCCTTTGCCTTGGTTCTTCGTCACTGCACATTCTTTCTCCCATTGATCATAACTAATACATCTCATAGCAATTTCCCATCATAAAAGAAACTACAGTTACTTGACTTGCATAGACATTAAACATTCAAAGTTTCCAGCCTTGTCTTTTTTCAGCCCGCTTACTCTTCATCTGGTAGTTTTATCTTCCCTCAGAAAATATCCAGCCCATGCCTCTTGTGCCACTTTTCCTTCCACAGGGCTGTTCCTCATTCCTTAAACATCTGAAACACGCACCGTGAACATTGGACTCTTTACTGCTTTGCTGTTCTGTTATTTCATCATTTGTGTACCTGGGGATTAGTTGAAAGCTTCAAGAATGCATCAGCAGGTGTATTACATACAAACTACTCTGATCATTAGTGCTTTGAAGTGTCATTCAATGTCAGCCATGAGTGGCCCTTCAGTTCTTTCTTAGACTAGGTTAGATTATTTATGAAATATTGAAAATACACTTTACTCCTTTATTTATGACATGCTATTAAAAGTACTAATTGACATATCTAAAGATAGATATAATAGTTTATATAATTGATTATCTGCAATTATGAAAGGGAGTATGATAGTTTTGCTTTCAATGAAAGACAAGAGAAGAATCTATTTTAGGGCAACTTATGGCTTTTTATTTTTTAATAATCCTTTCCATGGTATGTGAATGGATCTCCAACATTTTATAATATAGTAATTGCATGTTTTAGCCCATTTTTCTGACACTTGAAAGCACCAAAGATATAGAGGTTTTCCTGTACAATACTGGACCAGTCCTTTTGAAAATTAATCAGTATGGATGCATTTGGCTTTGCATAGGAAAATATAATACTTTTGTTCATATGATTGATATTGATGTATAATTTTTGCAAGTGTTGATGTTAATATTCACCATCATTGAGTTCAGTCTTCACTTTTTGTGTATTTTACCATTTGTCATTTGTTCCCTGTGGCATTCCTCATTGTCATCTATAAATAGGGCAGCAAAGATTTTCCGCAAACCTGGACGTTTTTCTTTTTTTCACTATTGCAGCATTTGGAGAGTTTATCATTTTTCATCATACAGATACATTAGCTTCATCAAAATTTCCTCAGATTTCTAATTGCTAATTGGCAGATAGTTTATTATATTGGAAATGTTTGTAAATATGTTCATTATACAAATGTGACAAACAGGGAAATAAATAGTCATAACCTTTGTCTAACAATAATGTTTTTCTACAACCAGGATACACAGAATCGCCTCTCAATCTGGATTTAAATTATCTTCAGGTACACATCATCGGACATTTTAGTTCAGCTTCACACAATTCAAATAACTTTGGACCCAATTTTAGAATATCTCTTGATTACTTAAGGTTAGTAATAACATCAAGGCTGTCAGGAGTATGCATTGAAGTGTATTTACATCATTGATATTGTACGTTTCATGAAATTATTTAAAGTGGTTGAACCTGAGTCAGGTTAATGTGTACATGAGGAAGAAATGATCTGTTAGTTTTCCATATAGCATAGTGGACAAATAACTGATGGACATGTTTCTTCAGGCTGTCCTCACACTTAACTACTACTGGCTACTCTCTAATAGAGCTATTAAGAAGTTAAATATCTGGAAATGGTATTGGGAATAATGGAAGGGTATGTCTTTTTAGATATTGAACATCTATATCCACCTTAAATCTACTTTTGTTAACTTGTCCTTTTACTGTATTGTGGAGTTGATAATGCATTTTAACAGGATGCAATTTTCTACATCTTGTGCTAGTAGAGAGTGGCCAGTGTTGGTAGCCGAGCGTCGTCATTGTCCTGTGCCGGCAAAAGTTGTAATCACCAGGTAATACTCGTTGTATTTGGATTTTGATGAGGAAATAGTTTGTACCCACAAACTTTCCAGAGCTATTTGCTTGTATGAAAAAAGGAAGGAGCTATGCTTAGCTTCCCATATTTGTGGTAATTTTCCTGTGTCCTCAAACAAATTATATTTTATATAAAGACTGGTATAATTAATCTAGACAATGAGCTACATGAAGGTTATGAATTGTTTGTAACTGTTGTGAGGCTTCTTGAAGCACCTAGTCAGCAGATCTTCGGGTATACTCTGGTGACAGTTTGCAACTATTCTAAAGTAACACAGGCTACAAATGACTGCCATCAAAATTGTCAACCTTTTGTTTGAGATTTTCTAATGTTAGGTCTCGAGTAAAGTTTTATATACACAGGACCTCTTATAGAGGCTTATGAACAAATGTTTGACTGCTTTATATTTGTAGCCTATGACCTTCTTTGTTGTTTTTGTAAGGCATAATGTGTAGTGAGAATGTTTGTAACTGGTTTTGGATTAGATGTGTCCTGTCCTTCATAAACACTGGAGGCTAGTCTGCTCCAGTGAGTCCGCTTGTGCCGACTTGGTACACGACCGCCCCACCGCAGCAGTCCCACCCACCCTGTCGGCCCATACCACATCTTCTCATACCTTGTTATTTACATCTATTTTTTTATAAATCATGGGTTCACTCACTCATAATTTACATATCATTTTGTGTAGATTCAGGATGGTTTTTTAGTGGCCTCAATTTTTTTACGGAGTTACTTTGGAGACTGTATTAAAACAAATTGTAGATATCTCCATTTTCTCGTTAAAAATTGTTGCTAGTAATTGTAGTTTTTTATGGATTACAAAGAGGTCATTGAACCAACCTGACAATAGGTTAGATACTTCTTGCACAAACCCATATGTTAGCCCAAGTTAGTATAGTACAGTACTTATAAATCTATACAGTTGTATTTTAGTGTTCATTTATATCATGTGCAAATCCTTTACAAATATCATGATTTATCTTCACTTAAGTTTCCCAAAGACTCCCGCGTGATTTAATGTGGGTGTAGTTTGGGCCAAATACCTACATTATGGTGAAGGCTGTGGTAGCACTCGTTGTAAAGGTTTATTTTTCAGGTGGTGCCATGGCCAATCCAAGCCAGCCCTCAACCCTGACCTCACTCAGCCTCTTGCAAGGCTATCATTTTTAACAGACATTTTTATTGTAGTTTATATTACTTCCCATTCAATAAAATCCCACTTATTGGGTAACTGTAAGTGGTAGTGTAGAATAGTTGTAGAATACAGATTTTATTAGTTTTAACCTATAAAATGTTTAGGCACATAAGTGTCCTAAATCAGAGGGCAGCTAGAGCCAAGCTTGAGGGCAGGCTGGAACAGGACCAAATATTGTAGGTATTGCAGTACTAGGGTTAAGTGGTCTGCCCCTTTAAATTTGGGCTAGTGTTGGTGGCGGTCCTCAGCAGTACAAAGTGTCTCCCGTGCCCCGTGCAATGGTCATTATCATTATTATTCTCGACGTCAGTTCACCACCCAGTCCTCACCCGACCACGCGGTAGCACACGCGTCTAGACATTTAGTAAGGTTAGGATTCAATAATAAAATATTGCAGATTAATTGAGATTTTCATTCATCCTCCTCCAAGCATAAATTGGAAATAATTTTGCACGAGAATTGTGCTATATTATCATTAGGAGCTACAAGCAAGGACTTAAAGGTTAGAACATCAGCCTTATTCCATCACACATGCACATGATGTCTGATATCTAAGAATGTTCAGTACTGACATGTACTAAGCCATTTACATTAAACTTTAATGAGTTTAGTAATATAGAAAATTAAACAAGAATGAAGGCAAGCCTTGATCATTTATAACTTAATTCTGGGCATATAAAGGATATAATACTTCTGAATACCACCTTTCATGACCCGTCTATTTTCATGAAACGCCTTTGTCTTTCTTTTTCTTTTTTTTTTCTTTTTATGTAAGTTGGACACGTCACCACAATTATTTGGTCCTCCTGCCAGATAGGACCAACTCTCCTTCCCCTCTGCACCTAGCTTAGCCCAGTTTCGACAGTGAATGACTGCCCTTCTCACAGGTCAGTCATCTTGATACTCTTTCCTTTCAGATCTAGCCAGCATCTTTTCATTTTAGTTTGTCTTGCATGGCCATAACAGCCCTCCAGCTATAGTATATTTTACTTTTCCAAGGTTGTCTTCAGTTTATGTACTATTGCCTTCATGTATGTATATAATATATATGTATATAATATATATGTATATAATATATATTTTCTCATGCAAGTCTTCATACACTTTGTACTGTTGGCAAACTGTTATGAATTCATCATAGCCCAGTCACAATAGGTTTTCATTCAATGCTTCTAGCATATTAGCACTAGTTTTCCAAGGTTCAAGAAATGTTGCAAAATTTGACAATTATGCTTAGACAACATTTGTATGTGTGGGAGTGTGGCTTGCTAGTGACTGTCTACTACTGGGCAGTGTATGACTATGAGAACCACCCATCAGCTCTTTCATTCAATTTTAAACAGGTTCCTCTTTACTCTTGATATTTAAGTTTGCAGTGCATTGCTACCGCATATATAACCTCGGACTTTATTTCTCGTCTTGCTCATTCATTCCCCTCATTGAGTGGCGCCTTACTAGCTGAGGGGCTCTTGTATGTTACCCACGGGTGAGGGTAGCTCCTGCTTCTTTCGCCAGTTTCCTGTGAAGGTGTACAAATGACTTTCCCTATATGTTAGCCATGTATGGTAACCCCCACATTCCCCCCCATGTTCTTCTCTGAGATTACGTCAATGTTGGAGCACTAGTGTGTGCAGCTAGGCTATATCTGATCTCTACCTAGTGGTCCACAGTAATCGGTTCATGGAAAAAATAATTTATTTTTTATAGGGCTAGTATAAAAGTAGGGGCTCTGTTTGTGGAACTGATAGAGCAAAAGTTTGTAAATGAGCGAGAGACGATTTCCTGAAACGCCATGTGCTTAACATACAAATTTATTTACTAAATTAAAACACAAGAGAAAATGTATATACACATGGTAATTGGGGATAATTGTCTTTACTTTAAGTGGTGTAATAAGCAAATCTATGCACAGTATTCTCTCTTGCTGTTGATTCCCAGGTGACATAACACAACCTAATTTAACACTTGATATGAACACCTTGAGTAATAATTGCTGCCTAAACATCACTTCTATATGCAAGGGAGAATTTGGAGCTCAAATGATGCTCAGGATATTACTTGCATGCACATAAAACTGACATATGTTGTAATAACTTCATAAACACGTGCATGGTCAAGAACTGGCACTGCGTGGGATGTCTTGCTCTGAATGATCATACCAGAGTTTGGTCAGTGAGCAGCCCAGCAGCTGCACTTAGCATCTTGAAATGTGGTGTGTACTGTACATAAATAGCTGCTCAACATTCACACCACATACGCATATTTGTTCTTGGCCGTCGATGAATGGGGAGTCACCTCTTCCATCGCTAGTTGTCTCACAGGATGCATCTGGAGTTAGCATGATGACCAAACCACGCACCAGAAGATGAAAAAATTACATTTTGGTCCATCGTGGTGCTACATAGCCTTCCTGGTTTGGTGCCTTCTTTTTGATAATTACTTACTTGGCCCATCCTTGACCATTATCAAATTGTATCTGAATAACTGATTTACCTGAGGGGCCACTAACTCTAGTGGCCTCGACGAAGACGGGAAGCTGGCGGCTTGTCGAAGGACTACCCGTTTGCCTTGATCATTATTTCCAGGTAGATTTTAAAACTAACAGTTTTGGCATTTACAGCTTCAGCGGGTATGAGGTTCCATGGGTTCGAAACCCTGTGGGTGAAAAAGCATCTCCTGTTCTCATTTCTACATTGTCGCTTGTTGAGCTTGAAACCATTGCTCCTTGTTTGTGTTGCATCTGACCTTTTGAAGAAATTGTCCGGATCATCATCCTCTAACCTCTAACTATATTCAGTATTCTGAAGTATCTTCTAACTTCAAACAATATTTTATAAGTTTCAATGAGATCTGCCCTGTCATGCCTGGTTTGTAGTGTTGTTAGCCCTGTGGCCTTCAACCATTCATAAGAGAGATGACTTAGCTCTGAAATGACTTTTGTTGCCCAGGGTTGCACTTTCTTCAGAGCAGTTATGTCCTTAAAATTTGGTCTCCATGATTGGATACAGTAATCCAAATGATTACTACACCAGAGATTTATACAGTTGAATTATTACCTTTTCCTTGAAGTCAAAAGTACGCTTGATTATTCCAAGGGTTTGCATGGTTAGCTTTTCTGACTGCTGCTCCTACCTGTTGTGCAACTTTTAATGAGTGTTGGAGTTTAACTCCAAGGTCCTTTTCACCACCAATTTGCTATAATGTAATGCTATTAATTTGATAGTTATGGCATTAGTTCTTATGCTCCACATGCATGGTCTTGCATTCGTCAATATTAAAAAGCATTTGCCAGTCTTCTGATCATTTGTGGAGTTCCTGAAGATATCTTTGTAAGGCTTCAATATCATTACCAATTCCCCAATATTCTTGGGAACATGTATTGATGTAATTAGTGCATGTGGGATTGTTGGGAATCAAAAGTTTTTGGCATACACTTTCTTGTAGCTGCAACATTATTGCTTGTGTGATTGGTACAGTATTATTTACCACCTTTCCCTACCACACCACACGTGTGCCCACTGTGCTCTTGATTCCTTCTCACCCCTGTACCACCTCCTGCTGCTGCCCCGAAGTGTAAGGTGAGGGTGTGGTCCTGAGTGATATTCCCAAGCTGTAACTTGACACCATCCTCACATCCTCTCCTCCCCTCTCTCACGCCCCTCACTTAATCTCTCACGCACCTCACCCCCCCCCCTCTCCCACGCACCTTACCCCCCTCTCCCACGCACCTTACCCCCCTCTCCCACGCACCTTACCCCCCTCTCCCACGCACCTTGCCCCCCTCTCCCACGCACCTTGCCCCCCTCTCCCACGCACCTTACCCCCCCCCTCTCCCACGCACCTTACCCCCCTCTCCCACGTCCCTTATCCCCCTCTCTTACGTCCCTCACCCGCCTCTCTCACGTCCCTCAATATCTCTCCCACTCCCCCTCACCATCTCCCACTCCCCCTCACCTTTTCTCACGTGCTCCTCACCCTCTCTAGACACACCCCTCACCCATAATATTCGTCGTGCGAGTGGTAGTTATGTGTGAACCCCAAAATATTAAATCAGTTCAAAGTGTTAGATCAGAGAGGAACAGTGTGCAGCAGCTGGGAAGGTAGTGAAGGGGCCAGGGGTTCACCAGGCATTTACGCACTCACTTGCGAAACTTCTACATCCTTCAAGAACCATCGCGGTTTTGTTTACATTTCGAAACATCACATCACATCAAGTGTTTAATAAATGTAAAGAAAGCCACCGTGATTGATGCAAGATGTACAGGTTTCGTAAGTGGTTGATGACTCGTGGCTCAGACCCATGTCGGTGTTCCCTGTACTGTGGAGTGAGCCGTTGTGACGGGGGGGGGGGGGGGGGGGGCGTGTTAGATTGACTGGATTGAAGCGATCGTGATGTGTGGATTGAAGCGGTCGGAATGTGTGGATTAAAGCGGTCTGGATGGGGGGGGGGGAAGAAGAGTGTCTCGAGGCTACCACTATAATTCCTGCCGGCCACATGTTACAAATTATTCTGTCAGCAGTAAGACAAATTATCATTGTTTCATTGTAACGACGAGACGACCACACTTGTAAAAGGGGGACTAATGGTGCTGTGTAAGATATCTTTCATGTGTTCTTTCGAAGCTGCATTCGCACATATTGAGCACCAGCTCCTGGTCCCCGCCTTCTGGTCACCGTTGTCTGAATGCGTCATGACTGGATCGTCGTGTGTTGTAGATTTACGCTATAACCGGCGCTCTGCACAGGATAAAAGGTTTAAAATCAAATTTGTGTGGATACCACCTCAAATATAACCCATTATGTATAGACATTGCAGCCAAATTAGCATGTAACAAGGATGAAGATGAATTAGACCTAGGTATCCCCATTTCTGTTGCTAAGACTATATGTTGTAAACACTGGGTCTAATAGAAGATAAATTATCGAGCCCAAAAGGCATCAGGAATGTATATTGGCAGCACAAAACGTCCAGCAGACAGTGCGACACAGTGCTTGCCAGGATCTGCCATCTCCCACCCCTGAGATGGTGGGAGTGGACTCAGTGACCAGGAGTTGGGTCAATTCATAAACTCCATTATTGAATGTCCAGTCAGTAGACCCTTCAGACCAGCCTGTACAGTATAAGGCATCTGGAACTTTGCAATCCATTTTTAACCCGTATTCTTGAGCATATCCTGTCCCTGTATGTCTAACCAGCCTGCGGGATGGGGACCCTTTAATATCACTGATACTTCATTCACTCTGTTTTTTTAGGATATCCCCATAATACATTCTAAAGTTTGTCAGTGCAGACTACTCATCACATGGCCTTGTATGACTAACCACCCTGTGAGATGAGGAATTTTGTTTTTAGCATCACAGAGATAATTCTTGGCACTCTATGTATAGATGTACGTAAATATGGTAAACAAGTCTTGAAACTACTTTTATATTTACTCTCCACTAACTCGTCTGATGCTGTCCATGTACATCCTTCTATACGCCACATTTTGACCTTCCTAGTGTTACATATATTTGTTGCTTCCAACCACGCCAAATACAGTTTGTTTCATCTAGTATCTTGTCATCAGGTTTCCTATAGGATTTTTGTTTTTTGTTTTATATCGATGCGAGATTCGATTCTTTTATCATGCACGAATTATCAGTGGCAAGTCACCAGCCTTGTGGTGGTACTCTAATGGTAATAAGTATACTGTATGTAATGAGTTAGTTTTGTCCCTTCTAACTCATTTCCTTTACAGTTCTAGCATTTATAAAGTTCTTTCTAACATTTCTGCGACTTATCCGTGTGACTGGTTTCCTTCTATGTGCCCATGTTCTTTTGATCCTAGCTTGGAACAGTGCTGAACTGTCAACTTGATCAGTTCTATACACATGGAAGTGACAGTAGCGTTAGATATGAGAACATCGTTGGAGCAGGACGGAGATGGAGCCATGAGCGTCCTGGGTAACCCAACATTTCTTATTAGTTCCCTTATAATGTTATATGTGGTTATTATGTCCCGCCCCTGTTACTCGACCCCACTCTTCAGTGTTATGTTCTATTTCTATCTTTAATAAAGCAAGCTCTTTGGTCCCGCCTTTCAACTGTCAATGAACTGATGTACAGGTTCCTAAGCCTATTGGGCTCTATCTTAGCTACACTTGAAACTGTGTGCACGCGTGCTTGAGTGCTTGCCTGTAGTTGCTTCCAGGCAGGGGAGTGTGATCCAGCTCGGAAGATTTTGTTGCAGTTCCCACTCACAGCGTGTGAATATTTCCTTACATTTCTCTGCTTCATAAACCCGTTACAGTGGCCAGCTAACAAGTTCAATTTCAAGTAAGTTTATTGAGAAGAAAAAAATACATCTCAAAGGGATAGAGTAGCTTAGGCTATTTCTATGCTGGCAGCCAGCTAACACTGACCTTCAGGGAGGGGTTCCGCGCGTGCTCCGCTGGAACCCCCAAAGTCGTACTATATTTAATACCAAGATTAATATAATTGTAATTACTATTATTAAACAATTAAAGATGTCCCCCCACTCTATGCATACGTTTTCTTCCATATACAGAAAAGATAAGTCTCAGCTTAGTCTATTGCGGAGCCCTTATATAGTGTCTTGTATAAGTTGTCATCATATCTCCTATTTTCCTCTCATTTAATGTTATATTTAGTTCCCTTAACCTATCTGCATCACTCGATCCTTTTATCTCGTTTTGTTTAGTTCAGTTAATTTATTATGCACGTAATGGGCTCTGGGACCGAATCCCAAAAGTCATTATAGCTAAACAAGTTAGTCTTGTTCTGTGGAAGTATTCGTAAATAAATAAGTTTAGGAGTCCTTTGTCTCTCATATTATTTCAACAACAAAAGCTTAAATAGGCCAAGGAGTACCAGTTGTCCTTTAACCAAGGAGTAGAGCATTGAACAAAGGATTGTGGGTTACTTCCCAGTGAACTGTTTACATTAGAGAGGTGCCACGTTCACTCGCCTCAATCTTCTTCATATAAATAAAAAGTAAACGCCTTGCATGTTTTCACGTGTTAAAAACTTGACTGAATAAGTGCAGCGGCTAATCCAAACTCGCACTGGAAGAGCTCATACACGAAATTCATGTATGTATTGATGGGCAATAGTTGGGGTTGTGGCACAGATTGGCACCGGGAGGGAAGGTTGGTGCCGAGATGGATGGTCGAGGCAGGGCCAGGGATGGTTGGAGGGAGGGAGGACAGGGCCAGGGATGGATAGTTGGAGGGAGGGAGGGAGGGTAGCCAGGCAGGCGCCACAGCACCATTCAGTCAAGGCCAAGGCTCTGGCAGTGAAGGTGTTCCTCAGGGCAGGACTCCCACACAGACCGTCACCAAGGGTCCACCCGGACTCTCTCCTAGCTGTCTTCTTACATTTGCCATCTACTAGAAATTTAATACATCGAGGTAATGGGGCTTCAGGACACTACAAGTGACACTATAGTGAACGTTATGGCTCGCTGTGATGTGTAGAAAATGTGAACTTGTATATAGATCTTCGCTGGTGTAATTATAATTTTCAAAAGAACTTGCCGATTTTCGCATAAGAATGAAGTGCTTTGGGACAAACAAATGAAATTTTTGCTATTGTGAATAACGAATGTTTAAAGAGCTGCAGAACATTCAATGAACGTATAATTAATAGTCCATTGTGTCGGGGGTCAGGCAGCCAGTGTATATGTACGGACATGTTAGGTATATATCTAGGGGGACTTCCCCCCCCCCCCAACCCAAACTAGCCTCATCTAGCAGTCCTAGGCCTAGTACACACCGAGGCTTAATATAATGCATAAATGTCCTATATTAGGCCTAGGAATATTTGGTTTTAGCTTTATTTCCCCCCGACTGTGTAAAAATAGTCATACATTCTCATGTCACATGGTTAACTATCAAATACACATTTTTTATTTGTTACTGGTAATAGCCTAACCAAATCTAAATACTTTGCATTATAGTCACCTTATAACTTTTAAGGTGACCTTAGTCTCTATACGGATACGATACTAGTTTTAAAACTTATTCCGTTTAGGTAAGCAAGTTAGAAAGTTGTGTTAAATATATATCACCAGTGTAGTTATAGTAAAGCCTAGTTTAGCTTATTCGTGCCCCACATGTCCCTCGCAGCCGTCCAGTAGAGTACAGGTTACAGTGCCACGAGACACGTCCCTGCGGCTGAGCAAGAACCATTTGTTTAACCATAAACAAGATACAGCATTATAGTTACAGGTAATGCTGTTATAGTCATGCAATCCCCTCAGACATTAACATTGCTAATGTTGCAGGCGATGAGACACAATAACGTGGCTAAATTATGTTGACCAGACCACACACTAGAAGGTGAAGGGACGACGACGTTTCGGTCCGTCCTGGACTATTCTGAATGGTCCAGGACGGACCGAAACGCCGTCGTCCCTTCACCTTCTAGTGTGTGGTCTGGTCAACATTGCTAATGTTCCTGTGCTAAATAAATGTCTTAGCAAGTTGCAAGGGTAGTAGTCTAATTACAACTACTCTAATAAATGTGGAGTATAAATTATACTCTAATAAATTAGAGTATAAAATACTCTTATTACAACTACTCTAATAATAAATTACTCGCACATGTTGCAAGTAATAAACTTGCGAGATGTGCGAGCTTACAGGCGGTATAATACCCACACCCAGGGTTCACTTAGCTAAGTAAATTACAGCCTTGTGAGCTAATTACAGAGTTTAACATATACAAGAACAGTCTATTAGCAGTTTATCAAAATTGTGTGGTTGCGTAGTTGAGTGCGGCGAGCGCCTTCTTGCTGACATTTTATACTTATATATACGATATCCTTAAGTATATCCTTACTTAGAATATATAATATATGTGTTCCCTTTTTTGAGGCCGTGGGTCCCTACAATTGTAGGGAGGTGGTACCCCCTATATATATTATATATAATATATAATATATATACATATATATATATATATATATATATATATATATATATATATATATATATACATATATATATACATATATATATATATATTATATAATCATACCTAATTTTATAATGGTACTTCCTCTGGTTGCGTCTGTAAGGACCCTCGACCTCGAAGAGGAGGATATGTAGCATCGGCCGGGGGGGGGGGGGGGACCTTGTGGGGCATCTGCATACAATCACATCGCCTTCGCCCTCCCCCTCCCCCCTTACATATAAAACAATGATCATAAAAACACTGATCCAAGTATGAGGGAAAAACCACATTTGAAAAATATTGAGAATGCTGAATGCGTTTTCGGCTCATTTCGCCTTCATCAGAGCGAGACAGTGGATAATAGAGGTAGATTGACACTATCTTGTTCTGATGACGGCGAATTAAGCCGAAAACGTGTTTAGCATTCTCATATTTTTTCAAATGTGGTTTTTCCTGCATATATATATCATATATATATATACCAAGCCCCTTGGCACATAGGCTATAGCATATGGCATATACCATATAGGCTTGGTATATATACCAAGCCCCTTGACAGTACAGTGGATAATCCATGTTAAAAAGCAAGTACATGATGTTTAACTGTAGCTGAGGTGCAATATAAGCTGTGAGTGTTGGCAAGAGTGTGTTGTTAGCGGCTCTGATGGGCAAGACTATGCAGACCCTTCAGCCTCGGCCACTCTCGACCCCTGCTTAACCTTGCACACCATCTCTATTTATAACAAATACTGCTCAATGTCTTGTGTGCTTGCATTATATCGAGGTTACATCTAACGTCACTCGTAAAACACAAGATCAAAACACTGTTGTTGATTATGGGTTAGAAACTGCGCAAGGTTTCTCACAATATCGTTCATCCAAGTAAACGACTGTTAATACACCCCGGTTAGACTTTATTAACAAGGACTGGAATGTGCAAATCCCGGTGTAAGAGTTGCAGGCTGTCCAAATAATCTGTGGAGAACTTTTAAGTGCAGCTTGAGACGATGCCTAGTCAAGTTCACACTTGTGCCACCAAGGACAAGGCCCGCCCGAGTTTTAATAGTTAATATTTCTGTACAGGAATGTTATGATAGTGATTACGCTTAGCTGATAATGATGTTAGCGAGAGTAAATTATCAGCGGGTGTGGCTTCGTTCACTGCTGTGGTTGGCGCTGCTGTGGGCCACGCAGGCTCGGCCGGACGATGTAACCTCAGAAACACTGATCACAGAAGACTCCAACAGACTTCAAAACTTCCTGGGAAGTACAAATATTATGCAAACATCTCGTCATGATGTGATAACTAATCTAAATAGCCCCGGATATCGCTCGGCGTCCCAAAGCAATGACGACATACTGGAGAAGATCAAAACGGCGACGTCGACTAGGCTGGCGTCGTCGATTGAACTTGGCAAAAAGTTCTCCCAGGGGTACATAGACCTGGGCTCTCGTGACCCCGTTCAGGAGGGCGCCGCCACGTTAGCCTTCGTCTTCGACACTACAGGGTCCATGTCCGACGACCTGAAGCAGGTGATCGACGGAGCCGGCAAGATTCTTAACACCGTACTTGAGAAGTTTGAACGACCTATCCACAACTATGTTTTCGTCCCATTCCATGACCCAGGTAAGTAACTATTAACTTTATAGTTTTATTGACCTAATGTTATATGTAGATAATATTGGGGGACATTAAATGTAAGATGATAGCTATAAAAGTACAATTATAGTTATGGTAGCGGAAATAACTTCAGCAGCTATACAATTTTATAGATTTTTTTAATTTTAATTAAATTTTATGATTGCATTGCGCTGTACCAGGAAGGTCCGAGCACCAGAGGGTATTTAAAAAATATCTTAGTGATATCTGGTGCAAGTGTTTATCCTTGAGCTTCTCCCGCTGTACCCATGGCACAAATTAGTGTTAGTAGGTCATAGTACTTGAAGGGAAATAAACCCCGCAGTACATTGACCGCAGTGTTCAGTGTGTCTCACCATGTCACTGAGGAGGGCCTGACTTTCAGATCAAAACACAGTTCAGAAGGCCTATAGGCTCATGTAAGCCTGGACCCATTTACAGAAAATTCTTTTCATTAGAACATTTCACTTATTAATAATATAATATTAGTAAGCCTTCGTTATGTGAAGTAAGCTTCATATATGAAGCATACACTCACAGTATATGCTTCAGTGTCGCTGCTTGCCGGTTGTTCCTGCAGCAGTGTCGATGCACCGGCTTCGGGGTCGATGCAGCCCGTCCTCCTAAGGTTTTCCAACGTCAAGAAACTGTCGTACGACCCCACCATAATTTATCACGGGGAGAGCGTACACTCGCAAATGTCAACAAGGGGCGTACATAACTATGTATCCCTAAAGTTATCATGGAGGACGCATACGTCCCCAAAACTCATTTCGGGGTGTACGCTTCACTGGTAAAGTGATCACGGGAAAGATTTCTGACACGTTTAGCTAGATTAAACGGCGCTAGATACCTTACCCTCAGATCGTTGCGAGGATCAATGTTGGGTGGTAGATACGCTTTACTACCTCCTGTATCGCTCACATATATATTTTTAGTGTATCAAAGAGTCGGCCAGTAATACTAATGTGGCTGGTGTGTAACTGCGGCATTGTGTGCAGGGAAGCTGGTGCTGGAGGCCACGTTGTTCCAATCTCTTCTCCCACCAGCCACTCCATTATTCATTTCCCTGTTGGTTTAGCTTGGATACAAGGAGCAGTAGGGCCTCTCAGCTAACTGCCTTGGACACTATAAGAGAACTCGACCGAGAACTGCTAACTCTTTACAGACTGTCATCACTATATACGCTAGGCTACAGTAATACTAAAAAAGGTTAAGTGGTACATTCGCCAGTTAAAACAAACATTTATTTCAATCACTATTATTACGCTTAAAACGCACCACACTGCCTCCATACTAACACAACTGCAACTCTTCCAACCCTTCCATTCTTACCGTACAAAATCATATACACGGACTACCAGTGTATCCGGGTTAATCCCCACTCCCCCTCCTTCATTACTGCAGGGACCTGCATTGCCTCATCTCAAATGCTCCTACCCAGACTCCTACTACTTTAACCTGAAGGTTATAAGGAGAGTGAGATAACCTGTGGGGCTTCTGGTTAGTTAGAAGCCATAAGCCATGGTAAATCTTATCTGTCTAATATATATAAAGAGAATGTCTGTCTGTCTACGTCCATGGTTGGAGGCCAGACGCTTCGCGCTAGTCTTACCCAACTTTGCACGGTGAATGATCAGGGGTACGGGACGAACATAGGCTGGTCCAGGGTTGACCTACTGGACATATTAAGAGGCAGTCGGGTCTAATAGTGATCCCCTCCGCATGTAATTAGTGGAATGCGGCGGGCCGAGTCCCCAGATTTCTTTGCATTTTCTGAGAAAGTCTGAGAAAGGGGAATGTCTAAAGAGAGGGATTTTTAATTTATGCCGTCCATTCAACCCGTCTTAAGATTTTTAAACGTCAAGAAACTGTCGTTCTAAAGTTCCCTTATCCTAACCTACCAGAGGACTCAAAACAGAAAACGCTACAGTACGATAATTTTTGGCTTTAGGTAGGGTATACGTCAAAATGCGACGTTCAATTAGGACAGGTTGATCCATTTGTGTTTATTATTCGATGCGATTCATTGAACTAATTTTCCTTTAAGGTTCGCTCAAAACTTAAGAACGAACTGCTCTGGAAATCAAAATGTTGTTTTAGTGAGATATGTGAGGGTGGTGAGGTGTGATGAGAGGTACTGGCCCCCGTAGCCTCCTGTAAACACAAGTTCCCCTCTGCCACCCACCTCTCCCAGGGGAGGCAGCTGTTGCTTCTCTAAACACTACTTCCTCAGACCTGGTCACCCTCACAGCTTTGCTTGTCCAGATGATTCTCTTTTCTCCCAACTGTTTGATCGCTCGGCGGACAAAAATAGAATACAATATACTTTTGAAGTACAGAAAAATGTGGAATGTCAGGGGTTGTGAATTAAATTTTTTTTAATTGTGGCAGATGTACGAACTTGAGTACGTCTCAATAATGAGCTAAGCATATGTATAACGAGAAACGAGCGAGACCAAAGAGCTGAAACACTAAACTTGTAGACTGCAGAGTATTCGTCCGTCAGTACAACCTATTCCCATTCCCGGCGCTATAGTTATTGACAGATTGTTCTACCACAGTAAGTTACCAGAACGATTCTTTCTCGCAGACCAAATATCTGTTCTAGATATTATAGATTCTGACGATTTTTTTTCAATAGCCTATTTATATTTTCCCTGTTTATGCCTTTCATTTATTTGTAAACGAGTCAAATCACTTCACAGGAATGTACTCCTTAGTCCTTAATTGTTCGTTAATTTATTTTGCGTCTCATAACATTCCTGTAGCAGATAGAAATGTTATCAATGCACGTACCTAATACCCATCATATGAGGGTGAACAAGAGCTTATTTCCAAGATTTCAAAAGAGGAGCGGGCTGGTTGAACACGAGTAGATTTTCAAAGGGGGTCAATTTTAGAACACAGACGACAAAAAGGGGCGCCAATATAGGAACATCCAGACACACTTCATTAGCAGACACACAAGTACAGCATCGGTTCACCTAGTTTTGTATAATTAACCATATTTATTTTCAACTTTCTGACCATATTGTGACAATTTATAGTAAAGTTTATACATAACTAGATGACAGCTATGAGAACTAGCTACCATTAGTACTTCCCAACTGTCAATTCAACTCTAATATGATCCGTCACACACTCCGTACTTCTCTGCTCCACCACCTACTTCTTATCTTTTCTCCTCCCCACACCTGCTGCTCCTCCTTCAAAGTATGCACAAGCACAACTATTAGAGCAAGAGAGTGCAAGCACATTGTATGGAGACAAAGAGTGCAACATTTACTCATATATCTAGTCCCAATTAGCTTGATTAATTATTTTCTTTACGTAAATAGTTCTGACTATTAGGCCTAGTATGCTCATTAAATCTATATATTAAAAACTTGCTATCTGTGCCCATTTTTCTTTATTTACTCCTTCCTACTTTCATTGTTCTCCATTACTTAACGTGTGTGTAGGTTTAGTTCACATAAACAGCAGTGCATTGATGACAGTAATGTGTATTAATGAGGCCGTTTGACATGTTATGTGCACAGCCATTGTGTAGATGTGGCACTCACCTGAGGAGGGCCAGACCGCCCCGCTCGCCAGATGTAATGGTCATCAGCCCCTAGCCATGGGGAAGGGGGAGGGGGAGAATTTGTCAGGAAAAAAAAGGCCAAACCAAGCGCCATTACGTCGGTCACAGGGTTGCCACATTGGGCTACTTGTAGCCCAGTTGAAAAGCTAGCTATGTATGTCGCTACTTACTACTATTAAGATAAGCTGGCTTGTGTACTCTTGAAAAGGGAATCAAACGCTAACAAAACTATTTGACTAGTTTTATAGTAAAATTCGTGACTTTTAGTTCTTCAGCTCGTGACTTCCAGCAACTCAAATCTGGCATCCCTGAATTTACGACTATATAGCACTTGGAAGGGATCAGGATAAGGATGTCACCAGTTACAGCCCCCGCTCCTGTATAACAGGATAAGGATTTGGGATGGGACGAGGTGGGGGGGAGGAATGGTGCCCAACCACTTGGACGGTCGGGGATTGATTGATTGCCGACCTTCATGAAGTAAGACCGTCGCTCAACCATCCAGCCCGGTAGAGTCTGCGAGTCGTGGGAGACCTAATTTATCTCCCACGGCAAGGCAAAGAAAGTACAAGTAATCTACTAGTTATGGTTGTTAATTAAACAGCCCAGCTTACCAGTAACAGTAGTACGTAGAAGTAGTAGGTAGTCAGGCCAGAGTCAATTCGGTCACGTGGTAAATGGCGTCGCTTGTGTGAGCAAACGTCATTTACGTGGTGTAGTTTCTCATGGCGATTATAATAGTACTTGTAGCCGAAATGGGAGACCTTTATTTGCCTTGCATATTAAGGGCAGAAAACATTAGCATTATTAATAACACAAATCGTTACAATTCTGAACAGATGAACAGCAACACACATTATCTACGGACCTCTTCCTTACAATAGGGTTGACGCGGCGCATCTCATCCTACGGTCTTCCTTGCCCAGCAATCATATAATTCATATACAACAATACTACTTAAATATGAAATTTTCTTGCTCTTTTTGAAGTTTGAGAGTAAAGATGATTAACTCTTTATGAGAGTGAAGTTAATGCTGACTGAGGCAGTGTGGCTTACAGTACGACACCTGCATGTGGGACTTAACAATCCACATCACAGGTAAACTGCTGGTTCAACCTTGAAGACGAGCGGACGTCTGGTAACCACCTCCGCCTGGCAGCCGCCTGTTCACGTCTTGTTTTCGCGTTTTGGCTTTGCTACTGCCGTTTGGCATCCCCTTTCAGCGGTCCGATTGTACGACGCGTGGCGTACATAACGCCTTGGGTCACGGGATTCTTGATAGATTTTTTTTTTTTTTTTTTTTTTGGCGTGTACTGGCTGGTTCTCCCAGCGGGGTGACGGTGTTCGGGGGCCGGCTTGGCCGAGAGGTGCCGGGGGTTGGCGGGTCTTGGTGGGCGGCCGGCTTCTGCTATGCCGGGGGACGCTGGATGACTTTTTGCGTTTTAGTTGGGGGCCCTAGTTTTGGTTTTGCTACCTGGTGTTCTGTGTGTGGAACGGGGCCGGTGCTTGTCACCCTGAGGGACTCCTGGGGCTCCCCAATCATCTGCCTGACTGCGTTTTTGCGCCACATGGCGTATTAGTTTCTAGTGATTGGCGTCACGCTCTTCACGCCAATCGTGTCACGCTCACGCTCTTCACGTTAAACCTCATATTTAATGTAATGTAGGCCAGTGTAGTGTCAAGAATTTCAAAAGTCCAGTACTGTAACTCTTTAGCTGCCTTGGCTGAAAGCATTTGTTAATATTTATGCCTTGACTGTTGCAGAGGTGGGCCCCATAACTGTCACAACAGATCCTGAGGAGTTCCAGGAGTCCCTGAAGAAATCCTTTATTTCGGGTGGTGGCGATTGTCCTGAAATGGCCCTGAGAGCAATCAAGATGGCTTTGGAAGTTAGTCTCCCATCCTCTTATGTTTATGTCTTCACTGATGCCCGGGCCAAAGACTTCTACCTCCTGGATGATGTACTGAGACTCATACAGAAGAAACAGTCACAGGTTAGACATACAGTGTTAAGCACCATTGTGAGGTTTTACATTTAATAAATTGCAGGTACAGATTCATTATTTATATAATTTTTTATTTTGTTTTAAACTGTATGTGTACAGTATTGTATTTTGGTAGTACACAGAAGGAACAGGGTCCTCTGCAGTGAAATTTGTGATATTCAAGTTGCTAGCTCACATGTATCAAACCCCTGCCACTGAGTTTATTAAGCTCTCCAGGTTTTAATACATTCAACCCTTAATGTAAAATGGGGAATGCCTAGTTCTGAAGAACTTCTATATGGTGATTTCATAGTGATCTTGATCATGATACTTAAACAGTCCATATGGTCATGATGCCCAGAACCCGTTGCATCAAGCAGCAGTCCCTGAAGAGTAAAGTAATTCCTCCTATACCAATAATGTTTCACCTGAGAGAGCAATCTTATAGAACCTCTTTTAAAATTGTTCTCTTACTGTATGTAAGTAATCTATTTATGCTTAGGATTGTGAATGTTAAAAAAGTTAACAGAAATCTAAACTGACATTAAGACACATTGATTATAAAGGGTAAACATTGTTCTTAATGCAAATCAACTTGGAACTAACCTTGTAGAGAAGTGGATATTAGTTATAATTCCATGACAACTCACTTTATTTGTAACTTGGTGACTTAATCTAACCGGCATAGAAAAGACCTAGGAAGTGTGGCTAGCTGGAGTGAGGGCTTTTGAAATGGGGTTACACTTCTTGATATTATGAATTACACATTAATCAATTCTTTTGAGTGAAGATCGGATAATTTTTAATACAATGAAATAGTACTTTTAGAATCACAAACTAGTAATATTTTTATTTGTATAATGTAGATCATAAAAATGTTTTAAGCTGTACAGTATGACAGAGTGGTTTCCTTCCTGCCAGGTTGTGTTTGTGATGACAGGCGACTGTGGTAACCACACCCATCCAGGTTATCAGGCCTTTGAAACTATTGCATCCACTTCTTCAGGCCAAATTTTTCACTTGGATAAGAGTGATGTGAAGGAGGTTTGTGACTAATTGGTGATATAACTGGTAGATTTATTGGTGTTATAAATGGTGGTTGTATAGAGATTTTCAGTGGCAGTTTGTGCAGTCGGAGGCTGCCATGTACATTTAATTTTATTTATGAAACTGTCTTTAAAAATGTGTTCAGTGTTAGTTAATTGATAAAGCTGTACATTCTAGTTATGTTTGATTTGTTAAATAGTACTAGATGTCCACAGTTATATTATTTAGATATGGTTGCTTCATGCTTATAAGTACTATTCAATAGTCACAAAAATTATTGCTTTCAATTTAGAATTTAGATAATATTGCCTCGGTGACAGATTTTCAGTTTTATCTACCTGATATTTATAAAATATTTAATATTTTTTTTTTTTACATTTTTAGCCTCTCGTCCCTTACATCTTAGGTACTGAATTTTGTGCGATTGTCATTGGAATCTCGTAAAGTGAACCTTTTGTCTATTGATCGAGTGAGTGAGGGCCCTGGTGAAGAAAATTTGCCACTCTTGGTAGACCGGACACTCAAGCATTTCACAATCTCCGTTTCAGGAGAGAAACCCAAGATTCAGGTGAGGCTGCTATCTTATAACTATTGATTATGAAGGTGGGATGGTATTATGTGATTTAAAAAAAAAAAATTATTATTAAATTTGCAAAATTTTAATAATACCAAATTTTATTACCCTGTATTAAAAAAATAACAAAATGAACAGTATAGTTCATATATGTAAATTGTTTATCTAAGAACCAAATACAGTATTGATTTTTAAATGTTGAAAACTTTGGCTTTTGTTGAAGGTTCCTAATAAAATTTGACTTGTATAGCACCCTACTGTGTGCTGTCTGTGCTATATGTTCTCAATATTGGTAACATGTACTGTAGTAACTTGAGAATGTTTCTTCACATAAGCCTTACTTGAAGCTCAAAATGTTTATACTGTACTACATACAACTATAAACAGGAGATGAATATTTAAATTATGCATTTTAGTACCCAGTTAACTTTTCATGTCATCTTAGGTTACTTTATAACTCCAAATTCTGATGAGCTATAAATACAGTATAAATATTTTAGATTATTGAGAGAGAGAGAAAGGGGAGGGAAGAGAAAGAAAGTGGGGAAAGGAAATGGAACTATTAGGGAAAAGTACCAAGCCATTACGACTATACAGCACTGGGAAGGGTTCAGGATAAGGAATGGTACCCAACAACTTGGACGGTCGGGGATTGAATGCCGACCTGCATGAAGTGAGACTGTCGTTCTACCGTCCAGTCCAAGTGGTTGGACGGGGTGGGGGGAGAGAAAGAAAGGTGTTGTTATGCTTGTGCTCTTTCAGATTTATGGTCCAGAAGGGGAAGATGTGAGTAAGAATGAGGGAGTTGAGAACTTGCTGGCTCTGGAGAATGTGAAGATTGTAGGAGTCAAAGAGCCTTTGCCAGGTGAGTATAATACTGTAGTTGAAACTGTAATAACCATCTGTCTTACTCAAATGCAGATATAATAATTATTGACTGTGCAACTGTTGGGCACATCATGCATGTCACTTTTGGGGGGTTCCAGGGGTTACTGCTCCCATAGCTTGGTCTCTGATCAGGTTCTACTGATCCTGTATAGAATTACAGTAAAACCTCAATTCAACAAACTGGATGGGACCAAACCCAATTCACTGCTGTGAGGGATTTGTTGCAACTGGAGATGCCTCCAGGATACATTTCCCATGCCTTATGGCCTAATTTCAGTTGGAATTTTTGTTCATTTTGACCTTTAATAATAATAGACAACAATGAAATGAACATGTCTGCAAACAAATTTAACCAGTTCTTGCTCATTTCTCAAGTCCGCAGCTTCAAAACTCATTTTCAAAAGGTAGCAAGGCTATACCTGAGTGAACAAAAACCTTGTCAAATCGAAATGAAAACAAACCATAGAATTTGGTTTTAAATATTCTCAGTAGCTTTCCCAAGGCTCCAACTGTGTCTTTAAATGTTGAGTCAGTCTACAAAAATCATCAAAATCCTGACTGGAGCCATATTAAGAGTTTCCTTTCATACCCTAATATTTCCCATGCTCTTTGGGCTGATTTCACAAAGTAAAATTTTCATTTACTCCTGTCATATGAAGGACAACTACAAAGAAAGCCTGTCTGTAAAGAGATTTAAGTATATCTAGTTAATTTATCACACCCTAGCCTTGAAACCTCATTCAAGGCAAGGGTTAATTTTCCCACACCCTCTCTCCCCTGTTCTTGTCAATCTCTTAATTGAATATTTTGACATCATTCTTCTTCCCACTATTGATACTCTCATGTTAGGGATTCTAATCATCCTATAGATTGATCTTCTTAGTTAATAATCTTTCCTTCCTCTACTCTTCACAGATGCCGTCTTGTTGAATTAACTCTGATACACAATACGTCCAACGTGAACCTTAGTCCTGGCTTTATTGCTGTTGACCCTTCCCTTTTACAGTATATATTGAAATGCTCTAACCTTCTTAACAATTGTGACCTGACAAGCTTTGCCCCTGTTGCTTATTCCTACCCTTTTTCTTACTTTTCCTCTTACTCTTATTCTTATATTCATCCTATTCTTAGCTTATTCTTATATTCATCCTATTCTTAGCTTATTCTTACATTCATCCATTCTGCTCCTCACCTTTATATAAATTTAGATTAGATTTAGATTTTTTATTCAGGTAAAGGTACATCCATTGAGTTACACACATAATGATGACTTTAAAGATAGAGATAGTACATACACTATCTAAAGCCACTAGTATGCATAGCATTTTGGGCAAGGTGAGGGGGGGGGAAACACTTACACTAAAACTTAATAGTAATTGAGCTTAAAGTATAAATTGCATTGACTGACTCTCACTCTTGTATCCTATGTACAGTATGCCTGTACCTTTCTCTCTTCTATGACACAACTCGATAATGGTCCAGGACAGACCTAAACGTCGTCGTTTCTCCTTTTTTCTAATGTGTGGTTTGGTCATCATATCCTTCAACATTGTATTTCTAATTCAGATATGACATGTAATATATTACATTGGTGTAGCAAAGTAGCTTATCTTTGCTAACAAGAATGACCATTGGTTAATTTCCAGTGAATATAATAAAGGTAATTTTGGCAGGTCGATATAACATCTCGGTTGGCAGCGAGAGTAAATACACTGTACGAGCAACAGGACTCTCTTCTCTTGACTTTGAGCATGGATTTTCTCTTGAGCCCACCACAAACTTTAAAGAGACTTATCACAGGCCTATAAAAGGTAAGATATTCAATTGTTTCTTGCTTTTTATTAATAGTTTCTGGAATGATGATGTATTGTATCATTCAATGATGATGATTGTATTGCATAATAAATAATTTGTAACTGTAATACAAGTCCTTCATGGCCTTTAAATTATAGCTTGAAATATTATGTAGCAACTTTATTAACTACAAAGCGTTGGTTCTCAAATAAAATTTATGCTAGTAAAAATCCAGTGTTGACTATAATGAAGTGCCTCTTTCTGGGTGCTTTCCGTGATGAAAGATGCAGTGGGACATCAACAAACCAGCCACCTACTTGCTATTCAAACAGCGAAGATATACACATGGATCGAGATAAAATGAGTCACTCTATAAACCCATGGGAGAATTACCAGGGCATGAAGGTAAGCAGAAACCCCAAGCAGCGGGGCCACTTGCCAGAAGAACAGTCACAAAATGCCGCCAAAGCAACTAGACTATGAATGGCAACCATGGCATACCATATAAACAAGCATGCAAATGCCAGTGCACGCACAGCATAACCAAAAGAATGTCCTTAGCCAAGGGTTCAAACAGAGGAATCAAGATTCATAAATAGCCCAAGGTGAGGCTCTCTACCCTGGTTCTGAGGCTTGCTCGCGAACACACCCGAGATGATAACTGACGGTGCAAGGGCAGCATTCTTGAATACTCGGGATGAAATCCCAGAGCACATGGAGCCCAAAACACAAGAGTCAAACCAACAAAACAAGGTGGATCTAAAACACACATGAATTGAACACTAAAACACAGAAACAATGAACAAAGCAAATGGCATGTTGGCCATCGTTGGACAATAAAGTCCAAGGATGGCCGGCACTTAGCTTAAGCGGTGGGACTTTGCCCACAACTATCAGACTGGAACACTACAGGCAGATTCAAATGCTACCTCATCAGCAATAAAACTGAGATGGAAAGCTGACTGAGGGCTGGGGCCAGGCTGCCTGGTGGATGGTAATGGTGCTAATGAGTTTCGAGCTAGTTTGAATGAATCCCTTGTTCTGTGTGAATCATTTGTAAATTGTTTTGCCAATTTCAAGGTTCCTTTTTTTGTGAGCCCTCCAGTTGTCTGTAAAGCTTCACTGACTTTCTTGGGGCTTTTTTCCAGTGGTGTGATGGATTGTCACTCTCTCTATAGGGCTCTGTGAGTGTGGGCCAGATTCTGGCTTTGGTTTCCAGTATGCTAAACGGAACTTTCTGTATGGAGCAATCTCGGCAAGATAGCTTCAGGGCGCCACTGGTGGAGCCCACCAGTGGCGCCCTCCTCTAGAAATATTCTCATGACAGAATTAAAAAGGTTTTCACATGCTTTTACAGCATATATTTCATGACGAAAATAATTTTTTTGTGGATTAAGTGGTATGACCCACACAGCTCTTTTTCTGGCAGGAGAGTACAAAAGGGGATGGCATACTAGATATTGATGTTGCTGTAGATGTTAGTCATAATTTTTCTTTTAAAATATGATAGATGAGTTTTGTTTACGAAGTCATTGATTTCTTCATCAGGTGGGTTATCCTATGTGGTAGTTAAGCCAGCAGATGTTACGGAGTTTGGAGATTTATATCGCCTGCAGATGATATCACTTGATGGTGTTATCCTTGAAGATTTGCCTCTTCATCGCTTGCCTGGATCTCATCCCATTTACAATGGTACATCTTTCCTTGCTCCAAATGAATCCTTCAACATTAAGGTTAGTACTACAGGAGATGAAGTACAATGTATGTGATGGGTTTATACCCTTGTTAGTTATTATTGAACAAGATTACTTGATTACTTTAGTTGCAGTTTTGTCCCAATAAGACTATTCAGCATACAAATTTGTTTGTACGATGATTAAAATATGCATTTCTAGGTATTATTTTTAACTTATTATAGCTGTAGTTGATGCTTATGTGTTTAAAGCTTGCATTGTCCTTTTTTATCAGTATTTGCATTACATATATTTTATTCTGAAGTAAAAGATATGAGTGAGCATTTTGTTTAAATTTGCATGATTTAAACAGAATTTAAATAATTTCAGATCTTTGGGCGGGACGAACATGGTTATCAGTTTGAAAGGATTTCCCCCACAGCAATATCCTCCCAGCTACCATGTAAGTTCAAGAAGAAAATGGATGAAAAGGTTAAGTTGTCAAACACGTTCATTGGTACAGAACAATTTGCCACTTATTTGTTATATCAAAATTTTTCTGATATATGAATTGGTAAATTTAATTTGGGCCATTGTTTTATATCAAAAATCTTCCCTAAATCACCCTTTCATTTGTTCTCTCCACCTTAGACACCTATAGTCAGTGTTTGCTTTGGTTATGCTCACGATTACATTATTGGAACATTCAAAACTTGCATTTTGCTTGAATTGTCCATTAATTTATAGTCTGAAATGCTTCATGAAGCAATATGACCATATTGAGTACAGTATTTGAATAGGTAAATATAAATACTATATATAGGATATCTGGATTGAAGTGTAGGTTAGACACACATGAATGAGTTTGGGCAAATCAAAATACTGTAGGAGCTGCCTCAAATGGGCCAATAAGCTTTTTGTAGGTACCTTTATTCTATTGTTCTATTGTTATCATGTAATTATTCAACCCATCCTCCTGTTTAGATGATTTACCATAGTACAAAGACTGACGTACTAAGCAATTATATACATTAGTAGAATTTTGTTCTATTCACTTTACGGAGTCAGCAAGGATTCACGTTATGGATTCTTTTTGCAACTTAAATACAAAATCTTTTCCAATTTGTCAAAATTCAATAGTACGGATTTCTACTTTCTAATTATGTTGTACGTCGGTATATGTACTATGGTCCTCATTGTCACTATAAGTACAGCACTACCAAAACAGGAGGATGGGTTGAATTATTGGTTATTTATTTTGTGCTTTACTTTAGTTCCCCCAGAAGTGACCTCAGCTGATCGAGTTAATGGGTATTTTGACGAGCCCGCAGTGATTACTTGCCATGTTAAGACACTCGTGCCATTTACACTTTCTTGGCAAAAAGATGGAATTGAACTAGATGGCCAGAAGACATATCCGTAAGTTATCTAAACAGTATGCTTGGATTAATATAGTGTATTTTAAGCTAAAATGAAAGCTTACCAGTTTAATCGGTATTGTGATATATAAACTTGTTTCAATTATGATTACCCCCTAATTGATCTATTGATCTGAAAAAACTGATACCATTTATCACAATACACTCCTTCATAAACTTTAGTACTATAAAATGAAAGGTTTTACTAATTATATTCAGTAATATTTCAATAAGAGACAAATACCGAGCCATAAATGACTTTGCCTGTTTACCTATCAGTGACTATGGGGGGAGTGAGATCTAGCTGTTTATGCCATGCCTCCTAGTTGTTCATATGTGGTGCACTAATTACCCCTCTCAACATTAACATCTCTCATCATGTTTCTTTTTTTAAAGTTGTGGATGGAATTGGTTTAAACAACCTCTTCCTTCAATGCTTTCCACTTGCCAACCACTTGTATAAGGAATGAGAACATCCTTTCATTTCGTCAACTCGATTGCATGTCCAGCTTCCTCTGATTTCCCCCTTGTCGTATTTCTTCTTAATTTAAATAGGCTTAATTTATCCACCTTATCTATTCCCCTCAAGTTCTTGTATGCAGTTACAGTACCATATCCCCCTCTGTTTCTTCTCAACCAAGCCCAAATAGCCCAAATAAGGTGACTGATGGCATCTTGTAGTTTAGCACTATGTCAGTACAGTAGCTTTGGGAAGCCACCCGAGCTCAAGCAGAAATTGGCATTTCATTACATTCAATGCTGGTGTTTTGCTATCGTTATTACTGCTAAGCATATGACACTACAGTACTTCTAGTTATTTTCTGTTATGCCTGACATTATACAGTACAGTACAGTACTGTGCTTCCCATTTTCTTGTTACTGCAGACACCTTTAAAGTTTGAAACAATGTTATGTTAATGTATTTTTGTGCATTTTACTAATAAAAGTTTTATACTATAATAAGATAATGATAATGTAATAATTACAACTATGTTTTGACATTAAAGTACAAGAATTATTTGTGTACTTGTTTGTCAACAGTCAGTCTGCAGAAGTGAAATACGTAGTAGATTTTCCCAGCCGTGAGGATGAGGGACGTTACACCTGCGTTGCTTTGAATATTGCTGGCAGTGCCTCCTCCAGTACTTTCCTTGACATGAAAGGTGAGCTTTTGTATGCAGCTTCATCAGTAGCCTCTGGTGCTTGATTTCCCCCACATATCCTCTTGATGTGTCAGTAATGTTTTGTTTGACTTTACTGGCTCTAATTTTCAGTCCTGTATTGTACAGTACAGTGCTGTATTTTAGCATATAATCTTACAGCTGTAGTGTAATGCCACCTTTAGTACTTCACTACATCTTTATAGTTCATATTTATATTCATTCCTACTTAGTACAGTACAACTTTTATGTAGCAGTAACTAAATTTTTCAAGAAAAATTTTAGCATCTAACAAAACCTCTGAAATTCTTTTAAAATATCAGTGTAATTCCTATAACTTTATTTGGTATTTGTAAACATTCTGTAGTCTCAATATATTTCTTACTTTAAAAACAAGTTCTTTGCAAGTCAGTCTAGCTCTGAATTGTAATTTTTTCTTAGCTTACTGCATCTTCTGTTGTGTTGTAGCTAGTTATCTTCCAACCCCAACAGAACCACCCCCACAGATTGCTGCTCCACTCAATGCCACACTGCCACCATCTCAGGCTGCTGTATTGTCATGTGATGTCAGCTCCACTGTGGAGTACAACTTGACCTGGTACCGCTATGTCGTCCAGGGGCAGGTTCAAGATTTCTTCGGAAGAATGGAAACTAGTAGGTACAATCACCCATCTGGTAGGATTACTTCAATCTCCCTTCTTTATAGGGTAAATACTTTTATTTTCTGTTTGCCGCATTTATAGCTTTAAACTGGAATGATTAACATTAAGCGAGTTTGTAGTATTGTGTTAATGTTGGAAAAGTTCTAACGGGCTTTCAAATTCAACCTTTTATTTAATACGTCAAACGAGGGGAAAATATTTGAATTTTCAGCGATGGCAAAGCAGGGATAGAAATAGAGCATGACCTTATGTCATGAACCTTTGTTTGAGCATGCTGAACCCTTGTTGTTTCCCCACAGTTGGTGAGTTTGTGAGTGTTGAGGGGCTTCAAGGCTTCAGGGTCCTAAGCAACAAGTCTCTGCTTTTGGAAGATGTTGGGTTAAAACACGAAGGCTGGTTCAGGTGCACAGCTGCAAATGAAGGTAAATATTTACCAGGAGGACATATTCCATACGAGTCCTGGGTAGACCATATTGGAGCTGGCTATGGGACCATTTGAAGTGCCCTAACTTTGTAGCCTTCTTATAATCATCTATCTTTAACTGTTCTGTGGATGTGGAGATCGATAATATGATTTTAAACAGGCAAACTTTTATGCAGTGTCTTGGACCAGCTGGTAACTTCTGTATTCCATGTTTAGAGTATCACTACTAAATTTTGTCTTAGAGATCTTAACAAAATTACCAACTATTTAGGGTACTTTTGTATTATGCCATGTTACTCATGTAATGTTAATCACACAGGTGGAAGAAGGTCCCGGGAGGTTCATGTGTCGGTGATGGCACCTCCTGAAGTGTCTGTTGTACCTGAAGTAGTACCATACCGGGCAGGTGATAATATCACTGTGTCGTGCATTGCTCGGGGATTCCCAGAGCCGGATGTTAATTGGTGGAGAGAAGACACCCTCTTGACTGGAGGTAGTGGAAAAATAGTTGCTACGACGACTCGCAAATTACACCTTTACCATGCTTATCCAGATGATGGTGGACCTTACACCTGCAGTGCTACAAACTCAGCAGGCACTGGTGTGTGCTATTAGTCTTTGGTATTTTCACTGTAATAACTGTAATATTTAACAGCATATTGTATATTAACTTTATATCTCCATATTTATTCACATAAAGATAGAGTATGTAGTTACATGTATTTTGTCCAACAAACACAAAGTGCAAACATGTAGTAGGGTTGTAATACCCACACACACACAACAGGATAATGAAATTATTTCATTACAATTCTTTAAGGACTGTTATTAATCAAATAAAGCTGACAAATCTTCTCTTCTCACAGCAAGAGCAACAGTAATACTGACCTTCATCAGTGCTCCGAATGTGACCACATTGCAAGAGGAGGTTCTGGTGGGCAGTGGTGACACGGTAACTAAAGATACCCTTTATGTATTGACATTCATATTAGCTAACCGAAATAGGTATTTTGTATTTTTGTTTTATAAAAATTTTTATTAATAAAAATTATTATTAAAAATAAAAAATGTGATGTCCATGTGATATCTGTAGATATTACACGGTTACCTGTAGAATGCCCTTGATTATTGGCTTAAAAGTTCCAAGATTTACTGTAATGTATTTGTGATAGTGCTTTCAGACCAGATAGACCTCTTGTGGGATATTTTAGACAAAGGAAAAATACTGTTCGGTGGTGAGGGGTTTGTAGAAGTTAAGGGGATGTTGGAGATATTGAACTATATATAAGAACAGTACTATCTACTCATTAATCTGAATCATATGGGGACCAATCCCTGCAGACCCAAACAATCGAATTAGCCAAATTTCTTAATGTCAAAAAATGAATGGCCAATTACACAAAATTCAATCCTTCAATGCCTATTGTTAATGGATAGCATAACTTCCTTCTTAGCACCTCAGCATCAGTTTTGACATGTTTCAAGTTTTTCTTGAAACAAAATATTTTTGAAATTTTTTTTTTAGTAATGGCATTGCACAAGGTAGAATCACACAGGGAAAGAACATTTGATTGGGCAGCATGACAGGGTTGGGACCAGTCCACCCTGGGCATAATATGCCATGTTGTTCATTTATGTAAATTTTGTTATCCAAGAGCCAAATGTTGAATTTTAAATGTTGAAAACTTTGGCTTTCATGGAAGACTCCAATTAAAATTAGGTTTGTATAACACTTCTATTGTGTTGTCAGTATCATATGTTCTCAATGTTGGTTACATGTACTGTAATAACTTAGGAATGTTTCTTTACATTAGCTTTACTTGAAGCTTATACTGTACTATATACAACTGTAAAAAGGAGATGAATATTGTAAAGAAACTACAATTTTTGGGTGAGCCCCCGTGGCTCCTTGAAGCTGTTATATAAAGATATGGGACCATCTACTTGGTCGCATGAATATATACGCCTATCGGGGACCAATGCCAAAACCTGGCCCACTCATAGAGGCACAGGGTGTGGTGGCAATCCACCCCATGCATTCTGGCTCTGTCATCTAGGAATGTTCTACCTCTGATGCTTCTCTTCAGTGGTAGAATATTCTTAGATGACAGAGCCAGAGTGCATAGACGGAAAATCCAGATCCAGCTTCAGTGAAAGCCTCGGGAAAACCCTCATGTGTTCAGTAGAACGCCAGATTGCAATCCTTTTCCATGTCGTCGCCTGGTTGTGTGGGGCGTGTGCGTGGGAATACTCACTGTATAGGTCCTCATGACAGCTCCTATGGATTATCTCATTAATATTAATAATAATAGTAATATAATAATAATAATAATAATAATACAGTAATAATAATAATAATAATAATACAGTAATAATAATAATAATAATAATAATAATAATAATAATATCATCATCATCTCCCAGGTGGAACTTCATTGCTCAGTAGAAGGGATGCCACCTCCAACTCTCAGATGGTTGAAAGATAACACTGTAGAGGTCACTCCAATGTCTTTCATCCAGGTATGATATTTTACTTTCAACTTCATATTTATTAAAATTTCAACTTTGTTTTAGATATCGGCCATGTGAATGGGCTTTTGTGCAGTCCATCATTCATGAAAGGTCATAGCTACTTTGTGGCCAGCTTTAATTTCATCCTATCGTTTGTTCTTATTTTCTAATCAATTGATGCTCGATATTTCATGTTAAGTAAACAATATACTGTACTATAGTATTTTTTAATTCAAAAATTATTTGGAAATGATTATCTGCAGATGGAAGCAGACCGCCTGAGGATCCTGGGGGTACAGGAGAGTGATGCCGGACGATACACATGTGTGGCCTCCAACCTGGCCGGCACAGACCAGGCCCACATTAACTTGAAGGTTGGCTCACCGCCTATAGTCATCCAGGCACCTGCAGGTATCTCTTTAAGTTTTCACAAGTTTAAGTAATGTGCACAGAGATGTGATTGTTATACACATTTAGGCATACAGTACTGTACTTTTGTTTTCATTTTTCAGAAAGAACATTTTTATACAGTATTAATTAAATCATTTTTATGTAATATAGAAAATATTGAGCTAGTAAAAGTGGCAAATTAGATGGAGTTAGCCTGGATAAAAAAAATGGTTTATAGGGGGGATAGAATGTTATAAATATTTATAAAACAAAGATCACTTGTCCATTCTTTATCATTCACATTACTGAATATAGCTGTGTGGATAAATAGCTCCACTCAACATTCCTCCAAAAGGAGGTGAACGTTCAGAAAATGGACTGAGAGTTACAAGTACTGTGATATAGTTTTTAAATACATAAGCGAGCACTTGCATATGTTTGCTTGTTTCACAAATAATCTGTCCAAATGAAAGGTAATCTTGTACTCTTCAGTCACACCTTGTAATCTATGCTCAGTAAAAAAGAAATCCAAGTGAATGAACATATTTTCTTTTCATGTCACTTTTTCAGACACGTCGGTCATGATTGGAAGTACAGGTGCATTGTCATGCTATGGTGTTGGGGTCCCGGAGCCCACCATTACCTGGAGCCGGACAGATGGTTCTTCCCTGTCCTCTCAGTTCATACAGGATACAGACGGAAATCTTAGGGTCAAAGGTAAGAAAAATATATACAAAATACTGATAAAGATTTCGGAGAATTAAATGCAATACTGTGTGAGCTCACCTATCCGGACTGTATTGGGGAGGATCCCCCACCGGATAAGGCAGACATCCGGATAAGCAGTAATTCTTACCAGGAAAAGTTGATAAATAAACATATTTGCAATTTTTTGCACCACAGCCAACATAATTTGAATTTCCTCACACACTATAATTAAAAAATACATTTACCAGTACTGTAATTTAAAACAGAAACTTCATCTTACCTTGTTGTGGTTCATCTTCTTGAGTGATTGTGCACATCTTGAAATCAGTAATTCCAGAAAAGTTACGTAACCTATCGTAACACAACACAAAACTTACTGTACATGAGTTTGACAATTTAAGTTAAGACTGCCAGCTGCTAAAGCATTACTGGTCGAAGGCTCTTGACTATGGCGAGGTGTTACCTTTCCTTTTCACAACAATATTGTGCCTCACTTTAAACCTGGAAATCCAACCATCACTTCCCCAGGAATTCTGTATTCCATGACTGACTGCAAATCTTCTTGTAGTAATTCTTATTTCTGCTCTGCAAATCGTCACATCAACTGGGCAGTACAGTACTGTGCAAACCACTTACACACAGCCTCATCTTACTGTGCATAGTGTGCAGGCTTTCTATTATACCCTCTACTAGTGCAAGCTCCCTCACTCTTACTAGTAGCTTTGTATATTTTTTTAGTCATCTTTGTTTCTTTATATCAGAGACAGTACTAGTACCTATACCAAAATCCTTGGCAACACTCACAGGCGACTAGCCATTTTCACAGATTTCAATGACATGTAACTTGTCTTGAATTGTTAGCACAACCTTCTTCGTTTTAACACCTCCAGGATGATTGTTTCTTCTACCAGACAAAGCCTTTGCAAAAAGTTATCAACGTTACTATGAAAACAAAGTTATTAAAGAAAATGTTTCACTTATGGCATAGCACTATGGTATAACGTGAGAGTCTAGAGCACATGGGTTGTTTAGCTTGACCAGGCCTGAACAGGTCTACTTAGGGCAGGCAGGCATGATCCGCAGGCCAGCAGATGGAAAAAATCCCCCAAATATAAGCAGGAAACTACAGCCTGTACACGTAGTTTTAAGAAAGTTGTATCTCTTGTAATATTACATAATACAGTATTTCTTTAGTTTTTACTGCATGGAATTGTTCTCGCATAATTCTTTATTCTATGCAATACAGTAATCATAGGCCCCTCCACATGCCCCTTGTCACCCTAGACAGTCCCTCACATTTCTTCCCTCTCTCCTGACTCTCCCGACCTCCCCCACATCCCAGACATATTTGGAATTAATTCCAGCAGCCATTTATCTGTCCATTGTTTGTGCAAATTAAACATTACGTTCATTTAGTCTCTACCTCTACTCCTGGAAAGCCTGCATCTCATGCAGCCTTTTCTGCCAATGTAAACTAATTATACTAATTATATCATTACGTTTCTTGAGCTCTCTCAGCTCGTCACATCCCACATCTGGCTGTTAACTTCATTATTTCTTTCAATTCTGTGATCTATTTAGATAATAAATTTATTGTTACTGTCCTAAGCATGCTACTTTTTCTTCTCTTTGACTATCTTTATAGATTACTATGATTTTTTAATGTAACAACTGTTAGTATTTTTTTAACATGCTTTGTTTTTGGTGTTGCAGTTACTATTTTTATTTTACGTGTACAGTACTTGATTAATTTTGGTCATTTCAACTTTTGCATAATTTGATTGTATTTTAGCTTTTATTTTAAGCAACTGAAACTCAATTCTGGGTAACAATGTCATATGTGGCATTATATTTATAAATGACATGATTTTATATACAGTATTTTGTTTCTTGTACAGCCATGCAAGTAGAAGATGAAGGTAGCTACACATGTACTTTAGAGAACCAGTATGGAAGACAGAGACTACATGCAACGCTCTCAGTCTCAGGATTGTGTAAGTTAAGTGACCTAGTCAGACATAGTTCATAAGGGACACCTACATATATATATATATCAGATTAAACTTTGGAATTATTAAACTTTGGAATTATAATAAATTTACAAAATGTATACAATTTTGATATATATACAGCTGTACTTTGGCATTAGAGGAAAGATGTAAAAGTGTGTGTAGTACTTTTATATACTGTATATAGATTTATTCGTATTTAGTGTCTTTTCATAATTATTTTTGACAGTGGCACCCCTGATTGCTGCACCTCCGGACCCCAACCTGAAGGTTACCCAGGACTCCCCAGTGACTTTGCCCTGTACTGTAGTCATAGCCAATCCTCCTCCTCGACTGGTCTGGCTCCACCAAGGCTCACCTATTGACCTAGACAGAAGTTAGTTAAATAGAATATTGAAATAGTTTTATTTATAAAGAGTGTACATGGCAATGTTACATAGTTGATGTGTAAGTTTAGAATTTGTAGTCTTTATAAAACCTCTAAATATGTTTTGTGTTCTGAGTAATTCTTATGTATCTGAGGTATTTTAGTCATTGTATTTCATATGGAGATACCGTAGGTGACATCAATAGAAGAGTGAGTAATTACTGTAGGTGACATATCGATAGATGAGTGAATAATTACTGTAGGTGACATATCGATAGATGAGTGAATAATTACTGTAGGTGACATATCGATAGATGAGTGAATAATTACTGTAGGTGACATATCGATAGATTAGTGAATAATTACTGTAGGTGACATATCGATAGATGAGTGAATAATTACTGTAGGTGACATATCGATAGATGAGTGAATAATTACTGTAGGTGACATATCGATAGATTAGTGAATAATTACTGTAGGTGACATATCGATAGATGAGTGAATAATTACTGTAGGTGACATATCGATAGATGAGTGAATAATTACTGTAGGTGACATATCGATAGATGAGTGAATAATTACTGTAGGTGACATATCGATAGATGAGTGAATAATTACTGTAGGTGACATATCGATAGATGAGTGAATAATTACTGTAGGTGACATATCGATAGATGAGTGAATAATTACTGTAGGTGACATATCGATAGATGAGTGAATAATAGTGTTTTTAGAGTTGAGTGAGGTACATAGCAATGGATTTTGAAGGGTAACTATAGTTTGAGATACTTTGTTTCTTACATTTATTATATAGTAATTGAAGCTCAATTTATTGTTAGAATATGCTTTGCAATTTCTCTTCTGCTCTACTCTCAATTGGAGTATTGTTTATTATTAGAACTGTTTAGTAGTACTGTCTGTCTTGTTAATGCTCAGGGCAAATTTATTAGAGGTCAGCCACATTTTTATTTTTTTTACTTAGCATTTAGTGTCATTTAAGATGTCTGAGTTAGTATTTAAGGATATTAAGGTTGTCTTATTATGAAATAATAATGACAAATGTAAACACCAATTATGTAAGACTGTCACATGTACTCTATAAATTAATAATGGATTGATAATTCACATACAGTATATATATATGTATAACATTGCAGTAAGCATAATTAATATATATTTTAATATTAAATGTCTGGACAAACTTTACTCAGGGATGTTCATGAAAACTGATGGTTCCTTAACCATTTCATCTGTGCGGCCACATGACGAGGGTGACTACCAGTGTGTTGCCACTAATGTTGCTGGCAACTCTTCCCTCACCCTACACCTCACAGTCCTAGGTAAAGTGCAGGTCTGATGCTACCCTTGCAAATATGATGTGACTTACTAAAATCACATGTGCTAAATATGATGACTTACAAATTACTGTATGTATTAATATATCCTCAAAAATATTCTAGAGTTAAAAATTTATCCCTTAATGAACATTTTGAGCCATGTTGATATTTGTTAGTGTGTAGGGCCAGTATTAGTGCTTAAACTGTTTCTCAGCTACAATATTAAGTTTTTAATGAACAGTAGACTTTATTAGTGTCGTGAGATAATTGACAAATGCTTATGATTTTGCAATACTTGGCAGTTCCTCCACGTGCAAAGGCAAACCGTTTGGAAGAAAGAGTTGTTGCCTTAGAGGGTGACTTGGTGAAGTTAAAATGTCCTGTTAGGGCTGATCCTAAGCCAGCATTCTTCTGGCGTAAGGATGACCAGCCTCTCTCAGAAGTGTCTAGAAGGTGAGATCAAATATAAAGCTAGTTGGGTAAATAGTACAGGTAAAATGCATACTGTAATTACCTAAGTAATTACCTAAGTGTAGTTATAGGATGAGAGCTACACTCGTGGTGTCCCGTCTACCCAGTACTCTTCGTCATATAATGCTTTGAAATTACTGACGATTTTGGCCTCCACCACCTTCTCACCTAATTTGTTTCAACCATCTACCACTCTGTTTGCAAAAGTTATTTTTCTTATATTCCTTTGGCAGCTTTGTTTAGTTACATTTAGTTAGATTAAATATATGACTTCCTGTTCTTGAAATTCAAGGTTTCAGGAATTTCTTGTTTCTCTGTACATTTGAGTAATAACTACCTGTCCTTCATTTATGGTATAATCAAATGAACTTGGGTGATTTTGTAACAAATTCTTCAAATGTTCCTTCAGAAAATAATAGTAGATGAAGAAAGTTGAAACATCTACCTGGTCACTCTCTCTCAAGGAAGACATACCTCTCAAGAGAACAAAATTAAAAAGAAACAGTGATGGAAAGGTAGATAGAAGTACAATTAGTGTATCAGGGGTCTCAGTAGACCAATGGCTATATTCTCGATTCGTAACTGAGGATCTCGGATTCAGTCCCCGGGCAAGATAGAAATGATTGGGCATGTTTCTTTTCACCTTATGCCTCTGCTCACGTAGCGATAAATAGGTACCCGGGTGTTGGGCAACTGTTGCATGGTTGCATCCTCGGGAGGGTCAGTAGTTTGACTATGGTGGGGACATGTATACGAGTCTCCAGTATATATATATTGTACAGGCTTTCTGTTCCGGATAAAAAGGAAAAATTTATTATTATTAGGAGTAGTAAACGTTGCTAGAGTACAGCTTAGTATTAAATATATTGAATAATTTTGCTGTCAAGATCAAATTTTAAAACTATGAACATTCGTTATTCAGTTAAAATAAAACAATATTTCTAAACTATAACATTGGGTTACCCCCAGAGGTAAGTTCCATTGGGTCTATAGACAAATATAATGAACATCTCAGCAGAATGACGTTCTGGCATTTATACCACATGGAATTTCAAGATGTTCTTGCAGAATGCTATATAACTTATATATAAGTGCTAGAAGGTCACTTGTGGCCTTGGCATGTTCCGTGATATGGGTTTCTGGTTACCCAGTTTATTTTTTGCCAAGTGCTATTCCCCCAAATTTCCCTCCCATGATTATTTTGTGTGGATATGATGGTGAGCTTCTGGGTGATGTCTGCGGTGTTCATGCTAGAATGTTGCCTGACTTTGACTATTCATGACTGCTGTCTGGAGAGACAGCAGATTTGACATTAAGGAGCAACCAAATTAGTCTGCTCCGAAGAGTGCTTTTCATATCCATGTGCTCAAACCCTGATTTTTCGAAATTTGGTGTTGAAGTAATGATTGAATGGTTTTGTTTTGGTCAGGATGCGTTTACTGAAGAATGGGATTATTGTGATAAGACAGTTGATGACCGAAGATGCAGGTACTTACGTCTGTACTGCTGTTAATGCTGCAGGTGCCACTACCATTCCTGTCGTTCTTGAAGTTCACGGTAAGGCATATTTTATTTTAAACAAACACTTTAATGCTTTGTGCCAGTGGCATGCACCCATGCCACTGGCGCTTAGTGACACCTAAAATGTTTAAAAAAAAATTGTTAGTTTTTGGTTATACTTTACTGTAATTACAAATTTGTTGTAAAAATGTTTGCAGATGAATTTGCTAGAGTATATAGATTCAAAACAAAATGGGTTTTAATAATAATTAGGTGTTATGAAGTTGAATAAATGAATGTTTATGAACATTCAACACTTCATTTTTTTTGCAACATGGAAATACAAAATATAGAAATGTCACATGATTGGTCTATATCATTGTAAACAAAAAAAATAACTTTCATATTTTTCCTGCTGGTAATTTGAAGCCCATACAGAATTAATTTACACTATTAATTTTGTATATTTATTTTTCTTTGTAACATTTCAATTAAATTCTTGCCATTTTGTATTAGTGTTTAATTTTATTCCTCACTTTGATTTTTCTGAAGTCTAAATCTGTGTTTAAAGAATTACATTTTCCTGTATATTATTCATGATATTAGGATAATAATATTGTCATCATTTAAACAAGTTTACTTATTTATATATTTCCATTTCAGTCCCGCCAACAATTGAAGCAGATTCTGAGACATATATAGTGTCTGAGGGAGAGGTGTTGAATGTGCCGTGTGTCGCCAGTGGCAACCCACCACCCACGCTCACTTGGGTTCGTTATGACCAAACACTCATGTTGGACAACACACTTAAGGACGGGACACTCAGGTAACACTTGCAATACTTTTATTCTTATTAAATAATGTTTTTCAATCTGGTATTCATTTTGTAACTTAATCTCAGTACATGTACTAGTTTATTTCTTTAGCCTTCAAGTAAATTTATAATTATTGAAACATATAAAATCCAATTGAGCATAAATTCCTGCTCTTTAGTCACGTATAAGTGACATCCTGTAAACCCTAAAAATTTTGGACATTGCCCCACTACACAAGGGAAGCTGTAAAACATCATTTAGGTCAGTTATCTATGACTTGCGTAGCATCATCTACACACGCCATAGATAACTAAGAACTCTAATTGACCTGGCCAGGATTCGAACTCATGCCATCCAGGATCACTCCTAAACGTACACAGTACTGTGACCACCGCACCAGTGATCATTGGTGATCATTGGTGCGATCATTGGTGCGGTGGTCACGGTACTGTGTACGTTTAGAGGTGATCCTGGACGGCATGAGTTCGAATCCTGGCTGGGTCAATTAGAGTTCTTAGTTATCTATCTGTATATATATATAATAATAATTTAATTTTATCCAGTCATTTGCCATTGATTGTGTCCAATACTTGATAGGCTGGTGGGATCAGTTGAAAGTGAGGGCTACTATGAGTGCTTAGTGACCAACGATGCTGGTTCAGCTAAGCGTGCAGTCACCGTTGTTTTGAGCAGTAAGTCTTGGTCTTGAATTTTTTTATTAATACTGTATCTGTTATTCTCTACAATAAATTATAACAATTTATCGCAACATATTTGTGTTCTTATAAGCACAAGTGAAGAGAAACACAATGAATCTGCTGTCACTGTATTTCAAAAGTTGTCAAAGTGTTACATACTCGAGCATGCTGCAGAACTCTTCTCTTGTCTTGTTGGCTGTATCATACAATATGTTGCAAAATTCCACCTGGAATATGGCCGCAGTAATTTTTTTTCTGAATGTTCAAATGGCTTCCCCATCAGCTAGTTAGATCTGTGACCAATAGACATAGGAATTACACTTCTGGGTACTCCTTCAGTCTTTAGTTATAATATACATTTACTTAGGATTAAAGTTTATTCTTTGTAGCTTAATTATGAGGGATGGTTTCCACCTCGCTGCAACCCATGGTTGTTCTTTCTGCATGATTTCAAGCATGAATTAATTATTTTAATTAATGAAAGTAATATGGTGTTTATATAGAGAGCCCAGAAATCTCGCCATTGGGTGACGAGTCCTTGACAGTGCTGGCTGGACAGGATCTAAAGTTACCATGTGAGGTCACAGGACATCCACCACCCTTGGTGTTTTGGGAGAGAAACGGAAGAAAGTTGACTGCCAGTGATAACCTGAGGCAAGTGGTTTGAAATGTTTGACAAAATTTGTCTAATATGAATTAAATTTAAAATATATATTTCATGCAGAGCAGTGGAATTCAGATGTATTCTCAGTTGCAGTACTGTAAAACTCTCTAGCGTCTATTTTTATAGTTGTGGATTGAAATTATTTAAAGTACCTTTTTCTTCAGTTCATTCTGTGTTAAATGCTTAATATATTGAAGGAATAATGCCTTCCATACCTGTGGCTTATTTAGGTTTCCAGTGTCCACTTATGTTGTCTAATCCTTTTAGTATTTGTGTTTGATTTAAACTAAAAGTTGTTGAATTTAGCTAAAGTGTATTAATAAAAGTTTGTGTTGGTTGAGCAGGCCTGCCCCAGGGTACCTACTGATGAGTGGTGTAACCCCTGATCTAGCAGGAATATTCACCTGCACCGCCATTAACTTAGTTGGGGAAGCCACCAAGACTTTCACCATCAATGTTAACTGTGAGTATATAATGGAGTTATTCACCAGCTTTTCATTAGCTTGTCACTTGGATTATAAGATTCACTTGAAGTTTATGGTACAGTAGTTAGGATAATATTTTATCACTCTGTATGAACTTAAAATATATATTATAATTCCTTGCTCTGCCCGAAGCACTGTGTGTTAGTGGCTTTGCAAAAATGTCAAAACATCAATGCTATATACTCTTATAAACCCAATGTACAGTACCTTCTTATATATACTGTATATAAATAAATATAAAAATAAATAAAAAATACCTGCTCGGTATGTATTTTAAGCAACAATTCAGAACATGGAATAGAGTATTGCATAAAGGAGTGACTGACTGATCAGCATGGAAGGGAGCATTTCTTTTATGTTCGGTTACTGTTAATGTAATAATAAAAATATTAATACTGTATGTGCAAGATATACTAAAGATCAGATTACAGAGGCAACTTAGTAGTTATAATAGTGTGTCGGACCTAACTTAAGATAATGAAAGAATTAAGTTTACATTTTTGTAGCACTACTTAATATTGGGGTGATTTTTATAATAATAATAATAATAATAATTTTTATTTAGGAAATTTAGGTTATATGGGTTGGTCTAGATGCTGAATGTTATAAAATGTTTGGCCTCCTCACACTTAACTGTTGCCTGGAGAGAAGTTACATCATCTGAGGGCTGGTGGAAGCTGCTGAATCAACAAAATGACAGAGGTTGTGAGTCACTGTGTTGCTGAGGGCAATTATGATGAGAATGACTGACCGGTTAAAAAGCTGCAATATATATAAATTAAATGCATTTATATATATTTTACATTTAATGCCATTATTCTTTCGAGAACATATATGTAAGTGATGGGTCATTCCCCAGTATAGATGCTCCCATAGTGGAGGAGCAGCTTAATCTGTGGCCAGAGAAGAGCGTAGTGGAGGGGGGTCAACTCTCGCTTCCGTGCAGTGCCCATGCCTACCCAGAACCAACTCGAGACTGGACTAAGGATGGTTCCAGGCTTCTTCCTGATGAGGGTAAAATATATGTTAATAGATTTAGTCATAAAATTGAACATAAGCATCTAAATGGTTTATCAATAATTTTTTTCAAAACAATGACATAGAATGAATAATAATCTTCATTGACATGAGTGTATACAAGAAATTTTATACATATACTGCATGTATATATATATATATATAATATATAATTGAATATTGCCAAAATTGAAGATTTTTCTCTGGGCAGATAATTTATTTTTATTTTTTTATAAAATGTGATGAAAGTTGTGAATATTTTGCAGATCTGACAATTTCAAGTAGTGGTACAGTTGAGGTAGCCCGTGCTGCCCCTAGTCACTCGGGCAGCTACAGGTGTACACTCGCCAACATGATCGGCGAGACACACATTGACTATGATGTCAAGGTTCTTAGTAAGTTTTACCTATTTATTTGATTTCTCTGCTTCATTTTCTGGAGGCTATTTTGATGTCTCATCACAATGACTGTAATAAGTTTACTGTTATGGTAAAATAGTTGTGTAAGCCTTTTAGAATAGTCCTTCACATGCACTAAATTGAAGGGTGACCACATCTCGCCAAAAATGAAGAGGCTTGCTTGCGGTCTTCAGTCATGTTTTTCGCTCTGCCAATCTTTGTTTGTACTGTATTCTTTTTCATGTCCTGGCTTACCTCTGCCAAAAACCATTGCTTCAGCCTTCATCGACTTTCTTTTGAGCATGGCAAGGCCTTCCTGCACACACTCATGCACACACCACACAAACACTCATGCAATTCATTGTGAATAAATACCACATTATGCAATATAGAAAAAGAAAATTTGCTCCATACATCCTCCAAATTATGTGAAGTGCATTAAAGAATTTGGACAAAGAAAGAGATCAAGGAGTGGTTCTGGATAGCTTAGTAAACTGTCACCAGCAGACCACATAAGGGGCATTGTGCAAGGAGACTATACTACTCTTGCCAACTTCAGAATCACTTTTCAATACTTTGATGGTGAAATACTAATGAAAATGTTCACGACATTTGTGAGACCAAAACTGGAATATGGAATATTCCACATATGGGCACCAAGCAACTGTATGGTGCCCATTCTTATGAAGCACAATTCCAGAAGAAACTGGAAAGAGTTCAAAGCCATGCTACTAAATGGCTTCAGGAAATTAAAAGCTACGAGGAGAGGCTAGAGGTGTTAAATATGCCAAAACTAGAAATTAAAAAGTAAATAGGTGATATGATGATTATGTACAAAATAATATGAAGAATCAACTAAATAGACAAGGAAGAATTTTTGAAATCTTCAGCTTCAAGAACAAGAGGCCATATATATAAGCTAAGGAAACAAAAGTGCTGAAAAAACATGGGAAAGTTTTCTTTTGCTTATAGAGTTGTAGACGTTTGGAACATGTCAAGTGAGAAGGCAGTGGATTCCATAATCATCAGTTCAATAGTTTCAAAGCAGCATCTGACAAAGATTATTATGAAGATGAGATACTATTAGCATAGCTCTCATCCTGTAATTACACTTAGGTAATTACAGACACAGTATATATATAATAATGTAACACAAATGATGCCATAAGAAAACTGCTTTCCATAATATTTGTCCACCAGTGATTAGTTCTGAAATAGAATAACTTCTTTATAGCCTCAGTAAACTTTCATTAACACATTGTTAAACTAAAACAAAGAATATAAATTATAATAACATAATTCATTAATATTGTTATCATTTATTTTCCTTTCTTAGCCATAAGATTTACCCAAAACACTGAGGGTAATTTGGAGCTTTAAAAAGGCTATTAAGCTTTCAATGTACACACCAACTACGAAACATTGTCTTGTGTAATGTAATTTTTGTAAATAATGATGCATTATGTTTATGTATACATGCATGTGTGTGTGTGTGTTTTTATATGTAAAAGCTCATGTATATTTTATATGTAAAAATGGAGACCACATTTTAGCTTCTTTATACATGTTGCGTAATGGAGTAATTAAATTTTGTAAAGTAATATTTGTAATGACATCAGTACAGTACAGTACTTCATTGGTATAATAATTAACAATAATAACAAATAAAATAATAGTATTCTCTGCTAGAATATTGTGCATTCACATAGTTGAAGTCACACTATGTAAGCTTAACTAAGATAGTGTGATCTAATGCCTGTTAATTATCAATAATTTTAATAGCATATTAAAATCTTGTAGACAAGTAAATAAGATAGAGTTAATAGACAGGGATTATATGAAATGTCTTGTTAACCCTGGACAGTTCCACCAAGAGTAACGTCACAGCACCTCTCGGAGATCCCCCTTGTGGTGGAGGGAGATGGGGTGACTATCAACTGCCCAGTTGATGCTGTGCCCTTGCCCACTATCACCTGGTTCAAGGTATAATACAATCACAGGTTAAGAACAGCTTTGCATGCATGTGTTCTTAAAGTTAGCCTTCAATTTGTATGGTTCTTGAAAGTGCAGATATGGTTGAATAGTCCTATATAGTACTAACACTTAATGTGTACAGGTAAATTTCATTGGTACACAGGCTTAGTGTAGCTCTATATTGTATGACCCACGGATCTCTCACATTCTCAGCAGTTTGTCTGGCTTCTATACATGTCATTTTATTTTAGTTTTACAAGTTGTTTTTTATTATACATGCATCATTGCACATCCTAAGATTTTTGGACTATATTATGTTTTGTATTTGTGGCTAGAAAGTGATACAGTAGCAGCGTAGTTTTTACTTGACTCGGGTTTTACAGAATTGTAACTATTATACAAATTGTAGTCTTCCTGTATATATGTTATTACCTGTATGTGCTTGCAGGTAGAGAGAATTGCCTGGGAGCTTCTTTTATCTTTTAAGTATCTGGTGCCATGTATTCTCAGTTGCAGTACAGTACAGTACTGTATAACTCTAGTGTCTACTTTAATAGTTGTGGATTGATATGACTTAAAGTACCTTTTTCTTCGGTTCATTCTGTGTTCAATGCTTAATATATTGAAGGAATAATGCCTTCCATACCTGTGGCTGATTTAGGTTTCCAGTGTCCACTTATGTTGTCTAATCCTAATTACCCACATGAGCAATCTGTACCTGTTACTTCTCTCAGTAACTGAGACTGTCATTTTTTCTTCCTTCATTACCAATGTCTTTCCTTGTTTGCTTCTCTCGGTATCAGTCTGTCCTTGGTAAGCTCTCTCAGTATCTGAATCTGTCCTTGTTTACTTCTCTCAGTATCCGAGTCCATTATTGTATCTGTATTTATGTTCAGTTGGTTTGTTTATTAAGATTGTTATTCATACTTTGAAGAAGACACATCGAAGGTGAGAGCTTAACTTTGTAAGGCCTCCCACTTAAAATTGTCAAAACATATTTACCAAATTAGCTTTGTGTTGTTCTGGCAGATTCTGTAATAACACGAAACCCTTTAATTTTATATTTAGAGTTAGCTAACATAATGAACATCTCCTGCTTGAATACCAGTATTCCATCTGAACTTTGCCTTTAAACATTTCAAAATTTAGCCACTTACTTTTTTAAATGCTTAATGAGTTATAATGGACATTTTGCTCTTCTCTACAGGATGGTCTCTCCATCTTTTCCACAAAGGATCGAGCAGACATGACTCACATAATTGTTGAGGATAATGGTCGAACTCTGCACATTTTAGAGGCAACCGTTGATGACAAAGGTAAGCTTATCAAGCTAGACATTTACCCAAAAAGTAAGTGTTTTAAAATTAAGTTAATTAGATAGTATATATATTAGATAGACAGCCTTCATTTTTGCATTTTTCATAAAGTTGTGCCATACATTTTTTGTATGGTGCAAGACTTTCTTATCGATTCTCAGAAAACGTATAAGAGAACTGGTGAGACTAGGGGTTTCTTGCATTTTCTTAAGGGAGACATGTATGGCAAGTGAATTCTTGTCCTTTCTGTTCATAAATAAAAGGTGTTCTGATGGGATGGATGTCGGGACCAGAATTCAAGTTGGATTCTGATTCAGACTCTTCCTATTTGTACTGGTCACTGTAGGAAACATATACCTAGTGCACAAAAGAACTAAGAAAACATATCCAAAATTAAAATACTGTAATTATAATAAAATAATGCCTAAGAAATGTACCTTGGTGGGAGAACTCGTCCTTCTCACTCCACTAAAGGAGGAGTTAACACAGACCACAAATACTTGAATAGAAAGAGCAGAAAATTCAAGGTTTAATTATCCTACCTATTTCTTGAGGAGAAACTGATGATTAATTTTCCTTTAGAGTTTAGGTAAATAATTAGAATTAGTCAATAATTGCTATTTATTACATAAATCTAGTAATATTGATATATACAATGTTTTATGACTTGAAGAATACTCTAAGGTGAGTGAGATTATGTACATTCAAAGCAGGAACTATGAATTACCTACCGATGAGATCACATGATATCGAGATACCAACGAGTTAAACAGATAAGATCACATACAATAAAATGAAGTCTCCACTACAGAGTAATACTCATCAATATATTATCAATACCGGAATATCTAGTCAAGAGAAAACACACAAATTCTGAACTTTTTCTAGTACTGTACTACCAAAGGCACAAGGTAAAGTTTCCCCCTTCACCATATTATTACATGAACATCAAATCTTACCAGTTAACCACAGTAGTTCAGTATTATTGCTCAAATTACAAATATACAGGATGAAATGTAATTTATCATGTAGGGTATAGGATCTCTGTGATCAATGGGTTACACGTGGTATCTACACCAAAACATATACAAGCTGCTGATCTGGAACACAAGTTATTGTAGCTAGCTAGTTATCTCTTGCATAGGTAGATAACTCTACCCTCTCTCTGCAGAGCAACCATTACCTTGAACAACCCAGCACACAGTGGACAACCATCTCTGTTTATCTTGTTTTGGTTCCAACACCAGTAGAGATTTGAATTGTTTTTGTTATGAATTCCTTTTCTAGTAGTTCATGGAGCATGTATCTGAGTTTCTGTATTTAACACTTACATTTTAATAAGGTTTCAGTCATAAGGCCCATTAATACACGTGTTAATGGTCACTCTCACAGGCATTTACCAGTGTGTGGCCAAGAATGATGCCGGGGAGACAGAGCTGCTTTTCCCACTGGAGGTATTAGTGGCACCCCAGTTCTCTCAGTTCTTTCACATCCCTGAAGTAAAGTTGATGGTGGGGGAGGAGCTAGACCTGGACTGTGACGTAACTGGTGATCCAGAACCTCAGGCAAGTTTAGAGTTACACTTCTCTTGTAAATACATACTGTATATGTATATAAAATGTTATCTAAGCACTACCTTATCTCTAGTTTTATGAACAATGATGGATATTTAATTATGTTTTGTTAAGAATATTGAAGTTATCATTTATTTAAAAAATATTTCATTGCAATTAGGCACATTTAAATATGTACTTCAATATAAAGTGAGTGTCTCATGTCTTGTGTACTAGGTATCATGGCATCATAATGGAGTTGCACAGTATGTACACGTGATGGCGGGTGGCCGGAGGGTTAACATACCCCATGTGAGGGTCAGGGATGCTGGCCTCTACACCTGCACTGCCATGAATGCAGCTGGCACCACACACAGAAACTTCACTATCACAGTCTTAAGTTAGTAACTAAATATTTATGCTTACTGATAACAGGATATAACTATTTATTCACTAAGAATGCAAATTCATATAGGATAATGGTCGATGAGGTAATTTTGTATTACCTCTTGGGGTAATAAATGGCATTTGCAGGAAACTTTTATAAGTAATTTTCACATGAGTAGGAGGCAGTACCCACTCAACCATGATGAATTAAAGGAACTCAACTAGAGGTTCTACTGACACCCAAATATAATAATAATATTTTAATGTGTCAGGGGACAGGAAGCCAGAGTGTATTCATACACTCTATATTTATATTCAATATGGGCAGGTATCTTGCATAACTAGGATTGTGGTATCGGATACTTCCATCCAAACTCCCTGTCTGGTAGTACTTCTGGCTGAAATACTTTTGATCCTGTCAGGGGCTCAGTTGGTTCTGCGCGTGGCTGGGGAGTCAAGAAATGCGAGTTCAATCCCATTTCATGACCTCAATATAGAGTACTATATTATTATTATTTGTTATTCAAAACAACTTTGTATACAAAACATACATGAATACTGTACTGTGTATCATCTCTCCAGTGGCTCCTAAGGTGGAGGGAAGTGGCAGACAGAGACAGGTAGTGGAGGCGGTGGCTGGAGGCGACGCTCACCTCAGATGTGATGTAACAGGCTCACCGCAGCCAACTGTCGTCTGGACTAAAGACAGGCAACCTGTCACTCACTTGTCAGTATAATGTGTTTCATGTAATACACAGTAATTTGAAATTATCATAGTTTATATGTACCCTGTACATCATTAGATATTTTATCAAATGTTGAGTTTGTTAAGAGAAAACACCTTGGTTAATCATTTACAGAGAGGCTTACAAAATGTCTAAGTGTGACCAGACCCATTCCAAATTTTTAAATATAAAATATTTAAAAATTTTTGGCAATTATTTGCTATATATGTATCACCAAATATTCTGAGGCTTTTTAATCTGTCTTGGTACTTGTCTATTACAGTACTACACTGAACAAATAACTTTTTCAACAAATATGTGTAGTACTACAAAAGATGTAGGAATGGTAAATTTCATTTTAAATATACAATCATTAGAATTCTAGTTTTCAATTAGTCTGCATTTTTACATGCATATAAATGCTTGGGCTCCCTATTCCAAACTTTGGAATATTGTTCCAGTAGCCAATTTGTTCAGAAATTTTAAGATATCTGAAATTTCAAGGCTTCACTGTAATAAATATTTAGGATGTAATTGCAGGGTTAATATTGCCTGCTATTTATCAAGATGGTACCATGTAATAATATTTTTATCATCTTGATTACATATACAGTATCATATTCAATGCTCTAGCACTCACAATTAGTTACTCGGTCATTAAATCAGAGCTTTGTATTTGTACATTTATTTGTTAAAATAAGTTTTGTTATTATTAAGAGCATGTGCTCACATTCCAGAACTGGAGTGGAATACTCAACAAGAGAAGGTAACGACGAGGTGTTAACTTTACATCATGTGACACCTGCAGCTTCAGGCGTTTATACCTGTAATGCTTCCAACATTGTTGGGACTGCCTACAGGGAGTTCAACTTTACTGTCATGAGTATGTGAAACTCTCATGTTACATGATACTTTCACTTAAGATTGGACAAATGTTGGGTTACAGAATTTTTTGATTTATTTGTGTATGAATTAGAGTGGAGAAAATGGGTGTGATAGTTTGGCTTGTTTCTAGATTACCAATGTTTTAATAAATAAAAAAAATGAATTAAAAGTGTAAGTTTTTGTTCAAATTACCTGCATGTTCTCATATATTATTAATAAAATAATGAGTAAATTCTAACACAAATATTGGTCTTGTCAGAACCTCCATCAGTGAGACATATTGATGGTGGTAGTGATAATGTCGTGGAGGGAGTACAGGTGGTAGCTGGGAAGGACGTTATCTTGGATTGTGGTGTGGAGGGAATTCCTGCGCCAACTGTGACATGGATGCGTGATGGTCATACGCTTACAACTTCTCCCCGCATTCACCTTATGGCTGCAGACCAGTTGTTAATAACAAATGCCCAGGATGTAGATTCTGGAGATTACATATGCCTTGCTACAAATCGTGCAGGAACTGCTGAGAAACAATTTGATGTGCAAGTGATTGGTAAGTTGGCTGTTAAGATTTTCAAGTTTGAGAATTGATATTGCTTACAGTATTTTGTTGATATTTGTATTGTCTTGTCTGTTTTATTAGCCTAGAAATTACAAGGTGTGTTATGATGTTTGTCTATTAACTCTTAATTTCTTTTATGGAGGGAGCCCCTGGTGGATCCCTGAAACTAACTTGCTGAGATTGCAAGAACTTGCAATCTCAGGGTGCTAAATACCTCTGCTACTTGACAATGGTCATTCTTTTTACCGCCACCATGCTGCCTGCTGCGTCAGTGACATCTACGACCCTAAGTCATGCGAGGTGTGTTCTCACTGGGCCTCTGATCTTAATGATTCCTTGTTATACTTGAAAGTTTTTCAGGTGGTTGCCACTTTGTGAGCTAGGTTTGCTCGGGTTAGGCGTTTGTAGCATATTGATCATTAAGATGCCCCGGAGTTGGTCCCTATGGTGTTTAGGGACTCAGAATTGCAGGTATTGGTGATCTGAAGCCACTATCTGTGGGCCATCGGTTGTGTCTCAGTGGATGCCCTGTTGGTTGACCCAGTTTTTGTGGTTCTCTGTTCCATTTTTCATGTCATCCACAGTGTTATTAGTTTTAACAAGCCTACTATCCACCCTTAGGCCCATGATATTCACAAATATGAAGCTTTGTCCACGGTCCTGGGCTGATATTTGGGCTCGGGGGTTTGGGCATTCTAACAGATTTCTAAAGGCCCAGTATTTATTCAGCATTCATAGTCCCAGGTGGTTGTATGTTGCTTTGGACCATGTCTCTTGGCCTGATTTCTCTTCTTCATCCTAGTGCCTGCTGCCTCCTCCTTCCTGGTAAATCCCATTCTTGCTCTCTGTGGTTAGTTAGCTTCAGGAAACCGCCAAGAAGCTCCCTCCAGAAACCCAGTGTTGAATGTAATGAAAAGCCTCATTCTGGAGGAGCTCTGCTCTCCTTTAATTCAATGAAAAGCCTCATTCTGGAGGAGCTCTGCTCTCCTTTAATTCAATGAAAAGCCTCATTCTGGAGGAGCCCCGCTCTCCTTTAATTCCGTCCCTTCCCTCCCTCCAGGTTCGTTAATTTGTTGATGAGTTGTCCATCAGCTCAAAATTGACCAGGGGAGCCACCTGATAACTTGTGCTGGGCCACCTGTTGGTAGTAACTTGTACTAACAAGCTTTGAGCTAGTTTGAACGAATTTCTTGTTCTGTATGAATCATTTGTAGAGTTGTTTGGCTGTTTCAAGACTTCATTTTTTGTGAACCCTCCAACTGTCTGTAAAGCTTTGCTGACTTTCTGAAGGCTTTTTCTGGTGGGATGGCAGATTTTCATTCATTCCCTGCACCTCTATGATGTTCTGGCTCTGATCCCCCAGTAGATCAAACCACTTTTTATGGAGCAATCACAGGAAGATAGCGTCAGGGAGCTGCTAGGGCGCCTCCAGAAAGCGACATTTCATTACATTAGTGCTGGGCTTTTTTATTTAATAATAACTGCCTTTTCAATTTATTTAACACTGTTCAATATGAATAACATTAATTTCCATCAATTATTTCAAAATTATTATATATTTACATTTTTAAATGATTAAGAGACCTACCTTCCAAATTCTATTTTGCAACAGTACCGGCAAAGATCACAGGTTCAACTGAATTGAGTGATGTCTCTGATAGTCCACCTCATCAAGAAGTGTTGGTAGATATGCCCTTCTCGCTCTTTTGCCCTGCCTTTGGCTCACCGCTGCCCTACATTACATGGACAAAGGTAACTCTGGTTGCATTTTTCTACTTTTTGATGATGCTTTGAAGGAAATATTATTTATCACAAACATAATAATTTATCACAAATGTGGAAAGTGTTGATTGATCTCAGTCCTTCCCCAATGATTGACATGTTTCTTGTGTCATTTTGAGACTATGCTGCTTAACTACTCACTGATTTTATCAATATCTTAACATTTTGTATTTCAAAATTTGACTCTTAATTTTTAATTATTGAAATTGTTAAATTATCAAAATTACTTTATGCATTTCTTAGTACTATAATCTCGAGTATTAACAAAAAAATTGTTGTTTTTAGCATAAAGTAGTTTTAATTTAATTAGGATGATATCGAGATGAGGTAATAGTCATTTACTGAACAGTATTACTAACGTGGATTTCAATCTAATTAATAAAGTTAAGTTCATATTTCTTTCAAATTCATACCATATTTTTCTTCTTTGCGCAGGATGATGCTCCACTAGTTGGCCTCTTGGGCACTGGTCTTGATGGTCGGCTTAATCTTGGTGAGGATGGTCGCCGCCTCTTAGTGTCTGGGGCAGTTGTTGCTGATTCTGGCACATACACCTGCACTGCTGAGAATAAAGGCGGCAAAGATTCTGCATCTTATGACGTTGTTGTTCTAGGTCAGTTACAAATAATATAGCTATATACTATAATTTAAAATGTATACTGTATGTTATATAATGGATTTTTGTAAGCATAGGTTAACTGTGTGTACTGGGAAGGAGTGGAGACATACAATAGATATACTAGTACAGTGCTATAAAAATATACTAGTACTGTACTATAAAAATTTGCCTGTGATTCACCTTATGGACAAGAAAACATGCAAGGTATAAATGCATTTTGCAGCTCCTCCAATGATTGTCCAAAACACGGACACTTTCTACTCAACTGTTGAGGGTGAGGAGGTGATTCTTCAGTGTGAGGTGGAGGGGGATCCTTCCCCAGCAGTAGTTTGGTTACAGGATGGAGTACCATTATTGGACTTGGACTTGCTGGGTGTGACGATTCAGGATACCTTCACCAGCACAAGTGATAATGTGACAAAATCTAATGTAAGTTTTGAATGTACTATTTTATTTTTGGCACGTCCTTGGAGTTTACTTCAGTACAGTATGTAATAACTTCAGTAAAGCAAGGATAATTTATTTATTGGTTTTAAAGATTAAATCAAATGAATAATTTAAAATAGATATAATTTGTTCAGCATTCAGAGTACCTATAGCCAAAACAATACTAAGACATTATAAATCATCTATTTATTCCTGACTGTGAATCAAACTAACTAAACCTGAATTTCTCCTCTTACTTAAATACATTTCCAAATACTGTAGAGTATTTCATATTTAAACAGTCAGTTGTAAGGATCTCTTCAGTGAGTGAAGTTCACGCTGGGTCTTACACATGCATAGCCAGCAGTGTGGCGGGAGCCGACGAGTTATCTTACATTGTGCGAGTGGCCACAGTTCCTCGCCTAGAGGACGACGTAACCAATACACAACTCACTGTTCGTGTTAATCGTCCTGCAACACTCACCTGCCAAGTGCAAGCCACACCTCGGCCACAGTTCTTCTGGTTCAAGGTACGAGTACGGTGTCTTTGTGTTCAAGTCAGAGACTTTCCCTGTACAAAAGAGTTTTGAAAATCAAATTTTACTAGAAGGTTTATTAATTTATATAATCTGTTCTCTTGTGCTCTTCCATTAAATATACTTCATTGGAGCAATTTTGAACCAACATTGTTCTAACATTGTGTACTTACTGTGAGTTGCTATTTTTGTTTAATTTCATTATCATAATCCCATTTTTAATTTTCATGAGATAGGAAGGCATCATCCTAGAAGATGTAGTGCACTATAAAAAAAAAGAATGTTAAAAAAATGCTAAAGAGAACCTATCCATTCACCAAATCTTTTACACTTAGTACTGCAGCACAATACAGATAGCAGAAGACAATGTCCAACAGGGATGTGCTAGAGAGAGAGAGAGAGAGAGAGAGAGAGAGAGAGAGTCAGAAGTGAGTACACCAGAGTCTGAAAAGAAGCAGTTTGAGAGTACGGTAACTGTAGTAAAAGGAAAAAACCTGCTCAAATTGTTCCACGGTCACATATGAAGTATAAGAGTAGTAAAGGATAGTATAATTAGGCTAAGGCTATATCACAATCGACTTGAGAATGGTCCAGGACGGACCGAAACGTCGTCGTCCCTTCAATTTCTAGTGTGTGGTCTGGTCAACATTAGGCTAAGAAGATATAGAAATGTCTTAATGGTAGATGACATGAAAGTCATTTGAGAAACTTATGAGGTTTGAGTAGGTACTGTTTACTAAATAATATGTTTGAGACTGAGAGTGGAAGAAGATAGACATGCACGTATAACACTGGACAACATTGTAGTTATTGAGGTGATAAAGACACCTGGCAGAACTAAATGTAATAAAGGCAGAAGCATGAGACCTGGTTCTTTGCAAATGATTAATAAAATTAATAAAAGCGCTTGAGTAGTATTTTGTTAATTTGATTGGTGAACTAGGCTAAAATTTTTGCAGCCATTTTTATGAGTGTAGTACATTATTGTTTGATTTATTCAGTTTAATTGTCTTTTCTGTGTTCAGAACTCTCTTCCACTAGAAGAAGGTGCCCCAAATGTGCATTTGAGAGCAGATGGAAGAGAACTAACACTTCTACAAGTAACGGAAGATGATGCAGCCAACTTCTCTTGTTTAGCTGTCAATGAGGCAGGCGCAGTCATCCTTAATTTTACTCTAGAAGTTCATGGTATGAATGCAGTTTGGTATTTATTTATTTATTTATATATATACAAGAAGGTACATTGGGATTGTGAGGATACATAGTATAGTAATTACAATCTTGTAAAGCCACTAGTATGCGCAGCGGTTTGGGCAGAAACGTATTATCTTGTGTTATGCAAATTTTCAACTTTATGACTTTCATATAAAAATATCGAGAAGATTGGCATCTTCAGTGCACAAATACTGTGCTTATTAAAGAAACTGTTTTTACAGAGAGATGAACTGGCAAAAGAGGGCAAACAAGCTTTTTAGCCAAGTAAAAGACTTATGTCCCCATTGTCAATAATGGAAATCAAATTAATCCGTTCTACCACCGAAAAACAACAATATGATATTCAACGTTTCAAATAATGGAGCAGCCTACCTTACATACACTGAACAAACCTTTATGACATTTTTCTTCAAATTTGTTCAATATTTTTTTCATTTGTCTTATAGCAAAGGGTTCGTTCGGTGTTCGGCAGGTAGACTGCTCCATGTTTCTTAAATAAAAAAAAATTAAAGAATTTGAAAAACAGAACAAATGTCAAAAAGGTTTGTTCGATGGTCGGAAAGTAGGCTGCTCCATGTTTCTTAAATAAAGAAAAAAAAATAAAAAGAAAAAAACGGTTGAAACAATTTGAAAAACGGACAAATGCCATAAAGGTTCGTTCAGTGTTTGTCGGGTAGGTTGCTCCATTATAGCAATCTTTCTTTGTGTCAAATGTGTTCCATTTGTTTTGTATTTTTCATTTACGTCTCGATAATGGAGCAGCCTACCCGACAATATTTCTTATTTATTTCTAGAAGTGCTAGTGAAAAGATATCTAAATATCTTTAGTTCTATCTTGCTCTTGTTAGACCCCATTTAGATTATGCAGCTCAGGTTTGGTCGCCATACATTAGAATGGATATAAATTCATTTGAATACGTATGAAAAAGAATGACAAAGATAATCACAGGAATGAGAAATTATAAAATCTTAATTTACAATCCCTAGAAAAATGAAAGTAAAGGATGACATGATGGAAGTACCCCTTTAAGCTTATATGTTATTCTCCGAAATTTTTATGTTACGCCTCTCAGTGGGTCTGCATATTATTGGCTTTATGTATTGTACTGTACATGCCTTACCTATGAAATTCTTCACTTCACTATTCATGTATCATTTGTATGTACTCTTGCATAAAAAATAATTATTTATTTATTATTATTATTATTATTATTTTTATTTTTATTATTATATTATATTACAGTATATAGATGGATAAAAGTGTACAACAAAGGGAATATAAATAAAGTTTGAAATTTATCAACACAAAATTGAACTTGTAACAATAAATATAAACAGGGATGTTGATTTATAGAAGTTGGAGATACTTTCTTTTTCATTCATTCTTAACAAAATATTTCCTGCATTCATTCCACATGTTACAAGGATTCAGTTGTTCACAGTCTTTCTTTTCCCTGTGATCACTATCAACACTTGTACTTGTTTACCTCTAACACACTTATTACACTTGGGTAACTACCAATTCTCTCATTTAATAGCAGCATATTTTGTTTAGCTCCACCCCGTCTAATGGAAGAGGTGGACGAGGCATTACATGTGACCTCTGGGGAAGATGCAGAGTTCTTTTGCCCAGTCCATGCCACACCAAATCCATCAATTCTCTGGATGAAGGATGCCAGCATCATGCAACAGACTTTTACTGCATTGTAAGTTGTCTGCAAAACATATTGTAAACATTGTCATGACAGAGTATAGAATACATAATTTCTTTATTGATGAGAATGTAATAATTTAAGGAAATTGAGTGTCTAATTGGCTGATGTAACCACAGTATTTATTTTTAAATTTTTTTATTCACTTGATTAATGTTGTGTAAAAAGTATAGTATTTTGGTGTTTTTATCATAGGGATCCTCGAAAACTGTTATTGGTGAATGTTAGCAAGCAACATGATGGACGTTACACTTGCCTGGCAACCAATGAGGCTGGCACGCTTGAACAGGATTTTACACTTCGTGTTATGGGTTAGTAGCAAGATGTAAGAGATGGGTTACTATGAATTGTTTAATTTTCAAGTTAAAGTAACTAAGACTTTAATACCTCAAGAATTTAAAGTTAAAGTAACTAAAACTTTAATACCTCAAGAATTTAAAAACACATAATTTAAGCAAATCACTAGATTGGAAAAAATATTGGGTATTAAAAAAAAAAAATCTCGGTTTAAATTGTGATATATTTCACACATAGAATTCAGTCTTTGCAGAGTCTTGCTCAAAGATGTACAGTCACTTCGACCTATATCAGGGCTATTTTGCTTTACATCAATTATGAGGGAAATGTTATAAAACATATTTTTTGACAGTTCCACCTCGATTATTGAACATGGACACTCCTGTGATGGAAAAGTCAGTGGTAGTTAATCGACCAATTACCATCACATGTTTCATTGTTGCTGACCCTCCTCCATCGATATCTTGGCTTAAGGTAAGCATCTCCATGCTACTACCAATTTCAAATTAACCTTAGACTCTGACATCTCTTGATATGTCTTGTGTAGGCATTTACCTACCTTGTGGTTACCTTTCATTGACACACAAACAATATTGGATAACATCATAGATATTGAGAAGGAATGGAAAAAGATACTAAATGGAACTAGATACAATAAAGATAGTTGGTCCAAACTAGATATCAGGCTGAAGGGTGATCTTAGAGGCCAAAGAGCTAGTCAGGCAATTAGCAGCAACTAGAGTGCTGTTGTTGAGGGTTGCATCCTGGGATAGGTCAGCAATTTGCCTAGGAGACCTCGATAAGCCTAAGTACAGGCTTCCTGTCCCCGACAACAGGAATTCTCTGTTTCTCCCATGGCTACTAAATAGATGAGTACTCATAGGTAAGTACAGTACATGTGCACTCATGGAAGCACTTTAAGAAATTGGAATAAAGGGGCATTTAGTACATTATTTGCTACCAATGTGCAGTCAGTGCAATAATATTAATTTCTAATGGAACCTACATCTTATTAATCACAAAAAGGAATTTTTAAAATGTCAAAGTTGCCACAAGGTTAGAACCAGAACTTAGAGGGCTAGAGTATGAGGATAGACTAAAAGAACTATACCTGGTATTGGTGGTAAGTGAAGGAGAGGATCCTGGTTGATGCTAGAAACATATTGCATTTTTTCGGGCAAAACATTTGCCCGAAACGCATTGCGTAATAGTGGCTTTAGGCATTGTATGTACTAGCTCTATCTATATATCAATCCATTAATGTAACATCACTTGTATGTATGTATGTACCTTACCTGAATAAACATATTTATTTATTTATTTATTTATTTATTTGATTCAGTAGGGACATTAAGTATTCCTTCAGGGTATAATTACTGAACAAGTTGAATGAGCTAGAATTGGAGGTAGTGGATGCTAACTCCACTCACAGCTTTAACTGTGGATATGACACAGCACAAGAGGCTCAGGAGTTATTGGGTCAGTGTGTGGAATGCATTGAAAGGCTGTTGAAACCAATAACATCCACAACTTTATAAAATATAATGAAAACCTTAATGTTGAGAGGTATAAATAGCTAGTAGGTGGGGTATAATGAGCTTGATCTCGCACCCCATAGTCACTGACAGGTAAACATTGATGGATATGTAATTAACCACTGCACTGCGCAAAGCGCCTTTAGGCGCTCAGAGAGTTGTGCTTTTTGTTTTTTAATTTGGCTATATTTTAATGTTTTTTAATGTTTTCATTACTATTTGTGTTTTGAAATGGAAATAGTTGACTTTGGAAACATTTTGACATTAAATTTACCTGAACATTTGTTGCTGTTCACTTTCCTTTCCTCACTTTCCTTATGTACATTCTTGTATATGCATAAATAAATAAATAAATAAATTTGTAAAAATAACAAAAATATGTCCTTGACAATTGCACCAAGACGTTTTTGCCGAAAATAGGTGAGCAGTGCAAGGGTTAAGTGCCAGAGGCTTTACGATGATGTAGTTGGAAGGAGAGGGGAAAGAGAAGCTGGAAGCTCTCACTTCCTGATAGCATAACTAAACGAGCTCTCAATCACAAACACATTCATGGAAGCGACATATATATTGTTTTGTTTTAATTTCTTTCTGAAATATTTAAACTTATTATATACTGTATTACAGTACATTACATTATACTATTAAATAAAAAATGTGTGATGATAAAGTAGCTGATTAAATATCCTAAGTTTTACTTCTTTTGTATATTTTTGTAAACATTCACAATTATGTACAGTATTGTATTTCTCTGTAAGCTTTCTTTTATTGCTTTAGGATGGGGAGCCGCTGTCCTCTCTCTCATCCGACATGAGCATTGACAATCGAGGCCGCCATCTGAACATCTTTCAAGCCCGGCTGGTGGACAGCGGCAACTACACCTGTCAAGCTACCAATGCTGCTGGCACCACCAACCTCACTACTCTCTTGTCTGTTCAAACTCCACCATTATGGAACAGTGTATGTTTGGTGAACTTGAGTATAGAAATTAATAAGCAATTTTTATGTAAACTGTATATATTATTGAACATGGACATATTTACATACTTCAATGGCACTTGCTGTGTTTTGTGGGTCTTTTCTAAGCTTCACTTACATTGTAGTGCTACTTGCTGGTCTGCTCCGTCACCGCTACCATCAACCACATTGTAGTGCTACTTTCTTCTTTGCTAGAAGCTTCGTGCATGCTGATGTCAATCCTCATTCCTTCACACATTTTTGTACATGTTATTGACATGATCAGTCCCACTGACATTTATATACATGCTGAGGGATTCAGCTCCTTCCTCATTTTGGGATTGTTAGAAGATGGATGGAAGCCAGGGTGTGCCTTATAGCTACTGTACTTGGTGCCTTAGTTCCAGTACCCTGTCATGCTTACTCTTGAAGCTGTGAAAGGGGGTTGCTTCCACCTTCTCTGGCTTAAGTTAATTTTCAGGGTGGTGGTGTTGTGATCAAAGGTTTTGGGAAGTCAGATCTTAGTGATTCCGACCTTCTGTTGTTTGAAGTTGTTTAAAGACGATCCTTTGTGTAGTTTGAAGGCGAGTCTCTTCCACACACTGTAACAGTCTCTAATGATATCTTGTTACAACATGTTACAAAGTTGTTAAATCTTGTTATAAAGTTTTTATGACATGTTAGAAACTTGTTACACCTTGTTAGATAGTTGTTACAACTTGTTAGGAGTTACACCTTGTTTGAACATTGTAGTTTCCTCGTGTGTGTGGCGGGTTGGTATCTTCAGGTGCCGTATTGGTGTTAGTAGGAAAGTAGGAAGGTGATCAGTTTCTGTCAGTGATTATATTCGATTTCAAAGGGTGACATATTTATCCATATGTGGTCGTTTTGTTAACACATTCATGTTGTGTAGTGTAAGTGGCAACTGCTTTACATTTATGGTAGCCAAAGCAGCATGTAGGATTCATAAGCAACATTTCAGGTGCTTATTCAGGAGTCTTTAACACTTCAAGGCATTTAAATATCCTGGGGAACTTCTATGTGTGACTGTTGAGGAGGGAAAATTCCAAGAGGGGACATGGCAAAATGATTTAGATAAAGTGGTAGATTAAATATTATATGATCATGAAATTTTTATTGTGTATATCATAATAATTATGCATTGCTATTTATTTTTCTAGCCATGAACGTAGTTTTCTAGCTAGCTGAATATGGGTTAACCAAGTGTAATAAGCCTTTCATAATAATATAATAAAGAAACTGTTATCAATTCATATTTATTACATTAATTGGTTTTGCAGGACTCTGACTTTGAGAAAGAGGTTGTGGGCATTGGTAAACTTGATCTCGATTTGTACTGCGATGTGACAGCCATTCCTGTTCCCTCGGTGCTGTGGCTAAAGGATGGACAGCTATTAACTCCATCACCTGGAAAATCTCAACTTGCACAGAATGATAAGTAAGTGATACATGTAGATTGGGCATTCAGAGAATCATGTTCTTTGTTAAGAAAATGAATAGGGTAAGGAATTAAATTATAATGGAAAGATGTGGAGCTCAAAAGTTGGTAGAAGCAAAATGAGATGAGTGTGTGAAGATGGTCTGATCTTGTTAAACAAATAAACTGATAAACATAGAGAGTATTAAAGTGACTTTGAGGGAAGGAGGGGAAAAAGGGAAAAATTAAATAAAACTTGAGACATTTCAAATAATTTGTTAAGAGTCTCATGGGATTGCCTGAAAGATTTGTTACAGTTTTTCAGATACACTGTACTGGTTTGATTCTCATAACAGTGAAGCTTTTGCCACTTGCTAGCACTAAGAAACCATAATGGATGAGAAGAATGACGGCTGACAACGATTATCATATGCAAGAGACGAAATTAAGTATTAATATAGAAAGAGTGGGCCCTTTTACTTTCCTCAAGACAGTGCTTCCATTAGGGATAAAGCTTAACTGATCTGTAATCAGTAATATACTTCAGGGTATGCTTAAGTCAGATTGTATTAATCAGATTTTTATAAAGCATCTTGTTGCATTGCAGGATAGGTTCTAAGATATGGCTTGGACCTTTGTTTATTGTTATTTTGTTTGTTTAACTTGTGGTGTTTTATATACTGTAGATTACTACAACTGATGTCATTGGAAGGGAGTGACAGTGGGCACTACACATGTGTTGCCAGTAATGCTGCAGGTACTGCTGAATATGACTTTGAGTTGACTGTGTTGGCACCACCAACCCTTGTTTATCAGCCACAGTTGGAACACACAGGTATTGTTGTTGAAGTATTAATGTTATTTTCACTAAGTTATTCAGCTTTTAGCTTCAAATAAATCTCTGAATTATTGGATAAGGTATGTGATAATTAGCATCTCATCCTGTATATAATAATAAGAAATTAGGTACAGAACAATATTTAAAATTTTTTGAAAAAAAATGGTCTTTCTTCTTGTAGTGTTGGTGAATCGTGCTCTATCACTTGAGTGTCCAGTAGAGGGAATGCCTGAACCTGCTATTGATTGGATAGTAGATGGCCAACCTGTCACATCCTCTGGCCAGTATGTTAGTTTGTCTACCACTAAAACTCAACTGCATCTATTCAGGTATGATCATTAAAATTAAACTTTTCAAATGTTCTCACTCTTCTTAAACTTTCCATTTGTTGTTTTCTTCTATTTATATTTAAGAGCCAAGATCCTTTGTACGCTGCATGTGCCAATGTCTACACAATCCATCCAAGACTCTTACAAGTACTGTTCTGTACCACCAAGTGTAACTATCCACCATCAAACAGTCAGACTAAAGAGGGATTAGTTCTCTCAATACTTCCTGCCAGTGGTGATTAAAATCATATTAAAACAAGCTATCATCACTCTGCTAACTACTAGTTAGCAATCAAAAGATACAGTTTGTATCTCTTGTTTTGTGTTCATATATTTATCACTTTATTAAAACTCCCAGGGTTACACAGGGCACACATCCGCTTCGTCAGGCTTCCAGTAAATTGATGCCATCTTGAAAAAAGAGCAGTGTAAAAGATTTAGGAGTAATCATGTCAGAAGATTTTACTGTTAATGAACACAACAAAGTAGTTGTCACAACTGCAAGGAAAATGACAGGTTGCATAACAAGAACCTTTCAAACAAAAGGTGCCACACTTTTAACAGAAGCACAAAAGATGATACTTTTAAGGCAGCAGTACTCTCTAGAGTGGAATATTATTGTATACTAAGAGCACCATTCAGAACTGGAGAAATTACTGACCTGGAGAGCATGCAGAGATATTTTACTGCTAGAATCATCAATAAACGATAAAAATTTTAAATCTGTATTTATGAAACAGCCAGATAGCCAGATCAGAAAGAAGCATTTCATTACATCCTATGCCTGATTTTTGTATACTATTTTTAGCTTGTACACAAATATTAATACCTACACTATACTGAAAATACTGTTCTTATACATTGCAGAGTGCAGAGCACAGTCAGTGGGCAAATTTCATGTGTAGCAAGTAATGCCGTGGGTGTCCTGATAACTAACTACACCATTACTGTGTTGACTCCTCCTTCCATCTCTGCTACCCCTGCCAGTCGTCATGCCAAGGTGCAAGAGGGAGATGTTCTCACCCTCTCCTGTAAGGCACATGGCCAGCCAACACCACAGGTGCATTAATAGAATTATGTTCAGTTAAACTGTTTTTCCCAAAAACTCTATGGTGGCCATACAATATCTGAAGAATTAATTTATGTACCAGCCTTTACAGTTACTTTACTTACTAACCTTTCTATTTCATATTGCCTTATCACTTTCACTTCTAGAGAAATAGTAAAAAATTATAGGTTTAGCCTTAAATACAGTACTTTTGCTAATGCCATATTCAACACAGAACACTTCTCGGGACTCCGGTCTCCACCTTCTTAATTATTTCAAATTTCTTCTCGAATGTCATCACTGACCTCTTTCTTTTACGTATCCTGCTTGTTGATGCTTTCACTGACACAATGTGTGTGCATTTGGAGCTGACATGGTGCACGAATGTTCCTTGATTGTGCAGATATATCCAACAAAAGTCACGGAATGAACACTCCAGTCTCGTGACAAATCAAAACAATGGGAACAATGGGCTGTGAATCTGTGACGTCACAAGGTAGAAGGCACTAGGGTGGCGCCCAACATGGTCAGTGGGCAAACTAGGCCATCTCCCACCCACCACCCCAGGCTGGCACGAGGCCTGGTGGACAGCCTATTTTTACTGAGTGCCTCCATTAACTTTGAAAATAAACACAGGGCAGATATTATAATTCTGATGAATATTTCTTAAAATCCAGGCCTACTAAACCATCTCCTGGGAGATGCAACTTTACAAAGCCAAGAGATAAGTACTTTAATGGTTGTTGGCTTGTTTATGAGAATTACTGTATAATGCAGTCGTACTGTTTGCACAGTAAAATGAAAAAAAAAAAGAAAAAAATTGACATTCATAAATTGTATATTCTTGCACTCGGTAAATAGAACATTCCATAAAGTTAACTTATTGTTAATTACACTAACTTAATTTTTGATCAGGTAGCATGGGTAACAGCAGGTGGTAAGGTACTGAATGAGAGCGAGCTGTTTGCCTCTGGGCTTGAGGTACAGGACGACGGCCAATCACTGGTGGTATTGGAGGTCAATGGGGAGCATGAGGGCCGTTACACATGTATTGCTTCCAACTCAGCTGGCTCGGCTGAGGAGTCCTTCTTTGTCCAGGTTTTGTGTAAGCATACATCTTATTCATGTAGCCAGCATAATCTTGTACTTCTTTCATTATGATAAGGTTGTATATCAGTTCATTGTGATTATATTTTGATAAACATTTTACAGAAGTTAAGATATCCATTGGTAGAATGTTGGAAAATATTAGTTAACATAAGGATTGGTAGAATTACAGACACTTATAATTTTTCTTGGTAATTCAAAATTCTGTATGAAGTTATTATCATGTCTCAAGTGCCACCTGTGATTGAGCTACCAGAGCATGGGACAACGCGGGTGTTGGTGCAGAGCTCGTCTGTTACTCTGCCATGTTTGGTGGATGCTCGACCTCCTGCAACAATCTCCTGGTTAAAGGTGTGTACATTTTGAAGTAATATTAAAATATAGCAGGCATTTACACTTACAATTTTTTCAGTCGAATTTAGTGTAAATTTCATCCAGTTTTGCAAACACTAATATTTGGTAGCTTTCTGTTATTTGCTTTGTTTATGGATATTTTTTGCAAATTATTTTTATATATACTTTCATTTACTGTAATGGACTGAAAGCTCATTAACTATTTTGGTAAAAGTTTTATAGCACACACAGACTTGAAAAATACCAAATTAACCAATTTTATTCATGCTTCCTCATCCTACATGATAACCTGTGTTTTGCTATTATGAATATTAAATGATATATCTGGACTGTTGTTATAACTACAATTTCTATATTTAAGTAGTCTATGCCTTTCATCATTAAATATAACTTAAAAATTGTGAATTATATGATAAATTTCTTTATCAGTTCAAATATATTAGCTATTCTTTTGGGTATTCAGTGTAACCCCATTGAACTTAAATAAATTACTTATTTAGCTAAGTTATGCCCAAAACACACTCCATATCAGTGGCATTATACAAATTACTTTGTGTTCCTGTAATTATGAAGTAATAGAAAATTGAATGACAGTCTTGTTTTTTGTTAAGAGATCTATTAAGAGTGAGTTGTAATCTTTTCTCTTCTTGATGGAATCAGAATGGTAAAGCGTTGGAGGTAGGAAGAGACCACTTTCTGCATTTAACAGGCAGTGGGGAGTACCTTAACTTCTTGCGGGTCCTGCCACACCATGCAGCCAATTACACTTGTGTAGCTACAAGTGTCGCTGGCAAAGATTTCCTCACTTACGACGTGCATGTTACAGGTAAGATTTTAAATGTTCTTTGTATCATATAACATATATTATAATTCATGTTTATACAGTAAATATATATAGTAGATTTTTCAATTATTCTGCTTGTCTCTCTTTGTCTCTACATCTATATATTTTTTTCTACTCTGTATATCTACTGTATTTGCATGCATATAAACTGCTCTCAGTTCTAAACTGCAAGGTTAATTTTGAATATTTCATGTACTGTCAGTAAGTCAGTACTATATAGTAAATCATAAGACTGTGGAGGGTTTGCTGAGATAATTTAGTCAAATTGAATACAATAAATGAATGATAAGAGAGGTAATGGATGTATTTGTGTGAATTTAAAGGTAGGAAGTGAAGAAGGTAAAGAAAACAGGCAGATATGGTGAATGAATGTGTGAGGAAGTAGCATGCAGGGCCACTTAATCTGCCTGGCTGTGTGTGGTCCTGCAGGAGACAAACTCTGCGCACCGCACTACTGCTTCAGTGAAGACAAAAAGTTTTGTATAATATACTTAATATGCAAGGTTGTTTAAAAGTGTAGTTTTGAAAAAAACAGCGTTGAATGTAATGAAACGCCATTTTATGGGTGAGTCCCGGAGGCTCCCCGGAACTATCCAGGCTCCGGGAAACCGACGGGGTTCCCCCCCCCCCCACATAGATAATATGTTGATATAAGGTTGAATTTGTTATGGTATAAAAGTTAACATTATTTTTGTATTGTTATTTTTAGGAATTGGAATCTATAAATGGTATAATCTTGGTTTACAGTTCCTCCAGTGATTATTGAGGATATGGTGGAGAACATCATAGGAGGGGGTATTGGTGGAGAGACTGTTGGTGTGGTTGGTGGCGAGCTGGACTTAGAATGTTACACTCTCGGCACGCCCACACCCACACTCTCTTGGGCTAAGGATGATGAGGTAAGTGAAAATACAAATCTATTCATATGTGCAAACTTAAAATATATTTACAAATGTACCAGATGATTATGTAGAAATACTTCTTCAGTGTACTCATGCTAAACAAGTTATATTCATTTGAGGAGGATGTAGGAAACCAGCTTCATCCATAGCTTCAAAAGTAGATACAAGAAAGTGCTATAGAACTGAGAGTAAGAATTGCACCACACAGTTAGGTATGTACTAGAAGTAGTCCCAAAATGTGCAAGAAGGCTTGATCCTCAGTTGAGGGGCCTGAATTACAAGAAAAAACAATAGTTGAAGCTAACTTAATACATAGTTTAACTTTAAATATGATAATGAAACCGAGAGGGTACTGAGTCAGTGCAATGAACTGCAAAATGTTTGAAAGACGAGCTCAGAGCTAATGCTCATCCTTGCATAGCACACATGTATAAGGTGAAATCAGCATGCACGTATTACTATGCATATGTAAACACATGTTAATACTACACACACATGAAAGGCTAAGGAATGTATTTTTCTTCATTCTTTTTTTTATGCTGAAAATTAAATTATATTAGCAAACATATGCAAGCTTTTTGCTGTGTCAAACCTTTTACTTTTTTGTTTTTAATGATTGATATTGGTATTAAAGAAATATAGCTTTCAGACCAAAGTCTTGGTAATAATTCAGTAAATTATCAAGTTTTGATGCACTCACCAGTTTGCATTATCAAGATCATCTGGTGATATGGTTCTCAGGATGTGAAACCAACTGAACGGCTGACAATATTTGAGGATGGACAAGTGTTGAAGATTCAAGATGCTCAGACAGATGATTCTGGTCGCTACACATGCACAGCCACCTCTGCCTCCGGCGTGGCTTCCAAGGATTTTGTGGTCATTATTCACAGTGAGTACTAAAGTGTTAGCAGCTGAAAATTGCCATTACATTTTGTTTTCTGTATTTATTTTCACTTGCATTAAAAGAAATGGAGTCCTGTATTTTGCTTATTTCTGAGCTTGACCTTTGCAACACAAGCCAGAGTCATGATCTTGGACAATGCTAACACATGCCAGGTCCTCTTGGACTCTCAGCCCCACCACAAAAAATAGGTGGGACCTATTTTTCAAGACCACCTTTTCAGGTGGTCTTGCCACATACTCCAGGGGCTGTTAGACAGTAGAGAGCCTAATTTTAATTGTATATGCCATATTGAGATAGCTAATTAACACTCTGCAAGCTGTAAATGAACAAGCAACCATCTGACTGCCACCCAATAGCAGCCAGGTCACATTACAGGATTAGGGGAGTCAGCTAATTCACTTTGTGCCTGCTCAGTAAGTCACTCATTATTCTTGTTTTTTTCCATTGAGCTGGCTTGTAGAGCATCCAAGGCTGCCTAGATTAGAAATATATTATTCAAGTATTGAAATGCACATACCCGAACAGTCCCTTGTTGCTTCCGTTCCTGTGCATGTTTAGGTACCCTGGGCCTTAAGTGAGATTATCTAATAAGTCAATCATGTATGGTGGCCACCTGGTTGCAATCAGATGGTGAAAAGTGTCATTTATCACTTGTAGGAAGAGTTTAATGTTTTGATCTGTTCTTTGGCATCTGTCTTGGTATATGTGTTTTAGTTCTGCTTTCCAGCATCTTTCCATCCTTGGATTTGACAGTAAGACTATTTGAAAAGTTAATTGTTGCAGTGTGGCTCAGTCAATGAAAACCAGGCATGAATGAATCATCCTGGGTGGGTCAAGGTACTGGCTGGGGGAGGATGGGGCAACTATGAGGCTGCTCTTAAAGGGGTATTTCAATTCAACCCAATTTTGGCCGGATTACCCAAATATTCAATTCAGCGTGCTTCGGATAACTGAGCTCACACTGTAATTGTTCTGTTTATTTTTTAGAATGATGTGTAGTACAGTACAACTTTTTTCAATCCTCACATGATTTTAACCTATGAGTTGTTATTGTCTTTCAATAACATTGAAAATATATCCTCCAGGTCCACCTCGCATTATATCTCCTTTAGAGAAGACTCTGGATGTTGTTCTGAATCAGCCATTGGTACTGACTTGTGAGGCTGAGAGTACACTAACACCAGCAGTGTCCTGGGTCAGACATGGACGACCAATTACTCCATTCACAAATGCTAACTATCAGGTTAGTTAAGAAGTTGTATTTTATTACACTATTCAAAATGTCAGTCAGGAAACATTACCATCCATTTTCTCAGCCAAATCTTATTCAAATGATGTTAAACCTGATTGATTAGAGTGTATAATGCTGACAGTGATGGAAAAAATCAAGAATTTAGCTAAATTTACCTGATGGCAACAGTCTCTAGTAGCCTCCACAAGGACAAGGAGGTCTCAACATGCTTCCTGAAGACTTTTTTCAGCTTTATTTTGACTTGAAGCAGTCTTAGTATTTAAGACTGAGTTCAGTAGGTAAGAGAGTTCATGGATTTATTACCCATTAAAAAACATCTTTTGTTGCTTCTCCTAAATTTTGGTTTGGTGGCTTAATAATTGATACAGAGTATAGTATATATATTTAATAAAGCCACTAATATGCAAAGCATTTTGATCCTGTCTCCCAGTTGGTCTCATAAGGTCTGGTGCAATTCTCCAAGTCTTGTCAGCTCCAGACTGACAAGACTGGAGAATATAATATATAATATTCTGTGTACTGGTAGAGTAACTTTACTACTAGTTCAGTTTTTAGCTCTGTCTAAACAAATTCCAATACAATACAGTGAGGTACAGTATTTGCAGATTGCAACAAAATTCAAATTACTGTACAACTAATATGGAAATGTGTGTGTAACTGAGCATAAGCCTGTTTATGATGGTTGTTGCATGTTGCTGATTATATTATATATTGTATATACTGTGTCAGATCAGAGCTGGAGGACACGAGCTGCATTTGCGTCGTGTTCGCAAAGGTGATGGTGGCCCCTTCACATGTATTGTTGTCAATGCTGCCGGTCAGGACACCCTCACCTATACCCTCACTGTTCAAGGTGTACCCACACAAATGGATCCAAATTTTTTTACTAACAAAAACTGGATATTGGTTGTGTTGTTTTACCAATAATTTTAACCAATGCCTTATTTTCTTTTGCAAATATTAACGCTGCTCAGATCAGATGTGTGTGCACTTAACTGTGTTTATTGGGAGTGGGCAATAGTACACCACCACTGATCCCACCAAGGGGATCAGTGGTGTTGCATGTTGAATCAATGTTAATTCAACGTTGATGACATTCATTCGGCATTGAATTGTCATTGCTTTTGGATATTGTGCCCATTATGGGGTTGGAAAGGGAATTAGAAAAAGATCTTAGGCTTTGCCAATTAACTATCAGGTACCTTGTTCTATTAATCCTCTTCATTTTGTAAAGCTCTGTTATGCCTGCTCTTAAAGCTAAGAATGTAGGCCGCTTCCACTGTCTTCATTCATAGTTTATTTCACTAACTTATAATCCTCCCTGCACACAAATACTTTTTTATACCTTTGACTTGTTTGTGTTTATAATTTATAACATTTCATTCAGTCATCCCAAACATGGAATAGTGTCTTTGTCACTTATCTCTTTCCCCTCAATATTTTGTATACTGATCATATCTCATCCAATCATTCTTCTGATGCTAGGTTGACCCCCAAAGCCAATCTTCAATTTGAAGTTTATGGATAACAGAAGTTATGGGAAAGAGAGCTGGATAGAATGGTAGGAAGATATAGAAGAATGATAAGAATGAGCTAAAAACTGCATGATAAGAATGAGCTAAAAAAAACTGCATGAATATGAATGGGAGAGAATAGTTTTCAAGTTAAGGAAAAGGAGGTAAGAGCATAAGAAGAAAGAAAGTGACAGGTGTTGGTGATCGAATAACATAAAGAGCTTGCTCTTGTGATAACAGGAAAATTATTAACAAAAAAATCTGTTGCAAGAATTGTTTGCTGCATTAATAAAACTGAGAATTTTGTTCTTAGACAAATCATAAAATGGTCAGTTTGAATGGCTTTGGATAGTACTAGTATATTAAGCCCTCAATTTGCATGGGGGGGGGATTCTGTTAAAACAGAGTGACAATTAAAGCTGCATAGTTTCAACTTAAATTTGTAAGGAAAAAATGAAGAGGCATTCCAGAGACCTCTAGCATTCTTATTTTCCTGCCGTTTCCTATTATAAAATTGGAGATGTGCTCGTGAGCATTTTCTTGATGTTCTGTACAGTACTATGAATAAATTATTTAATTTGTTTATAAATACAGTACTGTATTCTTGTTCCAAAAGGCAGGAATCGATTACCAGACATCGTGCCAAGCAAATTGTACCATGTTGTCATACATCTTCTCAGTAAACTTTACAATATATTTGTTTTATTTAATATGTACAGTTTATCAGTTTCCTCTTCATTTATACTGATTCACATATATTGTGATAGCAATAATGTGGATATTGACTTTCCAAAATGCAAATGAAATATTTTTAGTTGGAAACCCAAATGCTTTGTATATTACTACTACCCCACCTTTTCCTTATGAAACATCTTACAACTTAGTAAAAACAGCCTTCTGCCACTTTATATTTTTTAACATATTTAAATAATTTATTTATATACATTAGCAATATTTTATAATATGACTCGGTGACATGCTTGTCTAGATGTAATTACCTAAGTGTAGTTACAGGATGAGACTTACGCTCGTGGTGTCCCGTCTTCTCAGCACTCTGTCATATAACGCTTTGAAACTACTGACTGTTTTATTGTCCACAACCTTCTCATTTAACTTGTTCCGAGCGTCTACCACTCTATTTGCAAAAGTGAATTTTCTTATATTTCTTCAGCAGCTTTGTTTAGTTAGCTTAAATCTGTGACCTCTTGTTATTGAAGTTCCGGGTCTCAAGAAGTCTTCCTTATTAATTTTGTTGATTTCCTTTACTTTTTGTACGTAGTGATGATATCGCCTCTTTTTCTTCTGTCTTCTAACTTTGGCATATTTAATGCCTCTAACCTCTCCTTATGGCATGTGTAGCATATGGTGTACTGTTATAGTGAGCAGGGGTTTGTGTTTGTTTGCACAATTGCTGTGTCAACGACCACCTGCTGGCCTTAAATATTTATCCCACAAAAATATTAATTTAGAAATGCAGTTTTTTATAAATACGAGTGTAACATAATGTACTGTATATCAAATTCATTCCCTAATTGATAAGAAATTTTATAGCAAAATGCTGTATATTGAGTTCTCATGTAACAAAGAATTACTATATTATACATTAATTTGAATACCCAGCCCTGGTGGCACCGTAAGGCGATTTTGCTAAGATGGCTCACAATTACCAAGTCACAATGCTGCAGAGTTGTGTTTGACCTACCAGGGACTAGAGCCAGAACCTGGCCTCCATCACAGTGGTGCAGAAAGCAGGTGACACTGTACCGCCCCTCCAGGAATGCATGCAGGAAGTCAGCGATCCATTACGAATCACTGCTGGCTTGAAAAGAACCGAAGCCTTGAAACTACCAAACAAGCTCCCCAAACAGTAATATTATGGGGGATTATCATATTTTCTGTTTATATATTTGACTTCCAAAGTGCTCACTTCTAGTATTTTTTAATTTTCCTTCATAGGCCTCTTGTAGTTCATGTTTCTTTATTATGGAATCCACTTTGTTGCATGTGTTTGGATTTGCCTAATTTTTCTTGTCTAGTTGTGTTTGTGGAGAGCAAATGTGTTCTCATCTAATGATTGTTTATAGGTGTATGTATATGTAATTACTGTATAAATGTTATTACCCGTTAGTAGTCAATGGCAGAGAACAATGCTTGTGGCATCCCATATTTGTGCATGTAGCTGCATGCGTATGATATTGTACATGATTCCAGATATTTAAAAAACATTCAACTACAAAACTTTGATCAAGTTGGAAAACATGATTAAATTACTCATTTGTATATATATTCGTACAATATGTGGAAGTCCTCTAGATGCAGTAACTTAATATTTGGCATTGCAGTTCCAGCCAAGATAGAGCGAGCTAATATCCAACAACGTGTAGTGGGGGTGGCAGGCCAGACTGCTGAGGTGATGTGTGAAGCATCTGGCAACCCAACACCCACCATCTCCTGGACTCATGCCAACACACTCATTACTCCAGATCATCCTCACTACCAGGTTGTGCCTTGTGGTTGATGCTCCACCTGATATGTTGACCAGACCACACACTAGAAGGTGAAGGGACGACGACGTTTCGGTCCGTCCTGGACCATTCTCAAGTCATTCTCACAATCAACTTGAGAATGGTCCAGGACAGACCGAAACGTCGTCGTCCCTTCACCTTGTAGTGTGTGGTCTGGTCAACATACTTTTGCCACGTTATTGTGACTCATCGCCTCCACCTGATACGTCATAGCATTACTTGCCTCATTTCTCTCAGGCAAACTAAATCGGTTTCCATTGTTTTGTTCATTCAAACTTCAATAATTTGTATTGCATATTAATATACCAGTATATTAAAATAATTTATTTCAAATACATAACGTATATGTGACCTCAGTGACTAAATATTGAAACAGTCAAGGATATGATTCATAAACTTTAAAGCTGAACTAAATTGAGCGCACACATTATATTTACAGTATGTGTGTGTGTGAGTATATATGTATATGTATGTGTCTATATGTTTGACAAATTTGATCAAGCCTAAATTACCCTAACCTAAGATAACTAAGTCAGTAATTCATTTTCTTAATATAATAATATTAATTGGAATTGGCCAATTTGCAAAGAAACACTGTATTTGAAAATAACAAAAATCACTGCTTGATAGGAAAATTGGGCCTTGCATACTAAGCCAAGCTTAATTCTTGCATAAGAATTTCTTTTTAATATAATATTTAATGAAAATTTGGCATATAGGCAACTTGGCCTATTAGCTGTCATATATATAATATGCTGTATATGTATCCATCTTAGTTTATGTAATACTGTAACTGGATTTATATAATAATTTGAATAAGGATAAATATTTTTTAGAAATGTAAACGATAACAGCATATAACTACCCAAGTGTAATTGCAGGATGAGAGCTACCTCGTGGTGTCCCGTCTTTCCAGTGTTTTTATCATATAGCACTTTGAAACTTGTGAGGGTTTCGTATGTGAAGAATGAAATGTTGTATAACCCTGACAGATCGTGGATAAAGGCTCACTCTTGCGCCTGCTAGAGCTGGACCCCGAGGACGAGGGTGTGGTCACCTGCACTGCGGCCAACCTTGCTGGCCAAGACATTCTCAACTTCACTTTACAAGTCTTAGGTATACAGCTATACAATATTCCTGATGGGTGTGGAGTTACATGGGAATGGAACAAAAAATTTTATATACAGTTTTTTAAATAAGTAAGTGGTTTATTTGTAAGAAAATATGGAATTTAAAATTAAACATTATGATTATTAAATAGTGTAATTACTAAAACAGTTGTGTGAACTGCAAATGTTCAATCAATAAATAGTAGGATAGTAAACTGGATTTCCCCTACATATATGGGACATAACTGGAAACCTCTCAGTGTTCAGAAGAGAAGTTTACAAGCACCTTGAAAGGATACTTAAACAATCAGGCTGTGACTTGTACATCAGGCTGCGAGCAGCTGTATCAAACAGCCTGATTGATGAGACCAGCAACCAGGAGGCCTTGTCAGAGACTGGGCCACGGGGATACGAATCCTCGAAATCTTCAAGAGGTAGACTTAGTAAATGGGTAAATGTAGAGTAAATGGATGCTACACAATGGTAAACAGTAATCAGAGAAGGAATGAACCTAAATTTTAATTTCCTTTAATATAGAACCACTAGTATAAATGCCAAGACAAAGCTAATGAATAGTCCACTGAAGGTATAAATTGACAGGTTTAAAATGACTCCTAGAAACAGTCCTAGCCACGTTAACATACACTGATAGTAAGTGGACCAGAAGGAATGAGAAAGGAGGCGTGAAGTAAGAGGAGCAGTAAAGATATATTGAATATATGGTAATAAAGAAGCAAAGAATACTCCTAGAAGTAGTCAACTGGAGGAGATGGGGTGATAGAGAGCACCCACATGTAAAGGGTCAGGTATGGGGCATGAAATGATCCTGTAATTATGAGTACAGCACCACAAGCTAAACCCCACCATCCCTACAAGTAACAGGGAGGAGCAGATTTCACCTGCAGTCTCAGAAATTTGTTGAGCTGTGATCAACCATGTTTTATTGAGTTTTTAGTGACAAGTTCCTCATTGTAAGGACACATACAGTATTTTAACTTTATTGTTTTTTCTTGCAGTGTCCCCACATGTTCCAGATGATGCTGTGACAGAAATTACTGTGAAAGAAGATGAGAGTGTTGTCCTTGTGTGTCCAGTTACAGCCACACCTGGTAAGGAATGGAATGTATTATTTTATACTTGTGTCTATAACATATTACCGTTCAGTAAAATCTGGTCCACAGGAAAATCGGATGCAGTGGAAAGATTCAGTTCCGATGAAATTAATTACTGGATATTGCATGCTGATGAAAGATACACATTTGCTTTACCAGACTGTACTCGGGTCGGTGTACAGAAAAATTAACAAAAAATTTAATCATGTTTTCACAAAATTTTGTACAAAATCATAAATGAGAAAATTTTTGGAATGGGACACTCAATGGGCCTATATTGAAAATGGGATCATACCTTCTTAAATATTTGTTTTATCAGGTTACCATAAATTTTAATAGTAAATGTTTATAAAAAAACTGTTCAGAACAGACAAACAATCCAAATTTTCATGAAGTATTATGCAGTATTTAAAAAAAATTATAATGGAATGATAAAGCTTTCCATTACATTACATTATATATGATTTGTATTTTTTATTTGAGTCAAAACTAACATACATTTTATCAAACCTAACCTAACATGACCAAGCATAACTAAGGCAGTAATTCATGTTGTTAATATAATATAATAATATTGGAATAAACCAATTTGGAAAGAGATATTTGGAAACAACAAAAATAATTCGGCTTGTTAGACAAATTGGGCCTTACATACTAGGCCAAGTAGTACAGTTTTGGCTGTTAGGTATTGGCTATTAGGAGAAATTTCTTGACCTGGCACAGGACTCCAATCCCATACAGCATATGACAGAGCCCACTTAAGGTAACAGAAGGTAACAGCATTATAGATCTTATGCTAACATCTGAAGATTGCTTGATCAATCAAATTCAAGTAGGGAAAAATTTCACCCCTGTCATGTGATCAAAATATTCTAAGATGGATTACAATTGTAGAAACCCACATAAAGGTCCAGGAGGATTACTTTCTAGATTTCAGGCCAGACTGAAATTTTTTTTCAGTTTAAAATTAAAATTTAAAATTTCAGTTTCAAAATTAAAAAGACTGATTTTCAGGCCAGACTCGAGGAGACTATCAAGGTATGAGAGAGGAATTGCAAAACATCACCTGGAGGGAGCTAATAGGTGATCATGGGATGGAAGCATCAAGGGAAAATTTTAATGTCATTAATGAGCTTATTCAAAAATAGATGCCAAAAAGGAGAAAGAAAAGAAATGTGAACTAGATGAATGACCTAGGTAGTAAAAAAAAAAGCTTTGAAAACTAAGCGGGGCCCTCTGGAGAAGGTATAAACCCACAACGAACATCATAAATTATGAAATACAGTATATAAATGGGTATTAAATTCATCCACTCAGGTAATCAGATCTGCAAACAAAACTACGAAAGAAAACTTGCTTAAAACATAACGAAAGATCAAAAGTTGTTCTATGTCTATATAAGAAGTAAAAGCAAAACAAAGGACTCGGTATGACCCTTAAAAGATGAGACTAACCAAGTCATAATGGATAATAAAAGGACAGAAAACACTCAGAATAAATACTTTATATCAGTATTCCCACTAAAAAAATTAGACATCCCATTATTCATACAAATGTTTTAAGGAGGTGAACAGAACAAATTAAGGGTGCACCCATAACGTGCTACATAATTGGGAAGAGCATCGACAAACTAAAAGAATAAAAAAAAACTGTGGGTTGAATTCAATACAAAGTCATAAAGGAACTAGCAGATGCACTATGCCTACACTGATACTCAGAAAATTTTCTGGACCAGACTGGACCAGAATTTTTTTTAGAGTTTTTCAGAAAATTTCTGGATCAAGAGATAGTTCTCCTAGATTGGAAATATGCAAATATCACCCCTATGTTAAAAAAGGCAGAAAGAGCTTGGCAGAACACTACCATCTGATCAGCTTGACATTACACATCTGCATGCTCATGGAGAGAATCCTAAGGAAGGGAATCATTCACTATCCCACAGCTAACAATTGTGTAAAATCAATGTAATATGGGTTTGTTAAAAATAGATTCTGCCTTATAAATCTGCTCATATTTTTTATAACAAACTAACTATTCAGACAAAGGACTTCCAGTAGGTTTAATATGCATGGCCTTTGCTAAAGCTTTTCATAAGGTACCACAGGAAAAACTAGCAAGGAAATTACAGGCACATGGAATAAAATGCTTTTTCACCTACAGTTATAAACCCATTGAACTACCGGTACCTACCCGCAAAAGCTGTAAATGCCAAAACTCTGAATTTTAAAATCCAGCTAATACAAAATTTACAAGGAATTCTAAGTTACAAGATGAAACAGTCATATGGTTGTTGTCTATTATCCATTATGTATGTTGACTTGACAGTGTGTAACATGTATTATCATACCTTGATTCAAAATAATGCAGTGATGAGCTTGTCATTTTGGCAGAACCATCTGTTGTGTGGTCGAGAGATGGGACTATTGTGGGAGTGAGTGGCCATGGAAACGTGGATGTGAGTGGTGATGGGCACACACTGAGGGTGATTCGGGCAGGCAGTCATAATGCGGGCATCTACACCTGTACTGCCTCTAATGCTGCAGGCGTCCTTGATGTACATCTCATGCTCAATGTTCTTGGTGAGTTGAGTGCTACCATTTTTTTTTTTTTTATTGCCGCCGAAGGCGGCTAGTTTATTGTGCACCCCATACTCATCCTGTGAGCGGTAGTGCAAAACCATTACAGAGGGCACAAAAGGTCTTTATCAGACCTCATCTTAGATTATTACATAAACAATTTCATCTATCCTTCACACCTTATAGTTACAATGTCAGCTAGTTACAGAGAAAGTGCTATTTCAAGAGCTATATATTTACAGTAAAGTGCTACCATTTACCAATGAAACCTGTAAGGTCATTTGATTCTTATATAAACAAATATGTCATAAACAGTGCTTTGTATTCATTCACTGCTTCTTCATGTCCAAACTCGTCAATAAAATCAATTTGTAATAACCTGCTACTTCTTACTGGTACTATAATTTGATTCTAAAACCTAGACTGATGTCTCATATCTCTGATGTAGACTGTTCCCTTGTATCTCTGAACTAGACTGGTGCCTTGTACAGGATCTCTTGGCACAGACTGGTGGCTTGTACAGGATCTCTTGGCACAGACTGGTGCCTTTATACAGGATCACTTGACACAGACTGGTGCCTTGTTCAGGAACTCTGATGCAAACTGATGCCTTGTACAGAATTTCTGACACAGACATTTATACATTTTCCTGGTTGATGTCTTGTGTTATTTATTTTCTTGACTAGTCTTGTAAACTAGATTCTTTAGAGTCTAGTTCAAAGTTTGACAAGCCAACTGCAACCCTCAAAGGCCAGTTCTAATCCTAATTGGCTCAATTTTATGCAGTGCCTCCACAGATTGCTGGCACAAGGCCAGGAAGCCATCACCGACAAGGCGAAGAGGAACTGGTGACAGTGATGGAGGGCGGCCACGCAACTCTGGAATGTCACCTTCTGAAGGGTTCACCAGCACCCATAAGGCACTGGTTCATGGGCAATGACCTTCGCCAGTCACACCACACAGTGAGCCTTATTATTCAAAATTATAATTAAGATATTACATGGAAATTGGTTTGGTGTTTTGAGCCATTTTCTGTGACTTTTAGCTGCTTTTAAGTGTCACCCAAAGCCTGGGTTTGCTTTTAGATTTGACAAATTATTAATACTGTACTGTATTGTACTGTCTATTCTGTATTACACTGTACTTTCAAATACATTAATTCTTCCAATGCAGTACAAAAGTAAGTGTTCTAAGTCTTCCTGATACTGTAGGCAATTTTGTGTTCATTGACAGTGACAATGTGTAGTGCATAGTCTTAATGAATCTTCTGTTTTTGTTCACCAGTTTTAAGTCTTGAGTACCTCTCTCACACCAGCACAAAGACCCAAGTTGCTGAGCAAGTTATGTAGCTATTTTTTTTTTAACTAGATGTAATAATTCACTTGGCTGTCAGCTAGGAAGGCATGATTATGGGAAGCATTCTCTCTTCCCCTTAATGATGCATTTCTTGTCACCCCTCAGATTTGATGTCTGTGGTAGATATGGAGCAACACCAAGCAGCCACTGAAAACATGCTCTCTTCCTTATTCTTGCATTGTTGTCATGTCTTTATATTTTCATACTTCTTCTTAATATATGGATGAACCTGTTGAGGCTGTCAGTACTCTACTAGCGCATTTATTAATATTTTTGTATACCAATGCATTCAACAGTTTTGAGATTCTTTGACTTAAGAAAGCTTGGGAATGATTGGTAAAGGAGATGATTTAAGATAATTGCTGCAAGTCTTGTATTTTTACGAGATTCCTTGGTTAAATAAAATATATGGTAATTGTATATTGTAATACCTAGTATATGATATATAAATCTTATATACTGTATATAAAGTCATAGGTCTTTTGTTTTTTATATATGATAATTTGTTTTCTTAGATGGCTTCAATTAACATAAAGATTTAGACATTGTTTTCTAATAATGAAATGAAAAGTTAGGCATCCCAGGTAGATACTTCATGGTTTTGTTATTTTTGTTGTTTTAAATCTTGAGAATGCCTCATCATAAAAATGTGAAACTTACAAATCTTAATTGTTAAGTTTATGATTCTCCACTAGGTTATTGGTGATGGTGAGAAACTGGTGATCACAGGAGCCCAAGTGGATGACTCTGGGGTGTATCAATGCATTGTGGAGAATTCCGCTGGGTCAGACAGCAAAGTGGTGCGAGTGGGAGTACAGGCACCTCCCAGGGTTAACATTACAGCTCTTCCAGGACCCACCACAGTTCTCACTCCAGGTTTGCTCCAGATAATTGCTTCTTATGGGAGTACATTAGTCATAATTGACAGCAAAATTTTAGAAGTATAGTAATTACCTAAGTAATTACCTAAGTGTAGTTACAGTATGAGAGCTATGCTCATGGTGTCCCATCTTCCCAGCACTCTTTGTCATATAACACTTTGAAATTACTGACGGTTTTGGCCTCCACCACCTTCTCATCTAACTTGTTCCAACCGTCTACCACTCTGTTTACAAAAGTGAATTTTCTTATATTTCTCCGGTAGCTTTGTTTCATTAGTTTAAATCTGTGACCTCTTGTTCTTGAAGTTCCGGGTCTCAGGAATTCTTCCCCTATCAATTTTATCGATTCCTGTTACTATTTTGTACACAGTGATCATATCGCCTTTTTTTCTTCTATCTTCTAGTTTGGCATATCCCTAGATCCCTTCCTTTGTCAGAATTCTTTAATTTTTTCTCACATAATTTATAGGTTGTGTGGGGTCTATGTTCTCCAATTCCACATTCCATAATATGGCATTTATTCACATTAAATTCCATTTGCCAAGTGGTGCTCCATATACTGTACTTATTTTGTCCAGGTCTTCTTGAAGGGCATGACAATCATCTAGGTTTCTTATCTTCCCTATTATCTTAGCATCACCAGCAAACATAATCATATAATTCTGTATTCCATCTGGTAGATCATTTATGTAGACAATGAACATTACGGTGCAAGAACTGAACCTTGAGGTACTCCACTTGTGACATTCGTCCAATCCGATACATTGCCTCTGATTACAACCCTCATTTTTCTATCAGTTAGGAAATTTTTCATCCATGTTAGAAGCTTACCCGTCACCCTCCAATGTGTTCCAGTTTCCAGAACAACCTCTTAGTGGAACTCTGTCAATAATTAATAGTGGAAATAATTATGTGTTATAAAATTTAGCAAATTAGGAAGTCTCCTTAAGAATGATTATAATTTGATTACTGCTTATTAAAAAGTATATACTGTGTAGACTGATGCTATTATAAGATATGGGTCATGTTTAACTACTACCACAGGTGGAGCTGAAGCAACACTGCTGCCTGCTGATGGCCGACCACGCAACACGTCTGTGAGCACCTCCTTTACCACTACACAAGATCAGACTGTAACCCTGCCTTGCCCTGTTACTGGTTAGTTAATTAACACTTTCACATTCCAGTGAAGCTAAAATGCCTCATCCGTACTACGACGGTAAACGTTCTGACAATGCTGAAATGTGTCGTCCAATTCTTATTAATAAACATTCATCACTATCGTGCACAATCTATTATAAATACTTTTTTGTCTTTGCATCTATTCTCTAGAGACTTCATTTGTGAACATTTTTATCAAAAATTAAGTTATAACCCAGTTTGTAATGTAGAAAACATAAAATGACTGTAAACATTTTAAGCGTCAAAGTGCAGGACTCGCCAAGCCCACATGTTTACACAGGAACATTTTTACATGAGCATAATACATACACATTTGTTTTTGCATCTTTTCTGTAGAGAATTCATTTGTGAACATTTTAACACCAAATTTATAGTTATAATCTAACAAATAACTTGGAAAACATAAAATGATAGTAATATTTTTTCATATCGTGGAGCCGCCCGTGACCTGACCAAGGAGCCCAGACTATTTATTGTTGGGAACACATGGAGAGGCCAGACAGCCAGTGCTGATATGTGCATATCTAACTTTCAATTTCTTTATCAAATAGCAAAGTAAAAATATATTTAGACTGGCAGTGTTTTATTTTTTATGTAGATGTAGATTTGTTATATAGTTCAAGGAAATAAGTTATTTTGCCTTGAGAATTATTAAACACTTGTAGTGGAGAAAAGAATTGTCTTTTAATCTTGATTAAGGGCTATAGCTGTTTAATGGTGCATTATTGAACAGTTGGTTGGTAATGATCATTGATATTTTCAAATAAGTGAAAGTTGTAAGTTATCATTGAGTAAGCACTTAGTGCTGATCTTTCAATTCATTTTCTTATATTAGGGTCACCCACACCGCGACGTCTATGGTATAGTGGATCCCAGGCCCTCGTGTCCTCCTCCAGATTAGTGGTAGGGGTAGGTGGGCGGGACATCACCATCGTGGGTGTGAGGCCAAGGGATGCTGGAGTATATGTTTGTGTGGCTGTCAACCCTGCAGGCGAGGCACAGCTCTCTACTACTCTCATTGTTATTGGTGAGCATTATGAGCTCTTGTGTGCTGTTCATTGTATGATTATTTTAACTGCAATTTGCCACAGGTAATATAAATCGGTTATATAAATTTATTGTCAATTAATGTAGTGTTTGATAATTTCAGTAATGTATCGTGAGTTTTCTCTGCAAGAGTATTTTTATTAATAACTGTATAAGAAATCATTTGGGTTTATATCTTATACATTTAAATATGGGGGTGGCTTGCAGTCACTGCCGGGAGTAGAAGATAGTCATTTATGTTGAGTCATAACATTATTAATAAAACATTGCATAAAAACGGAAAAATTTACATATAAATTCAGGTCGGCCTGTGCTGGAAGGTAAACCTGAAGAGGAAATATCTATACTGCAAGGTGGGAGAGTTACTCTTGAGTGTAAGGTGAAGGTTGCCACCACTGAAGCTCATAAAGGCCCTCATAGATATACACACTATAACATCACCTGGACAAAAGTAAGTATTCTTAATAGTGGTCCCTAAATGAGATCAAAACTAAATGGTTTATGGTAATAAAACAAAGTATAATAAATAATAAGCTTTTGCAGATTTGGTAAGCACACCATTCCTACGTGGAGTCACTTTCAACTAATAGATGAACTCATGATGCATTAACTTTTAACTGTTTGCTACATTTAATTTAATTTATTGGAATAAAACCCTTAATAATTGTAATATAAGTAGTCATTAGTTTTACCCTACAGGTCATGTACTGTGAAAGAGGTCATTATGGAGATTTATGGTATTCAATAATTTAATTGTATGTTTACAGGGTGGACACCACCTTGAGAACAATAGTCCAACTCTACAGAATACCCCAGGTTCATTTAAAATGGGTAATCGGGCAGATGTAGATTACTACAATTACTTGGAATATGTAAATTATGACTCTGAGCTAGGCCTCGACCCTCTGTTCAACATAACGGCAAAAAGTGACACTGCTAACTTTGACTGGCGCAAGTGGAGAAGAAATAATACAACATCTTCGTATGAGATGTCTGCTGATGGTTCACGATTAACTCTGCCAACAGTAATGAAAGACGATGAGGGGCTATACACATGTGAAGTTACTAATGAAGCTGGTTTAACTAAAAGAACTTTCAGAATCGATGCCTTGGGTTAGTGGAAATTTATCTTAACACTTCAGCTGCCATATGTTTTGAATGATAAATATTTTAAATAGTTTTTATTTGAAAGTCCATTTTGGAATTCTTTTAAAAATGGCTCTATACAAAATATACAAATATCTGAAATTTAAAAGGGATGTTAGCCAAGGAAGTAACTCGTCTTATTAATCGTAGAAACAAAGTGGCTTGAATTGATTTTTACTCATGAATTTAGTATATAGGCTGCATAATTTTTATGTACTCTGCAGTATGTTGATGATAATATAGACTTAATACTATGTATGTTTACAGTAGTTTTAAAAAATTAATAATTCAAAATTTAAAGGGGAAAAGATGTACAAATTAATGAATTTTATTCTAAGGGGCATATTTTACAATTATTATTAATATTCTTGAAATGTTGGCCTTTTAATGTGGGCACTATACAGTGCCTCCAGATATAGGCAATGAAGAGGATGTGAAAGTGTACGAGGCAGCTGTGGGGGAGCCAGTAGTGTTTGAGTGTGATGCCACCGGAGATCCTCCACCAGAGGTAGGCACTTTAGCATTATTTCTGTATTGCAATGTTTACTTATTATCATAGTAATCTTACTGCTTTATTTAGATTTTTCTAACTCTTAAGTCTCATTGACATTAAGACAATAAAAACAGATAGTATGAGAAACATCTTAATCAGTGTTCAAGGAGAGACTTTTCAGCATTTGTTTACTGAAAAGGTTAATACAAATGTAAAAATTGCCACTTAGAGTGCATAACTGTGGAAAATTAAATTAATTAATTGAAGTTCAAGAAAACTGCACATTTTTGTCTTCTTCAAATATTGAAATCAAAGTTGAGGGAAAACATAACTTGGTTGATAGGCTTACGATGACTGTGAAAAGATAAAAATGCTTCTTTTGCAGAGCATAATCCTTCTAAATTGTATAATACATATGTATCTAGTTTAGCACTGGATATTTGACATGGTCAGAGCTAAACACGTGTGCCAGGTTTTTTATTGTGCCAAATTTAGCGCCTTGGTGCTCAGCCAGTGCCTTGGTGTATCATATGGAATATTTAGGTTTGTGTTCTGACGTGTCTCGATGCAATCCTAAAATAGTCATAAATTATTATTAACCATAATTTCTGCAAAATATTGACAGATAAAGATGTTAAATATTGTGCCTCTCAAACGAGGGAAGCTTTATATGATATATAAATATACAAATAGTGTACCTACTAAGTAACCATTTGATGGTTTTGCACTCAAATTACACTTCTGTCAACATTTGTTGAATAAACATTTTTAAATTATTGTTCTCTTCTTTGTACAGCACTACACTGTAGCTTTACAATTGTTCACATTTACGTAAGAAACAAAATATTTATAGCCCCAAATAGTTAAACAATGTAAAAGGGCATTAGGTATAAACTTTTGATATGCCTCGCATGCCCACCATTACTTGTCCATTTCTGGGGAGCGTCCTCTCTGTTACTCCCCGAGTGATAGCACTGGTGCTGGCAAGCCTTAGGAGATCACACCAGGAATACAAAAAACAGATGAAGATATTTTCTTACATTTCTTTAAATATATGAATTTCCTTAAATTTATTTAATATGTATACAAATTTAACCTCATGATTCAGGTGAATTGGTACCGAGGGTCCAGCCCTGTAAAACCCAGCGCCCATTTGCAGCTTCTAGAAAAAAATCATGTCCTCATCATAACTGCAGTACAGGTTTGGCCAATTCTTTAATTATGCTGCACTTTCCTGTGCATGTCCAGTAATATATCAGTATTTACTCCAGCAAATTTATTAACACTGAATAAATCAGGCTTTGAGTGCATTTATTTGAAATGCTAGTATCTAAGCAGAACACTTGCTGCTCCATTAGGTAAGGTCCTGCTGGTCCCATGGGCAGGATCTGGTACAGATAGGATGTAGTTATAATTTTGCTCCAGAACAACAAGTTATCTTTTCAGACATTCTTGTTAGGTCATATTGATGCAAGAGAAACATCACGATTTTGGAGTGAAACCTCATACTTGAGAAGTTTGTGGTTTCATATGGGCTAAATAGTGACCTTTTGGAGGACATGCTAAGCTGAACTGAGATTTCTACAGTGCTACTTAACACCAAAATAACCCTTCAGGGCACTCTTGAAAAGTTTGCTGTAGTGCCAGTGGTAGATTGATATCCTCTCACTGTTACCATTCCTGCCCATTAGACAGAGTGGCTCTTGCTTTAGGCAACAGTTGAGTAGGGCAAATTACAAATATCATTTTCTTAACAAAATTAGATAAATAAGATGTAGTACAGCTATGTCTTTGACAGAACAGTATTTCTAATTGCAAATAGGATTTTTTTTTTTTACTTTAGGAATGAGTAATGTGCATGTAAGAGTATTAAGGCATATATATTTGTTCTTTCCCCTCCCTATCTAATATAACAAAATAATTGTATTTTCTGTTATGGTTATCTGGGAAATAGGAAGGCGATGATGGTGACTATATGTGCTTGGCAACCAACCTGGCAGGCGTCAAGGAGGAGACCTTCCATCTCCAGGTGTTGGGTATGTCATATGTCTCGTGTGAACACATCTTGCTCCCACACCTTCAACAACCTAATGTTAATACACCATGTAAAACTATTTCTCTTTGTCAAGACTGTAATGTTTGTGTGCATAACTTAAAAGTGGATGAAGCAGCACTAGCTATGTTTTTATAGCATTAGACCCATCACATTTTTTCATTCAATGAAGAAAGTAGAAATATGAGTGTCTATTGAAGTTCAGGATTTGAGAATTTTCCCTCATTCATAATATTGTTTTACTGATATCATTGATTTGGGGCTCTCTTTATATTGAGGAATTACAGTGGAGCCTTGGTACTCAAACTTAATTGATTCCAAAAGGCAGTTCGTGAGCCGATCTGTTCCGATACCAGTTCACTGGCTTGCCTACCCCTATCACCTTGTTGAAAAAAAAAATTGATTTCTTCTTTGTTCATGCTCTCGTTTAGAGGTTTTGCTTCAACAAGGTTCATTTTCAGTTTCTCTCTGTTTTCCTTTGAAAGATCTCATCTTATTGACCATAACTCCCCTCATCCCTTTGTAAGTTTGTAACATTCCTAAGTACTTCCTCCATCTGTTTAGTTCCATTTAGGGTGTGCTATATAGTCGTAATGGCTTGGCGCTTTCCCTTGATAATTCCCTTTCATTTAGGGTGAGCCTCAAGGGGTTGATCTTTCCCTTTTTCGTACCTGCCAGTTCTCCTGTTGTCACAGACATTGGTTGACTACAGGAATTTTGTCTACAATACTACTTTCACTTCTTCTGTGGCACTTTCTGACCTTTATGCAATCTCCTTCTCTTTGCAACAAAAAATTATTTTGGACTTCCATCAACTGTGTTTTGCACCAGCTTTCGGTTTGATGCCAGTTCCTGTCTGACTTCCAGTCTAATGTCTGCTTTTCTGACTGCTACAGAGTCTGGCTTGCTTTACCCCTTCTTCTGTTATTTCTTTCTCTCTGGCCACTTGTGTATAGGTAAGTTGCATATCCCTCTTGTACTGTTTTATTTCCTGTGTAACTTCCTCCATATGCCATGACAAGAGTTCTTTTTCTTGTTGGAATTCCTTGCCTAACCTATTGTTTTCACTCCTGTTTGGATTTGATTTAACTTCTTCAAAAAGCTGTTTTTAGCACTTTATTTTCCTCCTCCAGGGCTTTACTTTTGGCTTTCCAGTAATTCTTGTCCATGCATAATATATTTATTTGCACCTCAAAAGCTGATACTTTGCTGATCAAGTTTTCAATAATGACTCTCAGATTCGTGATAGTTTACAATAATCTCTAATTTTGCCAATTTGTTGTGCAAACTGCTGATACTAATACTGTCCTCATTAAAGCCACCATCCAGCTCTGTTGTTTTTTTCCTCTTGCCGGTTGCCATCTTGGATTTGAGCGTCTGCAACTGTGCCGAATTGTTCAAGTTGGGAGTTGTTCGAGTAACACAGTTCTTCTGTACAGTACATACTGTACTTTTTTTTTTTTTTAGAAATGCCATTGGAATATGGCCAATGTACAGTACTTATCATCAGATCTTATTATACGTTAGAAGCATATTTGTTTATTGCTATAAATTCTTTGAATTTCTTTTCTTGAATTACAAATCGCATTCTCTTTAAATTCATATACCGTACCATTTAACTTTTGTAATACTATACATTTTGTTTAGATTTTTCATCATCCTTTAAACTGCAGTTCTATTAGTTTATTTTTGCTGCTACTCTTCCTTTTTTTTTTTTTTACAGTCCCCCCAAAAGTTTCTGGGCAGGAGGACTTGACCATCACAGCAGTGAGTGGGCAGCAACTAATGTTAGAGTGTGAAGTAAGTGGCTATCCCCAACCTGACACCACCTGGACTTATGACACCCAAGAGTTAATTCCAGATGACAATGTTCTTATAAATAATAGCAAACTTATTATAAAAAGGTAAGTTTCCTGTGGTATTACTATTTTGAAAATACTGTACCTGTTTATATTACTCTTTACTGGAATGGAATGATGCATTTCAGACCCCCTTACCAGTCTGTTATTTTTGCTAATTTTGGGCCACAATCGTAATTATCACAAATAATAGAGCACAAATAAGAGGGCCTCATAATGGTCATAAGAGAGATTATAGTAAGAGCCGATAAAGATAAATGAGTGTTGTTGGTACTTGGTGACTTCAACTTCAAAGCAATAGACTGGGAGGCCTATGAAGCTAGAACAGAGGACATTTGGCCAGGCAGAGTTGTAAAAGTCATCCTGGAAACATTCATGTACAGTATTTAACTTCTTTGAAAGCTATATTTAATACATTATTTTCCTACTCCTGAACTTTTCTTTTAGTTTCCTTATCCTTGCATAATCCCTTTATTTGACGTTCAAATCTGTTACTGTACTGAGCTTTCATTACAGCTTAAATTCCTAATTACTGTATCTCCACATGATATTTTACAATATTCTCTATTTTTGCAAAGGCTTTTCTTAAAATCTAGTGATAAAATTGTAATAATTATACATGTAATAGAAAATTATTATAATTGTCACATTGCGACATAGCGTCCCCAGCGACCGGGCCGCGGGGACGCTAAACCCCGGAAGCACCTCAAGGTAACCTCAAGGTTGCATTGGGTCGTTTAAATGTTGTGTAACTGTATATTTGTTACCTAAATAACTGTATTCAGGAAATAAAAGTACAAATTTTTTCTACTAAAAAATAATTGTCTCAAATTTTACTCTGTGATTACTTGTTAACTCATGTATTACTTATTTAACCATGTTATGTTGTGCGTGGTGGACAGTGTGTCAGTGGACCTGGCTGGGGAGTACCAGTGTAGTGCTGTTAACTCTGTTGGCCAAGCAGCTAGACGATTCACACTCCAGGTTACAGGTACGGCGTACTCTGTTTTATCATGCTTGTTGCTTCTATTAAAGTAATTCTGATGCAACAGAGGACTAATTGTCTGTTCAATTGATGGACAAATACTCTGATAAATAAAACAAAATTTTATGTTTGGAAAAATTAGTATATATCAGTATTATAGTGGAAAAATGATAATTTTGTGAAATTCCAAAGATGATCTAAACTGCACATAGTCTTTAGCTGGATAGTTATTATTCCTGAATAATTAAGCAAAACTGGTAAATTGTTCTGTAAAGACCTATAATGATGATTGTTTAGTCCAGATTGGACGAATTAATGGGTCAGCAATTGAGGCAAGACAGGTAGACTGTGATGAGCAGATATCCTTTTGTATCCACTCAGATGACTAGATAGGTCTTCTCTAGTCAATCTAGGGTAGACAAAGGTAAATTTATATGATTGGTTCTGTAACATTCAAACAGATTGCCTGTAAAACTGTTCCTCACACATTAAAGGGTCCCATTAGTACAGTTGGGTTTGTTCTTGACTCAGTTCAGAATTCCGGGTTCAAACCCCGGGTGGGACAGAAATGGTTGGGCACATTTCCTATCACCTAATGCCTCTGTTAACCCAGCAGTAGATAGGTACTCAGGAGTTAGTCAACTTGTTGTGGGGTTGCATCCTTGGGAGGATTTGTACTCTAGTTTAACCCTGAAGGGATCTCGATATAAGCCTAACATATACAGTATACACAGGCTGCTTATCCCCGGCAAAATGTATTATCCATGATTTTGCAAAATAATATCTCGTTAGGGTCTGTATGTTATATAAAATGGAAGTACTAGAAGACCTAATAGTATCCACTGTACTTTTACCATTGTTATAAAATTTAATACAATTACAATAATATTTGTTTGCTCCCCACTGACAGAGGCACCGTTCATCACCGGCAGTGACGATGAAGAGATAGTAACCGTCATAGAAGGAGCATCAGCTTCTCTACACTGTGTTGCATCTGGCCATCCTGAGCCTATTATCTCATGGTTCAAGGTGGGGTATACATTTGCCTTTTGTTTTTGTGCTTTTTATCACTGGATGAATTTTGTTATCAAGGTATTTTTAGTGAATGTTTTTATATTTCCTTTATCTTCACCATAACTGTATTATCTTTAGTGTTATTATATTGCTGACAGCTTTTGTAATATTACTCTAAATAGGATGATGTCGGTATACGTGTAAACGATCGTGTGAGTGTGTCTTGGGGTGGACGGACCCTTTTGATTGAGTATGTGGATCGGGTTGATGGTGGTCACTATACTTGTTTGGCTTCAAACCTCGCTGGTAACCACACCCGAGACTACCGCATCCAGGTTCTTCGTGAGTAAACCACTAGTCTAATAAATGCCTTTATATCCACTTTTCAACATTTTGATGATAATATTTTAGGCAAGGAAATTGAAATTATGACAAAAGCCTTTTAGGTATACAGTACAATAGTTTTATATAAATACTGTTGCAGGGCCTATTATAATCATACAAACTATTAAACTAAAGGCTATATTTTTTATTTTTTTCTGATTAGAGGCGCCACAACTGAAAGAGGCTCCTGAAGAGATAGTGGCTGTGTCTGGAGAGGTTGTTACCCTCATGTGTAGCTTTTATGGTCACCCACAGCCTAAGGTGCATACAATAAGTTGATCATCACCCTTCTAACATTTTGCTGTATATATGAAAAACGTGGAATAAAAATCTTGTAGTTCAGACCACTCTTACACAAATCATTAATATTCTATATTGTTCAGTCATTTCATGATTTCAACTTACCAGTAACTATTATGTATATAAATTGCTTAATTTGAACATTGCCTGCATAACGGCTTTTGGTACATTTTCCTTGCGATTAAGTGGTGAAAATGGTGATTAAATGCATTTTATATTTGCTTGGGAACAGATCAGTTGGTACTTTAAAGGAGCTCCAGCAGCCATAGCTGAGAATCTTTTGCCATCAGGAGCACTACAGCATTTCCCAGTCCGCCCTGATCATGCTGGCAGCTACACATGTATCGCTGACAATGAAGCAGGCAGAGCCAACCATACCCTGACACTTTCTGTCCTTAGTAAGACTTACTATACCTTATTACCTATAAAGTGCACGAAAGCTCAGTGTCTTCATGTTCAGTAAGAAATCATTTTTATTTATTGAAAATATAATATATTTATTATATTTCTAGCTTTTTGTAAATGATACCAACAAACAAAATCTAAATCTATCGAAGTTTTTACTCGAGTAATCCATTGATATGGTCAATAAATTACTGTTGTTAAACAGAATACAAAGTGTTTACAAGGATGTAGAGGAACTCTAAGTTGAAAGTTTACTTTATTGGAGATGGAGATTGTTTCTACTATAAAGTAAAAATTACCTTTATTTAAATAGCAGTATAATTTTGGGGCAAATCATATTATGATTGTTTTGACTGGTGTCCCCATGCAGCTCCTCCTTCAGTACAAGTGGAGCAGAAGAAGGTGGTGGCAGTAAATGGTGAAGCTGTCACTCTACACTGTCATGCACAAGGATCACCTCCTCCAACTCTAACATGGCTTAAAGGACATCAAATTGTTATTGAAGGGCCAGGTAAGTTGAAGAAAAACAAGCTAATAGTTAATGTATTTTAATATGTTCTGGATACAATGCTTGTAATGTTGAATGCACCTATTACTCTTATACACATTATTTTTAAATACACGAACAGCTACATCAGCCCTTAATTTTCTGTGTTCAGTTTGTTTGGCTTATACAGTATATAAAAAATAGTCAGTATCATAATGAAGATATTTAAATTCTATTTTGCTGCTCTCTCTTTTCTAACCAAATAAGAACATAAGAATGAAGGTAACTGCGGGAGGCCTATTGGCCCACATGAGGCAGTTACTATTTATATTCACCCAGTCTCATTCATATATATGTCTAACCTGTGCTTGAAACAATCGAGGGATCCTACTTTTATTATGTTACAAAAGAGGTAGGGAAATGCTTCCCCCACCCTATAAAAGTGAGAAAATGGGATGATGGTAATGATGATTATTCATCATGAAATGTTAAGAGTGTATTCTTCAAGAGTTTGAAATGTTTCCTGCATACTCAGTTACTGAGAATACAGTGAGAGCACCAGATCAGTTTCCTTCAGCTTTGGCCAACACAAAACTTGTGTCCTTCCTTTGATTCCACTGTAGTTTATTAATTTTGTTTGCATCAAATTCTATAATTAGACATTAAATTGTTGTTCTATAATAATGAATGTGTATAGCATCCAAGAGTGCTAAATTGTCCATTCTCCTGCAACTTCCTTTCTCTATTTGATAGTGCTCAATTTTGAATCAATGTTCTTATTACCTGCTCATTACTCAAATTAATTAATAATTGACTTATTGTCATTTCCACAGACTTAGAAATATTTTAACACGTTTGTAATGGCATGACTTGTTGGATTCTCTCTGCAATAGAATTTCAGTTGAGAGGGAATGGGTCCCTCCATCTACCGAGAGTGACCCCCGCACTTGCTGCCACCTACGTGTGCACTGGGCGCAGTCCTGCTGGCTCTGCTCATGACCACACTGATCTCATTGTCCATGGTAAGCTTGGTAGATGTCATTGTGATTTTGTCTATCAGTCAATTTGCATGCATGTCTGCATTTGTATTTGCTCTTTTCTCTGCTTTCTGGTCAGTTAGCCATTCTTCACTTCATGTTTGCCAATACATGTTTGCCTTTCACTAATAATATTAACTAAGGAAATTCTGCCTTATTAAATAAAATAGATAAGTTATTCATGTAATATGAATGTACTGTATTTTAATTATGAAATCCTATAGTCAGTGGCCATCTGTAGTGTGATTCACCCTCCAGGCCAGCCCAGGTAGTGGGGGAGATAAAATTAGGCATAACTGTCAGAAATTATCATAGTTGCAACATAGGCACAATATACCTCATATTTATCTCATTTCTACCAAATGAAATTTTCTTTGAAAAATCTTGAGATGATTTTGCAAAAATTTATGACACTCGGCTTCCCCATTTCTATGAAGGGGTAGGACAAGGTCCCTGCCCTTGATAGGTCATGAGATAGATTTAGATGCCCGGTGTCCTTGTCTCTACTAGGTCAGTACAGTGCTTGCTTTCATTAACATTTCAGAACCTCCTTCAGTGGTGCCATCTGCAGAGGAGGTGGTAACAGTAGCTGGTCAAGAAGTGATGCTCACATGTGAAGTGACAGGTCAACCTTTGCCAACTGTTACTTGGACACGACCAGACCTAGCCCACCAACCCATCACACCTGAAGACCCACGTGTGCAGGTCACATCTTAATTGTCTATTTACTGCTCTTTGTTTGTGCCTAAGTGAAATGAGAAAATAGAACCAAATTTTGCAAGAAACAAAAATCTTGACATTTAACAATTAACTCCTATTAAGGGTTGCACATTAAATATGAACTTTTAAATTATTAAAAGATCTCAACATTTTGCTTCATTATGAGAGCTCTCTTGCTCTTCACTTTATTTCTTATGCATTTAGCATATCTCTACAGTCATTTTGCACATAATGATTTCCTTCTACACTTAGGCCAATCACTCCCCCTCTCAACCACCACATTGTCATCTTTGCACATATAAATTTTTTGCAAGATGCTGGAAAAAATAGTTAATAACAGATTGACATAGTATATTGAAGTCAATTTTCTTGTGCTACCAAGACAATGCTACTTCCGAAGTAGTGTCCATGTCTTTCAATCTGATGATATGAGAGCCTCTGACACAGACTTTGACTATGAGAAAACTTTCCAAGTTCATTGTTGCATTTCTCACTCAACAATGGTCTCAAATTATAATGGGGCTGCACACTTGGACTCAGGGACCCATAAAAGAGTGTCTTTCACTGTAGTGTATTGAGTGTAATTACATTTATCCTAGTAATGAATACTATCACTATAATATATATATATATATATATATATATATATATATATATATATATATATGTATGTATGTGTGTATGTATGCGTGTATGTATGCATGCATGCATGCATGTATATGTATTCATGCCACCATTAATTAAATATTGTATATTCAATACTGCTCTTCAACCAGGATTGAACATTGAATTAATCATACAGCTGACCCTCAGTAAAATAGAGCACTCTTCAAAGTTTAAAGTTTTTAATTCTCCAAAGTGCAAATTCAGTTGTAGTACATTTCTGCAGATTGTGAGGGGGGGGGGGGGAAGTGTCCAAAGCCATCATTAATTGTTGATGGAAAGGCACTGCCGAGGAAGGCCATATATTTGTAGGGTTGATTTATGACAAATGATTGTCATTTGTACAACACTTGAGGCTCTTTAAGTGACCTGCACCAAGAACATAGAGCAATTATAACAGTTCTCACATGTAACATGGGTAGCTGACACACGGACCATGCTACCACTATTCACTCTGTAATTAATAATTATTAGTGTTGTTATCCTGAAATTGATGCACAGCATGAAAGTATACTCATAACCATGATAGGTCTCAATCATGGTTAAATAACAATGAAATACAAAAAATGCACTATGTGATATGTATTATCTCATTCAGCATGTGCATCTACAGTTCCTACTTGAATACATATTCACTTCCACAAAGTCACTTACATACAGTAGAAATTCATTCAAAATGTTTTTTGTAAAAGCTACAAGCAGTCTGAGTAAAATTTAATTTATCATTGGGCATACAGATTTCTGGCACAGATCTGGTGATCATGCCAGTAGCAGTTGAGGACATGGGACGCTATGAGTGCACAGCTCACAACCCAGCTGGCCGTACCACGGGGCAGCTCAACCTTGTTGTTCACTGTAAGTATCTTAAATATTATTGTTATTTAAAGATACATTTTCTTGTCTGTCTACATACATATATATATTGTGTGTGCGTGTGTGTATATATACATATAGTACTTTATATCTCAAGTTTATCTATACTGTTGTTCAGTCTGTAAATCTGCTATAAAGGGAAAGATCTGCAATACATATTTTATAAACTCGCCATCATTTTAAGTAATGTATGCAATGCGTGAACAGCTCCACCAATGGTGATGGAAGAACTGTCGGAGACAGTGTCTGTGCAACGTGGGGAGAACTTGGTGCTTGGTTGTACAGCATCAGGTTACCCTCCTTCCCGCACAACCTGGTTAAAAGAGGGACGTATCCTGTCAGAGATGCCCAGGCTCACATTTGCCACCAATGGGGAACTCGTCATAACTGCAGCACAGGTAAAGCAAAACCACCAGTAGTTTTAAAGAATGATATAACAAAGGTACTGAGAAGATGGTACTCCATGAGAGTAGCTCTCATTCTGTAACTTTACTTAAGCTAGTACTCTGAAGAAATTACCTTTTATATTTTTTGGTTAACTTTCTTTTGTGTTCCCTTATGATGGCCCTACTACCACGAGGCAGCCTGTGTATGTAATTACCTAAGTGTAGTTACAGGATGAGAGCTATGATCATGGTGTCCCGTCTTCCCAGCACACACTCATTCTCATGCTATTCATTCTCCATCTACATTTTGTACAGTCAAGTTGCACTGTAATATAAAAATATGGAGACAGGAATCTTAAATTCTTTTATTGTAATGCTGTGTTTTCATATTCCTGCAGACATCTGACTCGGGGTTGTACACCTGTTTAGTGATGAATGCTGCAGGCCGCCTATACCGTGAAGTGGAGGTCTTGGTTCAGGTTCCCCCTCGCCTTGTTGTCCTTCCTCGCACCAATCAAGTCACACGTGGTGATAGGCAAGCTACTCATTCCTCAAGAAAATAATCAGTACAGAATATATCAGTCATATTCAATGAAACATGTATAAAGGAAAACCTACTGCCAGTATACACAATATATATATAGAGTATAATATTATTATTTAAAGTTTTTAGTTTGTTTGCAGGTTTGAGTTGGAATGCGAAGCTGTGGGTGTTCCAAGGCCTACCATTCAGTGGCTCCTAAATGGCACACAGGTGAGATACCACCATGAGTACACAACGGTGCTGCTTTGGTGTATAGTATTTTCTTTGAACTTATCTTGTGAAGTACAGTACTAGTATATGGTATGACATTTATCATTGTGACAAGTTACTGATACTGTAGTTTGTATGGTATTACATCTTCATATATAAATTTGGTATAGTGTATTATAATAATCACGTATAAAATTAACAAGTTTTACTCAAATATTTGTCCAGTAAAAACTGAATCAGTAAGCAAAAATTGGTTCCACTTATACGTACAGTATTATATTGCAGTATAATTAAGATGCATACAGATGTATTTAAAATGTTAGATAATATAATGTTGTCAGTGTTGCAATTATAGACAACCACACACTTTCCATGCCCCTTGGGACCGAAACAAGACAAAAAATCTGTTGCCTGAAAAATGACTGTCATCCTGAATTTTGAGGGGAAAAACGAGAACTAAAATATTTTTCCAATGTTTTAAGTGCTGATTCTCTAATGAAACTGTAGTATTTGCTATGGCGGTGGGTTGTCTATGGTATTTGTGACGGTGGTAGATTGTCTACAATGTTTGTGGTGGTGGTTGGTTACTCTGGTCTACAGCCAAAATGCTTCTGAAATAAATGAAGTCAATCTTAACTAATTCTGGATTACTGAGAATGAAAATTTGTAAAATTCTTTTAATTTTAGAGCTAATTTGTAATTAGTAATTTGTAATTACTGTGTGTGTGTATATATATACATATATACATACATACACATATACAGTATATAGTTAAAGTGTTTTATACCTGTTAGGTAGATGGCGTTGCTGTTTCTTCAAGTGGGCGATCAGTGCTTGTAGTGGAACGAGCCTCTAAAACAGATGAAGGAACATATACGTGTCTCGCAGAAAATGATGCTGGACACAGAAAGGCCGTTGCTGCTATCAGGGTCAAAGGTGAGTCCCATTAATGAAGTTTTTTCATGATACAGAGAACTATGCAACTTGTATCATCTATTGCTTAAGTTACATTCATTTTCTATTGAAAATACAAAAGGTAAATCACCATTGTTATTAATAGACATTCTTTTTGTCATCAGTGCCTCCCGTGATCATGTATGCCCCTGAGGAAATGACAGTGTTAGAGCTCAACACAGTAACACTGACATGTGTCGCAGAGGGTGATCCCGTACCAGCCACAACCTGGATCAAGGAAGGACACTCCGTCCATTCCTCAGACAGGGTTCATCTAATGGATAATGGCTCCTTGGTATGCTTCTTGTTATTATTAATAAAAGTACTGTATTACATAATTTCTATTACAGTATAATATATTGTATATATATTAATGGTCCTTCTTGTGGAGTTGCATTCATTGAGTGGATAATGTGCCCTACACCCATCCTGTAGGTGGTAGTAAGTTCAGGAACTGAACCGTAATGTTCTTTTTACCTGAGCAAATAACTGTGTTAATTATCTGTTAAAAACAGCAAATCTAAGGTATTTATCTGGGATTTTAGGTAATACTGTGTGTTATTATGGATAAAATATTTGGACATTTATCCTCATCATGACAAGTATCTTCGTAAGTGGTAATGTCTACCCTAGAGCCTGGGGCAATTTCTGTTGTTCCGGCTTGCTTGAGTGGCAGGAGGTGTCTACTGTAATACAGGTGTTTCTTCTCTCCTGTTGTCTCCCATGATGTGGGTCTTGTGCAGCTGCACAACACCCCCCGAAGCCGGGGGTTTTCTGGAGGGGTCCCCTTGGTCGGGGATGCTTGGTTTGTTCTGCTAGGGGTGCATTGTGGACTTTATTCAGTGAAGCCTTTGCAGTGCTACCTTCATGCCACTGGTTCTGCTTTGGTAGACTCTTTGTAGGTTGATCCGGTTTCCCTGGTTCCCTGTTCCAGGGTTCATATTTCTTGGGTCATCCACAGTGTCATTAAATCTAGCCAGCCTGCAATCTACCCTTATGCCCATGATGTGCAAAAAATATGCAGCTCTATCTGCAGTCTTTGGTATGTTGTCTTTGGGCAATTCAGAATTTGCGTGCAGGGGTTTTGGCGGTCGAACAGGGTCTAGGCGGCCGGGTATCTTGTGAATGTTCCCTGTCCTCAGCAATCTTTTGTGGGTTTGGATCGTGTGTCAAGGCTGTTAGTCTTTTCCTCGTCCTGATATCTGCACTCCCTCCTTCCTGGTAAGTGCTCTGTTTTCATTCTCAGCTGGTAGATGGCTTCAGAGAGCCACAAGGGGCTCCTCCCAGAAAACAAACGTTGAACATAATGCAACGGAAATTTCTGGGCGAGCCCTGGTGGCTCCCTAATACCCTCCCTCCCCCAGAGCATTGGGAGGTTTACATCATCATAAGAATTTGTGGTGGAGCAGCCGGATGACCTGATCTGATTCCTTCCTCCCCCTAAAGGAGGGGGGGTAGGTGGGACACACAAGTTCACTAGTTTCATGAATTTTCTATCATTTGTTTACTTTGTTGGGGGGAGTTCATTTGACTGTTTTGAGGCTCCAGTATGGTTTTTAACCAAGCAGTGGCCTGTTTTGTTTTACTGACTTCCTGGGTGCCTTCCCTTGGTGATGGCAAACACGAACAAATTTTATATAAAATTGTTCATAGTGCCACTGCTCTCTGTGCCTCTTTGAGGGGTTGCTAGGTTCTGCCTCACAGTCCCCAGTAGGGCAAAACAGAATTCCACGATCTGATGACACACAAACTGATGATTTTTTGCCCAGTTTGGTACTTTATCAGCATATCTTTATCAGATGTGTTTTTCAGGGAGTCACCGGGTCTCGCCCAGAAATTGTTGTTTTATTACATTCAATGCTTGTTTTTTCCTGGATAGTATAGTTTAAACTTGTATGTGCTTTTGTCTCTGTTCTGTATTCCCTATTTCTATTCCCATTCCCATTGTGTGTCCATGGTGCTTAGGGACATTCTTGGAATTGGTGGTTTTTGCTCAGTTGGTTACTTTGTTTATTGACATGTTGTCGTGGGTCCACAATATGGCTAGACTGTGGTTAGTGATTGGATTTGCCACTTCTTGCATGGCCTAACATTGACAGTACAGTACTTTTGTTGTTATAGGCACACTTTGGATATGCTTCTGTTTCTTGCCTCTAACGAATGTGTCAGGGACAGGATGTTCATGCTCTGGGTTTGTGTGATTAAGGCAGCTTCTGGTATACTGTACTGTATGTGGATCCATTCTGGACTGCTTCTTAAGACACCCTTCACCTTGGTTAGTTAACATAGAATTACTGTATGGTGTCCTTTGATTCAGCCCCTTCTTCCTGTTCCTTCCAGGTTATAAACACTTGTTGACTGCATCATTCTCCCTTCTTTGATTTTTTTTTTTTATTTTTATTTTGTTGCCAGTTCATATATACTTTCTGGCTCTTCTCTCACATTGGGCCCATCAGATTCTTTTTTAGCAGCATCACCTTTACTTAGGATTGGCATCTGCCACTTTGCTTTATATCTCATGCAATATAAGGTCTCAACCTGTCATTTGGCTTTGGGTGAGCTTTTCTTTGTTACCATTATCAAGGCTTTTCCATCATCCCCATTTACTGTATTCGAGCCTTCTATTTTCTTAGGCTACCGTGGTTCCTACCGAGTCAATGAGTTTTTCATCTGGGCTAATGTTTTCTTATTCTCTCACTGGTTTCAAATCATGCTGTCAGAGATTGGTGTTCAGTTTCCAGTTCCCATTTGGTTTGATCTTACATTCGGCAATCATATTGGACTCTTCTATGCTCTCTATCTTTGAAGGATTTGTTGTTCTTCAGGTCTAGTTATTCAGGTTTGTTTGTTATAATTTTCATTACCATTAACATTTTAATTTGTTCTTGTAATAAAACCTTGGCAATAATTTATTAACAAAATTCTAGTGATCTCGATTATATGTTGTACTAGGTAGTTCCATATCTTTTTGAGATGAATTAACATCATCACATGAAACAATTAGGAAAAATTATTCAAAGTATGTTGGATGTATAAATATTTCATGTTGTGTTTAGGTCATTGACTCGTCTCAAGCATCTGATGCCGGTGAGTACAAGTGTGTGGTGAGCAATGATGCCGGTGCAGCTGAAGCCACTGCTCACCTAGTGGTTCACACACCTCCCATCCTCACACGCACTCCCATGACTGCAGGTCAGTTTTCACAGCGTTTGCTGTTTGTGTCTTGTATCTCATAAAATGGTAAATTGTTATACCTTAGCATACAATGATTATTAATTTTAACTGCAATGATGTTATTTGTCTTTCTTTTATGTTTTTGTTTATATTTTGAGATTTTGTTCCATTATATATAGCTGTGTATGTAGTGAGATTAATGGAATAGATTAAATAAATATAACAATAAAACAGGGAGCACTTGTTGAACTTGTCTCCCTCAGTGGTGGAAGTTGGTGGAACGGTGGTGTTTGACTGTGAGGCGGAGGGCTCTCCTCCACCAACCATACAGTGGAGTGTCAGCCCAGGAGAACTACACTCTCGCTTCCTCCAACTAACCAACGGCTCTCTGCAGGTAATTTATCACCTACAAGATTTATGTATCATAAATACAAGATTTGGAAATACCCCTCTAGAGTTTGAATACATTACCATAAACTAAAATGTATAAGAATACTAGTGACTAACTGTTATGTACAGCTCATTTATTGTTGTGCTACTTTGCTCTTATGAAAACACTTGTTAATCTTGAACAGTAATGGATTGTTTTACTAAAATGTATTTAACCACTGAAATTATGAAATGGCAATATTCCTTCCTTAATTGGTTAATATTTGTGTTCTTAGCTGATAGCAGCCCAGATGGAGGATGAGGGTCATGTCATATGCCAGGCTTATAACGATCTTGGTGAGGACTTGGCAAAGGCTGACCTCTTTATTAAAGGTATGCACCATCAACTTACCTGTACTGTACTGTCATAAACTTTACTTTGCAGATAAAAGTATATATTTCAGTTGTATTGAATACATTAACAATAATAAGGATGTATAGAAGCACAATAATAAGAATTTAGATTATTTGTGAATGATTTTTTACAAAGGGCTTTTATAGGTATTTTGTGCTCTCTTCAACCAGTAATAAATATGAATACAAACATGGTATTATGGTTGATGAAATGTTTAACACTTTATATTTATTCTGTATCAGTTTTATTTATTTTGTAGTATCAGGAATGTGGGGTTCCTGGGGTCCCTGGGCAACATGCAGTGTGTCATGTGGTACTGGACAACAGGAGAGGAGAAGGGTGTGTAACACTCCTGCGCCACGCCATGGAGGTTCTCTCTGTCAAGGTGACGAGGCTCACACTCGCCCTTGTCGTCCTCACCCATGCCCTGTGGATGGTAACTGGTCACCATGGGATCCCTGGAGTGAGTGCAGGTTAGTCAACTTCTTGTTTGTATTTATAAAATTAACTTTTCTGAGCATAGACTACTCTGTTGCTCCCTTAGACAATGGTGTATTCTACTTCCCTGGGACGATGAAGACGCCATCCTAAACAAGTGTGACTTTCTCATCTCCAAGGTAGAGGGATCTTTTCTGAACCAATATTGATAAGCCATAACAAGAAGAAGAAAGATACGGAAGAGTTCTTAATCCAGCCCTGTTAGAAAGTACATTCCTATACAGTACTCACAAAAATCTCCACCAAGCCATACGTGAAATCGGAGAGAATTGCCAAGTATTGCTCTGCTATTCCTAACCAATAATTACTGTAGTTGCTCACCTTGCCTCTGTCATCAGTGTTACCATCATGTGGCAACACTCTCCATGTTGAAATACTTTCCTCTTCCACAGGATATTATCTCAGTCATTCCGATTTTGTTATTGAATGCTGCCCATAACATTTCTGTAAGTCTGTAGTTTTAATACTCATGGTGGTTCATATTCATGATGATTTGAACATTCTCATGGATAGCCGCTTTCATTTCAATCCCACTGGAATGGAAATGTAAGTGGATGAGACCTACTTTGGCCAATATGGGAGACCTTAGAAATGCCCAAAGGTGGATCTGTGTGTCTGCTTAGAGTTGTAAGCTTATCAGTTGTTGGCTACATATCGAGATCAGTAAGCATCTACATTTACAATTCATCTCATCTGATACTAGTTTGAAATCATTTATTTGTTTCCTCCAGTTTATTTGTTGTTTCTATTGCTGGCAAAGTTGGAGTTTTGAGCTGCCTGTTTTTAATTCGTGAGTGGCTGGTCCTGCCTCATACACTAATTGTTTCATTGTGTCTTATTTCCAAAAACTGGTCATCATGCAGAGGTCCAGTCCCCAGAGGTTTGTGGACTCTTACATGCTCTCCACTGATTTTTCTGTATGGCCACCAGACAGCAGAGATTTTTCTGCCTCGGCAATTTCTTTATAAGTCATGGACCCATGTTTTGTGAAAGTTTGCCGTGTTCCAGGCATTTTCCTCTGCCATGTCTTGTATGAAAATTTGGGCCTGGCGGTTTGTAGAACAAACTACTCCATCATCCATTTCTGCCCGAAACGCTTTGCGTAATAGTGGCTTTAGGCATTGTATGTACTAGCTCTATCTATAAAGCCAACAAACTTTGTAAAATCTCTATGTATGTACCTTACCTAAATAAAAATTATTATTATTATTATTATAAATTATTATTATTATATTATTATTATTATCCTACCTGCCAGGCTTTCCAAGTCTTCGTCATCAGTGTGTGTGTTGCATAAGAATGTCTTTCATTCCTCTAGTCTCCTTGTAAGTGTAGTCAAGCCTAGGATGTTGACGTCTCTGAGAATGCAGTTCTCATCATCTCTCCTGATGCCTTTCTGGACCTTCTTGTGGGACAGATCTAGAGGGTTACCTTCATTTAACATTTTTCTGTACGCTTTCCTTCCTGGGGTGTCCATGGTGATTCTTGCCTGTGAAAGTGGCTGAGTTGATGTATGGTCAGAAATAGTGTTGAGGGAAGTTAAAACGCTGCTTTCCAAGTGGTACGGCCCTCTCGGGTCGCAACGGGATTCGTACTCTGATGTTATTAGAGGAAGTGGTATCCGGCCCCAAGCCAGTAGTGGCTTTCAAGGGATGAGATCCGTGACGCAAGTAACTTAAAGGGGAAGGGAAATAAAGGCAAAAACTTAAGATTATAATTATTACCATCACCAAATAAATAATATAAGATTACACAGGGGGAGGGCTATTAACACTGCACAAGGGTATTATACAATCGTCTTCTCCTGAAGACTCTGGATCCAAACTCTCGGTGCCAAGTCCTCGGTGCTTTCGTGGTCTCTTCGACGAATCTTTCGACCAAGCTGAGTCTACCCCAAACACAGGCCAGCCAAAACACAGGTCCACTGGGGGCACCGCCGTGGAGGCCGTCAACCACAAGTCCAGCAGGTCTGCTGGCAGGTTCCGGATCAGCAACGCTGGTCAGGCCACTCCACGAGCGATACTAGGGTAGCGCCCTAGCCAGGAGCCTCGTGTGATACCACAAATCACTCTCCTGTCCTCAATACCCCAGTGGATAATCGTCTCCAGCAGTCGGTCCCGGGTACGACGATCCTTCACTGCCGTTTCATAGGCAGGGTAACGCCACAGTGTTCATCCGGGGGCCGACTCACAGCTGCTGCAGCTAAGCACAAGATATGGAGACGGCTGCCTTAGGTAGACTGACTCAACTTCCATCACAGCAGTCCCAGGTCGACTCTGTAAGCAGACACGTCATCAATAACAGGGACACCAAAACACCTCACTTACAGGCTCAGACACAAACGCCCGACATATCCACTCCATAGATGGCGTTGTAGTCTGAGCACCACCTCACCAGAGGTCAGCAGCGGCGGTGTTGTGAGCTGAACCGGACTGGAAACTGGCCCTTGTGGCCAGTACACGTTGTCCTCACCAGGTGTCGTCGTCCATTTGGAGGGGGTTTCAGGAGCTGACCCACAGATGGCGCGGTCGTCACTGCTCCGTGCTCGGACGCTGGATCCGGGTTCGTAACACCAAGATTGTCACTCAGTCATTCCTCTGCCCTCGTTCTAAAATTTCACATCCTGATATGGCCTGACTGGAATATTTAGAAAAGATCCTCATGGCATTGAAGACCTGAAAAACACACTGGCCCAGATTGAAATATGTAATACCCCAGTTGAGCAGAATTTTGGCTATCATAATATCAAATGACCACCTCAGAAAGAAGCATTTCAGCTATATTTTTTAAATATAAGATTTATACTTCATTTCTTTCAATATTTTTCTGCCAAATTTAATGTTTATAATTTATAACTTGTATATGGAGCAGCACAACCTGTGGCGGTGGAGTACGACTTAGGTCAAGATACTGCACGGCTCCTGCCCCTTTATATGGTGGTCAGGCTTGTGAGGGTGCTGCGGTTGAAGAGGAAGACTGCCGGTTAAGGGACTGCCCAGGTAAACTTATTAAACAATTATTAAAAAATGATGTAATCCAGTGCCTATACTGTATATGTTTCTGGGAAAATTCCCCTGTGGCTCCCTAAAACTGAAGCTATACACTGAGATGATTCCCAGACACATGCATTAGGTTGCATCAGTCATGGAGTTCTTAGGCCTTCTGGGGACCAGAGCCAGAACCTGGCCACCTTCACAGAGGCACAAGGAGCGGTGACATTTTGCCACCTCACCAGTGAAGGCAACCAGAAAGTCAGCAAGCCAAAACAAACCTCTGCTGGGTTGAAAAAAAGACCGAAGCCTCACAACTTGCCTAATGAACTCCGGCAGTGGCCGGAGAGGGGTTAAGTTCTGGCTCTGGTTTCTGTTAGGCTTAAGAACTGCAAGGTGATGTGATCTGGTAGATGGGAACCATCTCAGTGTATAGCTTCAGCTTCAGGGAGTCACTAGGGCTCCCTAGTGGCTCCCAATGTTAAAAATTCAATGTTAAAATTAAGCTGTATATCAGCTATAAAAGTACTGTAACAGTAAATTTTTCATTAAACTATGGATAAATTATTTACAATTTGACATTCTTTAAATGCTTAGTGTCAGGTGAATGGGGCATATGGACATCATGGTCTGACTGCAGTACAACGTGTGGTCAAGGGCTTCGTCAGCGGACCCGTCTGTGTGACTCTCCACCGCCTGCAGCTGGTGGTGAAGAGTGCAGAGGTGATGGTCTCGAGATCATGCCTTGCTCAAGCCCACCGTGTCTGGTAAGGAGGAGAATTTTTGCTTGAGAAACTTGAACATCTCTGGTTATTGCTTGAGGACATGGATGCTAATGAAATGTATTTATTGTGTTTAACTTCAGGTATTTTCATTGTTATTTTAGTGTATAGCATATAACCATTTCATCATAATGTTACTGGCAGCTGGATGGTAACTGGGGATCATGGGAATCATGGAGCGTGTGCAGCGTGTCATGCGGTGGGGGAATGCGACGACGACAGCGGGAATGCAATGACCCACCTCCTTCAAATGGTGGCCGGTTTTGTCCTGGTTCTGACACACTTGAAGATTATTGCAATCTCGACATGTGTCCTGTTAATGGTACAGAAACATGTCTTATGTATTTATATAGCTAATTTTGAATTCTGAGAGGAAAAATAAGTGTTTAGCATTTGCAAATTTATAGTCTGAAATATAACCATCATTAGAAGAAAAAAAAAATCACAAATCTTTCATGTATGTTTATCAAACTTACCTCCAAATATTGCAGCACAGTTCAATAAAGAAAATATGGCCAGCAATATAATAACTTTACATTTGTAATTCTGATTTGACTCCCATTTCCTTGTAGTATCTGTCAGCATCATATTGAAGCAGTAATATTATGATTAATATCCAGAATACAATATTAGTCTTACCCACACATAATGAATATTTCTCTTGTATTATGTCTTGTAAGGCTAATCGAAATGTATGGAAAAATAAGTATTTTATCTACAGTATTTAAATGTGATTTAATGTCTTATTATACCTGCATTCTTGTATTGACTGATCTGGACTGCTTATGGAGAAATGGTGGCCAGCCCAGCCTTGGCTTCAGGCACTGCTTGTATGGTGTCCAAACCTGGTCATTTTCCCACGGCTCTGCTTCTTTTAGACGATCCAGTAGCATACCTTGCTAGTTCCACCTTCTCCTCTGCTCTTGCATCAGGAGTTTCTGGTGCATGTTTATCACCATTTTATGGTGCTCATGTGGCTGATTTGTTGGTGTCCCACCTGCAGTCCTCCTCGTGGTAACAGTATGAAGTCTCGTGGCATGCGTTGCACCATTTCGTCTTTTTTTGTCCTTGCTCTTCAATTTCGGTTGTCATGTATTTTCTTTCTTGGAATTTTTCTGGATCGGCATCTAGTGCCAAGTACTGTCGCCTTGTATTGTACCAGGGCTCGCCCAGAAATAGATGTTTCGGTACATTCAACACTGCCCAAACTTGGGCTGAACAATAGTGATGTTTCGCTTCATGTAGGTCAATGTTCCATCCCCAACCATTCAAGTAGTTGGATGCCATTTCTTTCCCCAGTTCCATCCCAAATCCTAATGCTGACCCTTTCCAAGTGCTGTGTAGGCATAATGTCTTAATGCTATCTCTTGATAGTTTCCTTTCCCCTACATTCAACGTTTTTTTTTTTTTTTTTGCGCTATGAAAATAAAGCATAATCAGATGAACTAAATACAAGTCATTGGAAAGCATTTACAAAGTAAATTATATAATTGAAATGGATATTGTTGAGGATTTGTAATGCTATATTTTTGGCAGGAAAATTCAAATCTCAAAATCATCATAGTTTTCTCCGTTTCATTTTAATTATCGTCCGATTTTCATTAAATTTTAACACAACACACAAATTGGCAGGCTTTACAATTTAGAAAAAAATAGTGATAGAATGTTTTTGGTAAAATATATTCAAAATGCCAAATTCATTATTTTTTAGTATTAGGAAACATTAATTAAAAATTTCATCTAACATCTTGTCTCAATTCATCTATAGAATTGTGCCTGGTCTTTCCATTGATACCATCAAAATTACAAATAAAAAGTAAAAAAAAATTGTTTATTATATTTTTCAAGAAAGTTTAGTTTAAACCTACTTTTTAGTAACATTTGAAGGCTAAATATAAAAACATAAATCTGAAAATATCATTCTAGGGTAAAGTTGACTCAGGCCTCGTAAATTATTGTACAGGTGGTTGGTCATCGTGGTCAGTGTGGGGGTCGTGCACAGCTACATGCGGGGGAGGTCAACGAAGACGGTTGCGAACATGTGACAATCCTTCTCCATCCCAGGATGGTCGGACATGCACTGGTCCAGACACTGACACTGAGGCTTGTAATGTGCATAAATGTCCAGGTAACTACTTAACTTTGAATAAAACTTTCAAGAATGTGAAAATTTAAAACCTCTGTATGTATTTTACTTTGTTCTGTTTCTATTATATAATACATTTTTAATGATTATAAAGGAACAGACTAAGACTTGTGATGATACACCTCTATTTCCAAGTGTAACTAGCGATTTGTCCCGACTGCTGGGACTTCCAGGGTTTATTAATGTGCCGAGATTTTAGTATGGTGCTCTTGTTCTTGTAGTAAGTGGAGCATGGGGGTCTTGGGGCGAGTGGACAGGATGTAGTATGACATGTGGTACAGGAATTCGAGTCAGGAGTAGAAGATGCAATGCTCCTTATCCAAGGTTTGGTGGCACTCCTTGTCCAGGGGAAGAACGTGAGGTTAGTAATAAATACTATTTTACTCTATTTGGAAGACTTATGCATTAAAACTTTCCTCTCTTTTATAACTCCGTGATTTCATATTTTCATTGTTTTATTAATGCAGTACGTATATTATTTAACATATTTTTAAATAAGATAATTGTTTTTAAATTCATTATACAATACTGTAACTCATATATCCATACATGGTTTGTAATTTCCAATACAACTTGGTTTGTGTTGATAATATGCTTGACCACCAGACTGCTACCTGTGAGGGAGATGCTTGTGAGATACTGCCTGTGGTGGCTCGTGGGACACTGATGGGAGAGCTCAATGGCGAAGATCTGGGCATTGTTGCTATCAATGCCAATGTCACCACACTCGGCATGCAGAGAACCGTCACTGCTAATGTCAGCCCTCTTATACCCAAACATGTATGACTGATTCTTAATCTATATTTATACTCTTCTAGTTTTAGGAATGCATATATATATATATATTTGTTAATTTCTTAAGACTAGTAAACCTGTAATTGTGCATTAATACAACCTGTTATCCAAAAATGATAGTACTGTACCTATCATTACTATGGATGGAAGTACAAAATATGGACTGTTGCACCCCAAGAAAGATATTATTTGTGTACTATTAAATAAAAGCCCAGAAAAAGTAGGAAACAACCAAACCTAATGTTTCCTTAAGCATAGTATGGACGATATATGTACTAAGACCTTAAATGGCCTAATGTATACAAGGCCTAAGATTACTTATTTAGGGCCTAGGACAGGTTAGGCTTATATTTGCCATTTCACTCTTTGATATGACTTTTGTAGTAAAAAATCTGAAGTCTCTTTGGGTTCAACAGTTCATATTTTGCACATTTCACCCATGGTACCAATAGATACTATAATTTTCAGATGTTGGGTTGATATGTATTAGTGATCAAGTTATATTTTCACATAGTTTCTAATGTTTGAATAACTTGCTATGAAGGAAGTAATAGAATTCTTTCAATTTACTGTACTGTGCTTTCCACAGCATCCTCAAATAAAAATTGTGATGCATGAAATGCTGTAAATCTAACTCCTACTGTTTCTCTATTTTAATTTTACTCTTGTACAATATTCAGGGCACCTGGCTTACTCCCCTCCTGTCAGTGGTGTCTCCTGTGTACTGGACTTCAGCCTATGAGATAAATGGAGCAGCAAATGGACACTCGCTAACTAAGGGATTCTTCCGACGGGAGGCTCATGTTGCATTTGCTACTGGTGAGTAGAATTACTTTTGGGGGGATGGGGCAGCAGGAATATTCCTTTGTGTATAGTAAGCCTCTGGCTGGCCTGCTAAATGTTATTCACTTCTGTCTTACCCAGTGAATATGCTATTTTATGCAGTTGCCCCAGCTATTTTGTAGTGTATCCAGTCACCTCTTCTTTTGAAAATGTTGATGGAAGAGAGGCAACCCGGTATGCATTACATCAGTTATAAAACTGGGGTCGAGATGCTGGCTGGCGGAGAGCTTCCTCTCCTTTCATCCCAAACAAGTAGGAAAAGTGGGGTGAATGAGCTTATGCTAGTTTCGAGAGACTTCAATCATTTGTTTACATAGTTGGGGGGAGGCAGATTTTGAAGTGTTCATCTCTTTTGAACTCAGAAATGGTATGTTTTGACTTGCAGACTTTCTGGTTGCCTTTCTCTGTGAGGTGGCAAAAATAAATGTTTTCACTCCCTGCACCTCTTTGATTGGGCCAAGTTCTGATGCTGGTCCCTGATAGGCCTATAGAACTCCACGGCAGAATTATTTTTTATTAATTTATATATACACAAGTTCTTACATTCTTGTAGTCACTAGCACACACAGCATTTCGGGCAAGTCCTTAATCCTAATAATCCCCGGAATACGACCTCCCCAAATCGTTTAACAACCAGGTACCCACTTTACTGTTGAATAAACAGAGGCTACAGTTCAGGATTTGCACCTAATAAATCCTCCATGGCCAGGATAAGAACCCAGGCCAAAGTGCTCATGAAACGCCAGGCGAGTGTTTTATCACTTCGCCACAGGGACTGCTAAACAAAACTGTTCCCCAACCTAGTAGATGGTGGTATCTCAGCATATAGTAGCTTCAGGAAGCCACCAGGGCTCACCCAAAAATTGGCATTTCATTACATTCAATGCCGGTTTTATGTTTTAACAAATCAATAAAGGAAATTACTGTACAGTACTTTATTTATTATCAAAATATTTTTTTTTTTTTTTGAGATATATACAAGAGTTGTTGACATTTTTACTTTTGACATTTGACATTTGTTGTTGACATTTTTTGATATGTACATTTTTCTTTTGTAGGCGAGACTGTGGACATGACTCATGTTGTGCGAGGTGTTGACTCAAATGGTGTGTTATTGGTGGATGTGGTAGTAACTGGCAGTGTTCCTTACCTGCCTCCAGGCTCAGTCATCACACTTCAACCTTACAATGGTGAATATTGTACATTGCAAACTTACTTGATTTATACATGAATAGCTTGTCCTACATACCTCAGCACAGTATTAACAAATATAATTTATGTATAAAGTACAAAGTTACTGTACTTTTTAAAAAATTTATTTATGTGAAGGTCCTTTATAAAATTTCATCATTGCATCTTGGGCAAAGATTTATAATCATAAGAGCACTGTTACCAGATTAATTTTATGTATATGATGTAAGTAATAAATATATAATAATTTCATCAAATAATATTAATGGAATCATAAATATCTCACTCTAATCACTTCATTTTTTCTTTGTTGCCCCACAGAGAACTACGTACAAACAGGTGGAGGGTCACTCTTTGCCACTTCAACGCGCACCTTCTCTGTCGGTGAATACCACCTGCCTTATGCCTGGAACCAAACCATATCTTATGATGCAGAACTTGGCAGTATGCCTTACCTTGTTGAGACTTTGCATGCAAATGGATTAGGGTCGTTTTACAGGTAGGAAGTTTCTTTATTTTCATAATACTGTACAGAATTTTTGTTAATCTACATGTAAACATAATAGATTTTGTATGAAAATAATAATTATTATGTACCTGGGCTTTAGTAATATACTAGTGTGATACGTTATAATTAAAGTCAGGGTGTAAAGATATTTTGATAATTTTGATAGTGAAGAGAACAAAGTGCTGATAACACTGTAAATAAACACCAAGATCAGATTAAACATTAATTGTAGATAACATTTTGCATGTAAGAGTTTGATAAAGCCCTTACATGTGAAACATTATCTACAATTTTGGTCTATTCTCTTCTTGTGAATATTAAATGAGAATAAATGAACCAATGCATCATTATAGTACTGTATTACTAATATACTCTATATTTCTTAATAAGTACATTGTCCTTTCAATTTTCCAATCTATTACCCAAACATCTGGAACTAGCTCTGTGATTAGCACTGTGTGTGAATGTACTACTTAAATGTTCTTAGAAATAGATGAAGATTTGCATATTTCTCTGTTTGAATGATTTTAACAGCTCCTATCTTCTCAGAGGAAGGTAAATGAATGCTGTACAATTATTTATCTTCGAATTGTAATTGTTGTGTTTTATTTCAATCATTATATGAACAAATGCTATTCTATCATTTACATTAATGAACAAAAACAAAATTGTTTGCCCAGAAATGATACTGAAAACCACTCCATAACCTCTAAATATAACAACCACAACCTCCATGTACTGAACGGTATAACAAACTTTGGTCCAGTCTCAATTGATTTGGAAAATTTAACAACGTATTTATTTTCTGCACACTCGGTGTCCTTACATAACACGGATCTTTTTAAAATTTTGCAGCAGTGGCCAAGCTGAACTTGACCTGATTGTCTCAACATCTATTGCACCAGGATCACCTAGTGACTCCTGCCCTTCAGGGTTTACGTTGGACGAGTCGGGACCCTACTGTCGTGACAATAATGAATGTTTGACTTCTACCAGTCGGTGTTCTCATGGCTGTACTAACACTGTTGGCAGTTATGCATGCACTTGCACCCCTGGATACACACTAGGTCCTGATGGTTACACGTGTCAAGGTAAGTTTGTCCCTAAGTTGTACTATTCATTTGCTCTGGTAAAAGAAACATTCTCACTTGTTATTAGACTTTTATTGTCAAGATAAATTTGATCAAACTTCTTGCTAAGTTTAATGGTTACAATACAAAGCAATTTCCTTTTTACCTTGTCAAAGTTATTCTCACCAACATCACTTTGATCTCATCTTTCATGTCAAAGTTAATCACCTTATCTTACATAGGCTAAAGTGTAAAGTCCTGGCACTAAATACTGTCTACTGTATTTATAAAGCCAATATGTTACAGTTCATTTCAATGATGGGAGTTAGGGATGGGGGGTTCCTCGTGTCAAAATGTTTACTCACGTATACAGTAGTTAGCTTGAGAGATGAACCTGTCCTGTGAGCATTACTAGCTAGTGTACACATTAGTATGGAAAGTAAGTGCACTGGGTGCATAAATATGAGTGAAAAATAATTAGGTTCAAATAAATCTGTCTCGCATGAACCAGTATCTTAAGTATTTACATCACAGTTTTGTCATAAATTAATTGTTTGTTATTATATTTAATATTATTTGTATTTTCTGGGGAAAGCCTCTTGTGGCTCCCAAGTGCTATTCACAGGTGCAGGGGAGTGGTAACATTTTGCCACCTTACCAGAAAAGAAAACCATAAGGTCAGCGAGTCAAAACAAACCACTGCTGGGTTCAAGAGATCAAAACATCGAAACCTGCCTAATGAACCCCCCCCCCCCTGAGTTTCAAGGCTTCGGTCTCTTTCAAAGCCAGCAGTGGTTTGTTTTGACTCGCTGACTTTCTGGTTGCCTTTCCTGGTGAGGTGGCAAAATGTCACCACTCCTTGTGCCTCTGTGAGGGGGAGGGGGGTCAGGTTCTGTCTCTGGTCCCCCAGAAGGCCTAAGGAGCTCCACAGCTGATGTGACCTGGTAGATGGGAACAATTTCAGTGTATAGCTTTAGGGAGCCACCAGACTTCACCCATAAATTGGAGTTTTGTTACATTTAACACATTGTTTTAATGTAATTATATGTTATAAACAAAGATTGTCACATACCTGGTTGATACCTGGTTGATGGGGTTCTGTGAGTTCTACTCCCCAAGCCCGGTCCGAGGCTAGGCTTAACTTGTAATGTCGTCCAGTAACCAATAGCAAAGCCCCTTGATTTGGATTTCTGTCTGAATTGAGTAAAACAAAAGCTTTTCCTTGATTTTTGCCAAGTTATCCAGAGATTCAAGATACTGAGGTCCAAATCAGAGAGCCCTTATTGTAGTTATTTAATAAAGTAATGTTAAGATATTACATTTATCCTGAGCCTTGAATATTCTTGAAATCTCAAATGTTAAACCCTCCTAAGGATCACATCCCATTAGTGATCTTTTATATAATTTATGCTGAACCTGCAGTTACACTGAAACCATCTTCAAGGTTGACTCCTACCTGATATTGATAGTTTCATTGGCTGCCATTGAAATTGCAGTTTTGTATTAACTTTCATATTATTGCACAGGATGGGTTTGCATCAGACCAATTTAACATAGAGCTCTCACTGAAGGAAGCAAACTAGTAGTTTCTACGTTACCTATACAATATATGTAAACACAAATTTGGTTGACATAGTGTATATAATTGGTAGCTTAAGATTGATTTATTGAATATATCCAAAGTTTTATTCAAAGAACATTAAAGATAAAATGTAGAACATTCAGTACAGTAATTAGTGTTTTGCAAAGGATTTTATTAAATTTGTAAAACTTCTAGACAACAAACATTAAGGGGTTGTCTGAACTGGATTTCATTATTTAGCCTTCAGTTTCTAATTCTATTTGCCATTTCATCACTATACAAATTTCAACTTTTTATTTAATTTTATTACAGATGTAGATGAGTGTTCTATGTCTGGAGTGTGTGGTCCAAGAGAGCAGTGTAACAACAGCCCGGGTTCTTACATGTGTACTTACACCTGCGGTCACGGTCTGAGGAGGACACCTTCTGGCACAGCTTGCGAGGGTCAGACTCCTTTAGTTTCAAAACTTTATTACTGTACTTCCATCACAACCATAAATACTGTATTATTATTATTATTATTATTTAACATCACCTTGAAGAGCTTTACATGAATATATTTTTAATAAATTAGTAGTAGAAGATGGTAGTGATGGGTGAATATTAAGACGGATAAAAAGGGGGAGTTATCAAGGGAAAGTGCCAAGTCATTATGACTATATAGCACTGGGAAGGGGGTCAGGATAAGGATTTGGGATGGGACGGGGGGAAGGAATGGTGTCCGGCCACTTGGACGGTCGGGGGGTTGAATGCCGACCTGCATGAAGTGAGACCGTTGCTCTACCGTAATTTCATTGATTGGCTTGATAGGGTTAAGGCCTGAGGCAAAGCATTAGAGCAGGAATACAGCAAGCACCGAGTGATAGCTTGTCTTAACTTATTTAATGCTGTTTCTTATAGAAAATTACCCAATCAAAAACTGTATTATATTTAGGTATTCCCCTATTTAGGGATACCTGCATGTTGTCTACATTTTTTCCCCATTTTAAACAGACATTAATGAGTGTCAGGAGCAGCCAGATGTTTGTGACCAAACATGTCTTAACCTCATTGGTGGCTACCGATGTGATTGTCGCCGGGGCTTCAGACTTCTTGGCCAGAGTAACTGTGTAGGTCAGTGTTATTATCAGATAGTACAGTAATACCTTATTTTGCCATTCTGTATATCTGTCAGATAAGAATATTATACACTCTAGTTGAGTTGATTAGCTTAACATGGTTTAAGGGAATGTTTATTACAGTATCTGCAGATAACCAAATCCCAAAATATTAGGTTACTGCATTGCTTAGAAAATAGTTTTGAACAAGTTTTGGTCAATGTGTCGTCCCATACAGATATCGACGAATGCTCGCAGTTCCATTCTCCCTGTAGTCATGAGTGTAAAAACACAGTGGGTTCCTTCAGATGTACCTGTCCTGAAGGCCATAACCTCCTGCCTAATGGTCGCTGCAAGGGTAAGTTAAATAAATATAAATACAAAAGTTCAAAGTTTTTATTAATGCTAAAATAATGTAAAATAGGGTTAGTTCTAGAATATTGCATCACAACCAGGTGAATGGTTCACCAAGAAATAAATGAGATCAGAATCAAGGTTAATGAGAATAATAAGGGTGAATATGAATGGCAGAGTGAATGAGTATTTGATTGAAATGTAAAGTATCCTGCCTCCATGTTTGCATTTGTAACCTTTTTGGGGAATACTGTATACACATTTTGGTGTTTCAATATATGAGCTGTAAACTTTTCTGCGTGGCTGTTAGCATCTCCTGTCAGGATAACATCCCAACTTTTTGTTCTCTTAGAGAGTCACACAGTCCCTACCAGTCTCCCTAATTCCAGTACCTGGTAGTGTGTGATGCTGCACTATCTTAGATAGTTTAATTATAAACAATGTGGAATTTACGTGAGATAATATCAATACAGTATTATAAGGGGTCCCGGTAGTACAGTCGGGGTTGTTCTCGACTCACAATCCAGAATTCCGGATTCAAATCCTGGGCGAGACAGAAATGGTTGGGCACATTTCCTATCGTCTAATGTTTCTGTTCACTTAGCAATAAGTAAGTACCCAGGAATTAGTCAGCTTGTTGTGAGGTTGCATCCTAGGGAGGATCAGTAATTCGACTTTGAGGTAGGGGATCTCAATATAAGCCTAATGTTTATAAATACAGTGGCTGCCTGTCCGCCGACACAATGAATTAAATTATTATATTTCTTATATCATTTTAATTTCAGTTCATTTTTATCCGAGATGTGTCTAGCATATTCATAATGTTACAGTTTACAAATATCATAAAAATTAGATAGGAGGTATGTACACAAATGCAAAAATTCAACAAAAACAATGCGTGAAGCTACATCCAACCAAATTTATGTAGTAAGATAATCAAAATAATAACATGCAGTTTACTGCCATTTCTTATTAATAGGCAAAATACTTTTGGCAGGAGGAACCTACCTGGAACATCCTGCTGTCTGAAATACACCGACTCTTTCCTGCAATGTCCAGTATACAACACACGAAACTTTTGATATTTGGTACATAGGCATTAATACAGTTTTGTGTAAAACTAATCTGATGTCACTGACACTGACAGTGCTATTTCAGATGTGAATGAATGTGCATTGTACCTACATGACTGCCTGGAAGAGCAGGAGTGCCAAAACACTGAGGGCTCCTACACCTGCATCACTCACTGTCCTGCTGGTCTAACCCAAGCCACCAATGGCACTTGCAAAGGTTTCTAAATACTGTACTTTGATGATTCTGTAGTACAGTATTATGATATTCTTTTAAGTGAAGATAGGGATACTGTACTAATGATATTTACAGAAAAATTTACATTTACAAATTCGTTTATAATGGAATAATGAAGTGTTGTTTGCTTCAAAATATATTACTTAAGTACAGTAGTTGTTTGAAGCTAAATTTACTACATATGTTGCATTTAGTGTTAAACCATATTAATTTTATTTGACAGACATTGATGAGTGCTCCGAAGAAATATCCACATGTCACTTCACTCAGATTTGTCTAAATACGTGGGGATCTTATCGATGTTCGTGCAGCCGAGGATTCAGCTCGTCAGGACCAGGACAACCATGTTTTGGTATGTTTGTTTCTTTTGAGCCTAAGATCATGTGACAATTTTTTTTTTTTGCTCGTCTATATTAAGATACATGTGTGAGGGAACCCTCAGTAGCTTCCTGACCTTATCTGTTGTACCACCAAGACTGAAGTAGTCCAACACACCAGGCCGCCGAGACCCATCTGTCATCTACTGTTAGCCAGGAGTAGAATCAAGCTCGCTCTACAAGAACATGAAACCATTGTCATGCTCATTTTAGCAGGGAAGCATGGGACTATTGTCTGGGACAAGAAGCCTGTTAGGCATATCAAGGCCTCTCTCTCTCTCTTGGCTCACAACTGACCATTTCCATGATGCATCTCACAACAGTTGTCTCAGGGGGAACAGCGGTATCAGATGTAACAAAACTTGCCAAGAAGTTTGTCTTGCACCAGAATCAAACCCGGGACAATTTTGGTTGTGAATAGTCTATACTGATCTCTGGGTCCAAGAGATGTTATTTTATTATGTTGGAATTCATGCTTGGGCCCAGAAGAAACCATATTAGGATTTAGGCTTGGGGGCCAGAAGAAGTCAAGTTTGGATTTAGGTCTAAGGCCAGAAAAGGGTATGTTCGGATTTAGGCCCCAGCATGGGAACCAAATAAAATAAAAAAAAAAAGCTACAACAAGAGGTGCAGGACCTCAGGATAGAAGGGATTAACCCATCTAATAGGTGGCAAGCAGAGGTAGTAATGAATGACCATCGGCATGTAGCAAGATCAATAAGCTTTCCCCCTTGTCAGTGAGCATGGGCTGGCTCACCCTGAACTACTCCAAAGACTGGGGGGGGGTTTTCCAGGACCTGAAGGTAAACCAAGCAGAAATTGCAGGCACAGGAACCACTCACCAAGAAGAAAACAAATGCCTAATGCAACCTAGAGAGAGAAACTCTGCTACAAAAGGTGCCAGTGGCACACTATATGAAGAAAGCATGCACAAACCTATGGACCCCAAAGAAGACTAGCCATGACCACCCCAATCTCTGAACCTGGCACGAGTTACTGACCCTTGTATTACTCAGGGAAAGGTACTCTCAGGAGGCTGGCCTTTCAGGGACAGACACCCAAACCAACCAGGAAAGGTAACCCTGTAAGAATAGAGGCATCGCCAGTGAGCACTTAGGGAAGGTTATGCTTAGACACATGCAGCTTGAGGTGAACAATTGACCAAAGTCCACACAACAAGTGACACTTGTAACCATATGCTCATGAAGCAAATACTGCAAATTGGAATATTGTACAAGTAAATGGGACCCCTGCAGGACAAAGCCCAAAGGATAGCCAGCACTTATCTGGAATAAATGGGACCCCAAAGGGGTTAGCGGTGACTGGGAGGAGTTGCAACGTTTACTCCTGCACCTTGCTATTGACTGAGGTGTTCACCGACTGATCAATAAGCTCCCAGTGCTGCCACCTGTGATGAGCAGTTGGAACTTGAGGGTGAACTACCCAACTACTGGGCAGATCACTTGCAGAGTTGTTGGCTTATCTTGCTGTTGTCTGCTTTGTCTCATCCTATCTTTTTGGTGATTATCATGGTAAGGGTGATCACAGATTCCCTGCTCTGTGAGTCTCTGTGAGGGAGACAAGATTTTACCCTCTGGACCCCGGTAGGCTTTTATTGACTCGCAAGGACCTGGTGTGACTGACATAGGTGAGAAGCTAACCATAGTGGCTAATGAAAGGGAGCCACAGCAAACCCACCAGAAAGAGGCATTACATTATGTTCAATGCTGTTTTTGTTTTTTTGAGGGGGGCTGTTTTTATGACCAGATTTAAATACCAGTGCTGTATTGTGAAAGTCCACATTTTAATATGTTCTGTATTGACTGCATATATATTTCCAACATAAATTTGTATATATTTATTCTAAATTTTATATTGATGATGCACTTGTGTGTTGGGTGGTGTTAGATGTGGATGAGTGTGTGACCACTCCATCACCCTGTAACTACCAGTGTCATAACCTGCGTGGGACCTACCAGTGTATCTGTGCACCTGGACAACAAAGGCTGCCCGATGGGAAATCCTGTGTTGGTGCGCGTTTATCCTGCTTTGTTTTATGAAATACTGTATGTAGTTTTGAAATCGTCTCGAAAGTCCTGTACCACGAGGTATATTTGGAAAAACTTTGTTTAGTGGTCCTAGGTGTTTCATTTTGCATACGTAAGCAAAGCGCTTAGTTCCTCTAGATACTGAAGCCCATGTTTTAAAATAAATAATTCGAAAATATTTTCAGTAACTTAAAATATATTATTAAAACCTGATAAATGCTCAATATAATCATTCTGATTTACCTCACTTGTTTGGTAAATAGTCAAATCCTGAAGAATAACTATGCGCCTTGGCTGTACACAACACCCAGTCAGAAATATGTAAATACAACCTGCAATAATAGCTGATACTGAAATTACATTAATGACAAGAAATATTATTAGTGGGAGGGTGTTGTGTCTTGCAGGGCTACAGTACGTAGAGGAGCCTCGCGCCCGCTACCCTGTCCCCCCACGTCGTCCCAGACCTGCCTTGCCTGGCTACCCAACCACAGAGTTCCAGGAGAAACTCCTTCAAAAGTTCTACATCCAGTCTAGCTGCCCACAAGGCTTTGAGTATGAGGATGGAGAGTGCAAAGGTAAAGGAAACTAAACCAGACTAACTACTGTACTATCCAGTAATTATTAATGAGTTTGCATAGACAACATGGATCTGGCCATTAACAGTGGAGAGGGATATTGAATGCTTTGTTTACATAGGGGAATGGTTAACACAATGTAATTTAAGGGTCAGGTTAAAATACTAATAAATGAAATACATAATAAAAAGTTAATGCCAAACACCCACAATTAAAATACAAAAAATAAAATTATATATTATATATATATATTACATATATATGATATAATACTGTGTATAATATATAGGAGTACCACCTCGGGTTGCGTTTTAGGGACCCTCAGCCTCGAAGAAGAAGAGGATATGTAGCATCCAGGGGAGCCTTGTGGGGCACCCACGTACACTCACACATTGTCTTTTCCTACCACCCCTATATATTGTATATTTTGTCATTTTATTTTATATAAACTTCATTACACAAAATGGGTTACATGCAAGGTATGAGGCTAGTTGTCACATGTTAAGTTCTTCCAGCTCATCAGATGATGGGCAGGAATCATGGATGCAGTATGCGTTTTCCCTCTGTATCGCCACACTAAGGTACTGAAATAGGAAGCTGGTGGCTCTAGGGTCTTTTGTTGTTTCAATTAGCCTAGAGCCCAGCTCCTTCAAAAAACTAGTAGCACTTTTACCCCAGGCACCAAGTGTCTCCGAGGCAATAGGGACAAAATTGAAGTGGTGATCCAGCTCTGTGTTTACGAGACTCGGCTGCTTGTCTGTGAGTGGCAGCGCCACCCGGATGTGCAACACTGATGTCAACCTAGGTGTTGGCTAAAATTGAAATGCACGTACAGTCCCACACCAACTGTGCACTATTCTTCCAGTGGTTCACTTGTGATCCCGTCTGGGTAACCAACAAGCTTGTCAAGAGTTGCGAGGCATTAGGTAATGGGGTTCCCTCTGCTGGACAACCGGCTGTGGTAAGGCTCTTCTTAATACAGTAATGTCATTTACCCCTCTGTATCTTGCATGCCATCCTCCTGTGCTTTTGCAGAACAGGCCATGCCGGCCATACCTGTCAGCCAATACACCTATATTTGGTGTGGATTTGGGTAGCGATTCGAAGAGCCATGGCAATTCAGAGGGCTGGCTGTGTGAGACGCGTGCCGGTTGCTGACTTTGGGCTTAATAGGAAGGCACCTGTATGGGGAGCTGCTACAGCTCTTAAGTCAAGCAGTGTTATGTGGACTAACATGTGGATAGTCACCTGCTCTCTGCATTTCCTTAAGCGGGGCCAGGTTCTGGCTCTGGTCCCTGATAGGCCAAACAGAACTAGCTGTAGCCAATGTGACCTTTCAGTATAAAGCAGTCTCAGGAAGCTAGCTTCAGGAAGCCATCAAGGCTCATCTAGAAATTGGGGTTTCATTACATTCAATACCGAGTTTTCCATAACTGTGTTAACTTGGCACTTTTACAAGCTCTTTCAAATAATTAAATTTTTAAATTTTATATTGATTGTTAAATACATAATCTAAGTGGTAGATCAAAAACAATGTCAACAAATTTATTTATTTAATAAACTTGTTAATAAGATACATTGATAAGACTAGTTGTGTTATATAATGCCTCCAGTCCCTTAAAACCTCAGTAAATTGCCAATTAGACAGCATTATGAAGTTAAACAAATGCTGAACTGCATAAATCTGGAATCACTTCCACAGACCAGGTGAAGTAGGTTAAGAGTCCAAAGCCAACATTAGTGAAAGATAAAGCCTAGGATCATCATGGTATAATGCTGTCTTAACTGTAGACCTGCTGCAGCATCATGCTAAGAAAACTAAAGCACATTATTGTTACATATATAACATTGCTTACCTACATATACTGTCATATTGAAAATGTTAACATTTACAACTACAGTGTGTAAAATTTTCAGATGTGGACGAGTGCACCTTGACAGACAGATGCCAACACCACTGCCACAATACATTTGGCAGTTACATGTGCCTCTGTCCTCCTGGCTACCGTCTAAATCCTAACCAGCGAACATGTGATGGTAACTTGTCGAGCATGACTTACATTGTAGTCTTACATTTGATCCTTCTGAACATTTGAATAACTTACACAGATTTTCTTCAGTGTATCACAGCCAGTCAAATATCAGTTCTCCCCCCCCCCCCCCCTCATGGTTCCTCCCAACTAGCATTCACAGGAATAGGAAGATGGGAGGGGAAGGGAATGGGGACTTTGAGCCGATCCTACAGTGTGAAATGAAAGGTACTGATTACCTGTTGACAATTTTGAGTCTACTTTCACAGCCTTCCCTGGTAATAGCCATCACTCCAGCAGAAACTCATCTTATACCCCTCTTACTGTTATGAAGTACTTTCTTAAAATTTCAAATTTCTGCAAGAAACAGTGCGAAATATAAATGGTTTTCTTGGCTGGATGAGTTCTTTTTGATAGCTGCATATAGAAGATAAGCAAACTACTAAATTTCTCAGGATAAATAATAGTAATTGTAGCATTTTACCTTTCATTTAGATATTGACGAGTGCCTCGAGCAGGAAGTAGAGTGTGGGCGAGACGAGTTGTGCTTCAACTTGCGTGGATCCCACAAATGTGTGCCTACCCCTTGTCCTCCTGAGTATCAACGAGATATTGCTACTGGGTAATTATCAGGTTTTTGTTTATATAATGTTGGTACATTATACTCTACTTTTTCCATTTAGAACCTACAGTATTTACAAAAGTTCAAAATTAATTGTTTAAGAATTAAATCATTATACATCTTAATGTAGTGTTTAAACATTAATTTAGCATTCTGAATTTTACTTATAGGTCATGTATTCTGGACTGCCGGAGAGATCATTCTAGCTGCCCACCTGGGGTCAGTTATGCTCACATTCTTGCCTTCAAAACAGCCTCTCTTCCAGCTGGTATACAAGCTAACCAGGATCTTGTCAGACTTATGACCTATGATCAGGCAGGAAATCTGGTGCCACATACACTCTTCACCATAATAGAGAATGAAACAGGTAAAATGTACTGTAATGTATTCCTTATTAATTCAACCATATTCTGAAAGCATATGCATTGTATTAAAAAACCAGCGTTGAATGTAATGAAACGCCAATTTCTGGATGACCCCTGGTGACTCCCAGAACCTATACACTGAGATGGTTACTTTAGCCATGAAGTTCTTAGGCCTACTGGGGACTAGAGCCAGAACTTATCCCTGTCACAGAGGTACAGGGAGCAGTGACATTTTGCCATCTAACCAGGAAAGCATTCAGAAAGTCAGTTATTAGTTAAAACAAACCACTGTTGGGTCCAAAAGAAACTGAAGCCTCAAAACCCTCCAAATGAACTCTTCCCAACTATGTAAACAAACAATTGAATCTCGGAATTAGTGTGAGCTCATTTGTCCCACCTCCCCCACTCGTTTTGGGGAAGGGAAGAAGGGGCTCTCCACCTCCATGGGTCTGAGCTATCGATTCTGGAGCAGATGTACAAACAAAACCTACCTGATGACCTGGAAGAAAGGAGGGAGAGATTCAGGTAGCCACTGGTGCTTAACCAGAAATTGGTATTATATTGCATTCAATGGTTGCTTTTTTAGGGGAAGCCCCTTGTTGCTTCCTGAAGCTAACTAGCCAACATGCAAGTCAAGTGGCAAAAAACACGACCACTGCATTAGGCCTTTTGTCAAGTGCCTCAGCATCCTCCAGGAGCAGCCCATCCTCCGAATTGACAGTACGTTTTAATACTAAGTGTAATAAGTACAATACAGACTACAGGCGTAATACATAAATACACTTAATCACCAGAATCGTACTCAAATATTGTGAATATTTGGGTTTACCTGAAAAACTGAATAGAAAACCACGACCTAACCTAACCTTCTTAGTGTATGAGGACAAGCATTTTATTGCTTCTTAATTACAATGAGTACTTAACCTATAGCTATATTGATATTAGTTTTATAAAACTAATAAAACAAAACTAAAATCTTTCAATAAATTGTAAAGTACAGTGGCGCCTCAATCAACAAATTCAATCCGTTCCGGCACCGAGCTCGTCATGTGGAAAACTTGTCTTGTGAAACAACAACAAAACTGTCGTCGAAGGTGTCCGAGAACCAGCAGGAACGCTCATTAATCGAGCGAAAGTTCGTCAGTCGAGACAAGTGTTCTGCAAGTGGCTTGCTCGTTACTCGAAATGCTCATAACTGGAGCCGCTCGTCACTCGAGGTTCCACTGTAACTCGGGATATTTTCAAATTTTGTATAAAATCTCTATTGTTTAATAAAACTGAAAAAGAAATTCTTTATATTTAAAACTTGTGTATAGAGAATTGAACATGAAAACTTCATCCTAAAATTCTGAGTGTCTTAACAGAAAACGAGGAGAATATATGGGGAGGTAAATGTAACAGCACAAGTAATTGTAATTATGTACTATTCCCAACAGTCAGGAAATGAACTTATTACACTTAGTATTAAACCGCACTGTCAATTCGGAGGATGCGTTGATTTTGGTGCGATTCTGGCGATTAAGTGTATTTATGTACTACACCTGTAGTCTGTATTGTACTTATTACACTTAGTATTAAAATGTACTGTCGATTCAGAGGATGAGCTGCAACACCCACATCCTGAGAGAGTGAGAGCAAGCAAACAAAGGCAGCAATTGAGAGGCGCATAAGAAAGGCTTGTCCCCAGAAACACTTGCAACATGGCCGATACCTCATGCCTCTTAAGCGCATGGGTACAACAAACGTTGCATTAAGCACCAAGCGAAAACAGAGTCCACTAGCTGATGCAACCTGGTAGATGAGAACCATCTCAGTGTGTAGCTTCTGGGGGCAACATGAGGCTGTCCCTAGAAAGTAATTGTAATTTTTGCTTCTTCATAAATTCTTAGTGAATTCCCAATGGCAATGATAAATACTATTTTTACTCAAGTTGTAAGAAATTATATGTTACACAAGTTGAAATTACATTTTGATCATAAACAAAGCATTATTAATTATAATAATGTAATGTACATTAACAAGGCTTCAGCAACCCTGCAAAAAAAAAAATAAAAAAAAAAAAATCGAGAGCATATCGCAAAAGAAAAAAATCTTCATTCCGTAATGAGGTAACGGTTTCATTACCCGTTGTTTTATTTTCCTATTGGCAGAAATTTAGTCAGCTGCACATAATCATAAACCTACATTTCCCTTTCAGGTATTCCCTTCAGAATCCGCCTACAAAATGGGAAGGGCATCTTAAGGACTCTCCAGTCACTGACCGCTGGACGAGAGTACAGGTAACTTGCAAAATATTATTAAATCATTTCTGTATATCCAGTGAGGATTCTCAGTCCCCAGACTGTATACCATTACAGACACAGTACTCGGGTCATAACAGTGTGGTAGTAACTAGCCAACATACGTTAGTGTTGACCCACCTAACTGAAGGAAGGTTGAACAGCTGGGTGAGCTGTGTAATTACCTAAGTGTAATTACCTAAGTGTAGTTACAGGATGAGAGCTACGCTCGTGGTGTCCCGTCTTCCCAGCACTCTTTGTCATATAATGCTTTGAAACTACTGACGGTCTTGGCCTCCACCACCTTCTCACTTAACTTGTTCCAACCGTCTACCACTCTATTTGCGAAGGTGAATTTTCTTATATTTCTTCGGCATCTGTGTTTAGCTAGTTTAAATCTATGACCTCTTGTTCTTGAAATTCCAGGTCTCAGGAAGTCTTCCCTGTCGATTTTATCAATTCCTGTAACTATTTTGTATGTAGTGATCATATCACCTCTTTTTCTTCTGTCTTCTAGTTTTGGCATATTTAATGCTTCTAACCTCTCCTCGTAGCTCTTGCCCTTCAGTTCTGGGAGCCACTTAGTAGCATGTCTTTGCACCTTTTCCAGTTTGTTGATGTGCTTCTTAAGATATGGGCACCACACAACAGCTGCATATTCTAGCTTTGGCCTAACAAAAGTCATGAACAATTTCTTTAGTATATCGCCATCCATGTATTTAAATGCAATTCTGAAGTTAGAAAGCATAGCATAGGCTCCTTGCACAATATTCTTTATGTGGTCCTCAGGTGATAGTTTTCTATCTAGAACCACTCCTAGATCTCTTTCTTTATCAGAATTCTTTAAAGATTTCTCACATAATATATAGGTTGTGTGGGGTCTATGTTCTCCTATTCCACATTCCATAACATGACATTTATTAACATTAAATTCCATTTGCCAAGTGGTGCTCCATATACTTATTTTGTCCAGGTCTTCTTGAAGGGCATGACAGTCATCTAAATTTCTTATCCTTCCTATTATCTTAGCATCATCAGCAAACATGTTCATATAATTCTGTATACCAACTGGTAGATCATTTATGTACACAATAAACATCACTGGTGCAAGAACTGAACCCTGTGGTACTCCACTTGTGACATTTCTCCATTCTGATACATTGCCTCTGATTACTGCCCTCATTTTTCTATCAGTCAGAAAATTTTTCATCCATGATAGAAGCTTACCTGTCACCCCTCCAATATTTTCCAGTTTCCAGAACAACCTCTTATGTGGAACTCTGTCGAAAGCCTTTTTTAGGTCCAGATAGATGCAGTCAACCCAACCATCTCTTTCCTGTAATATCTCTGTGGCTCGATCATAGAAACTGAGTAAATTCGATACACAGGATCTTCCAGATCGAAAACCATACTGTCTGTCTGATATTATATCATTTCTCTCTAGGTGTTCTACCCATTTAGTTTTGATTAGTTTTTCCAATACTTTCACTATTACACTTGTCAATGATACAGGTCTATAATTGAGGGGGTCTTCCCTGCTGCCACTTTTGTAGATTGGAACTATGTTAGCCTGTTTCCACCCGTCTGCTACGATTCCTGTACACAGGGATGCCTGAAAGATCAGGTGAAGTGGAATGCTGAGCTCAGATGCACATTCTCTCAGAACCCATGGTGAAACGCCATCTGGGCCAGCTGCTTTGTTCTTACCGAGCTCCTTGAGCATTTTTTCCACTTCGTCTCTAGACACCTCTATGTGTTCTATGTTGTTCTCTGGAATTCTTATTGTATCTGGTTCCCTAAAGATTTCATTTTGTACAAACACACTTTGGAAACTTTTCGTTTAGTGTTTCACACATTTCCTTTTCATCTTCCGTGAATCTATTTCCCATTTTCAACCTCTGAATATTATCCTTTACCTGCAATTTGTTGTTTATGAATTTATAGAATAGACCTGGTTCTGTTTTACATTTGTCCGCAATCCCTTTTTCAAAATTTCTTTCTGCCTCTCTCCTCACTGCCGTGTAGTTGTTTCTCGCATCTTTGTATCGCTGGTATGTTTGGGGGTTCGGCCTCTTCCTGTATTGATTCCATTTTTGTGTCTTTCGGTCTCTAGCCCTCTCGCAATTTCTATTGAACCGATCTTGTTTCCTAGTTCTGCATCTCTGTTTTGGTATAAATTTTTTTGTGCCTTTATCATATATTTCACAAAACTTGCCATACATCTCATTCACTTCCTTGCCTAGCATCAAATTAAAGCAAAGCATCAATGTAGGGCATTCAAATTGCATCTTAATACATTCGATGTGTTAAGTTGAAGTACTTTATTCAGGCACGCGCACGTTTTACCAAGTATTGGATTAAAGTGGTGAGATGGTACAATGTTGTACGTAATAGAACAAACACATTTAATTTTAGGTTTTAAAAATGAAAAAAAAATTAATGTAATGAGTGGCACCCTGCAAATTCAGATCTTAATAAAGTAGATTTCACAAAAATCCACACCAAATCCATCACATTGTGATTTTCATAAAATTAAATTTTTTCCTAATCTTGCTTTAATATTTATAAATACCGTATTATTCAAAATAATGAATTCATATACAGTATCAAAAATGTTTCCCAGAGCTTGTATTATGTTATAAATTGCACAAAAGGGTTTATGACAATTTTTCAGGTGTTGCTGAGCTGAGCTAGTGCATGTGTATGGCTTGTGTCTGCCTAATCCCTTCCAATACATCCCATCCCTTCAATACCCTCCCATCATTTCCTAACTCTCTCCATCTCTGCCCACCCACCCTTCCAAAAACTCCTGTCCACTCAACTGATAGCTCACACCCACCCTTACAAAACCTCCTGCCTGCCCTCTCAAAACGACTGCCTGCCTTCACTATAACTCTCACCCACCTTGTTGATAACTTCCACCTGCCATTCTGATAACTTCCAAAATCCCACCCACCCATATGCTCCTCCTAGCCTACCTGCCCACTCGCCAAATCCCTAGGTCCCTCATTCCCATCTGTCCATTCAGGCACTTATTCCTGCCTGATCCCTCACTCCCATCCACCTGCTCTCTCCTGCCTGATCCCAAGATCCATAAAATCCTTCCCACCCACTTACTATCTAGGAGGTAGTGTGGGGCAGGTTTGCGAGTGATATCTCGGATATTATAAACATACCAACATTAATTATAGAAAATAGTGAGGATTATTAAAAAAGATAATATAAATTTGAGACAATTTACAGGCAGGTCTATCACACAGAAGTAGATGCGAATCAAAACAAACAGAATGGCCGACGTGATGGGTACTGAATTATCAATAAGATATAACAATTTCAAAGGTTTCACTGAGGAAGAAATAAGGAATGTAGGTTTTATGGGCAGGTTAGTGAAGGTTGAGGATCTTCCAAAGATTCACAAAGAAAAATTTCTTTAATTAGAAAAAGAAAATGAAGATCTTAAAAGTAATGTTAACCTTTTACAAGGTTATATTTTGCAGAAAAAGCAAAGTTGCCAGCTTGACAGATAAGGTAAGGAGAAAGAAAGGACAAATTTGAAGTAAACAAAAAAAAATATGGATAAGAACTAAGAGAAACTCTACAGGTTAACCAAAACAAAGTTAGGCAAAGATTTTTTAAGAGAAAAATCACAAACAACTCAAATGGAGGTTACTAAAAGATTGGAAAAGTGTAAAAAGGAGATAAAAGAAACAAGCATAAGTTATGAAAAAAAAAGACACTCAAAGAAGTATGTTTTGAAGTCAAAAACAGAAATGAGCAGTCAGGAACTGACGATCAACAGGCAATTAGGTAAGAACTGGTTACCAGCAGTAAATTGGTACAGAGAATGGTAGATAGAAGACTATAATAATTTTTGGATGTTTGAAAAAGGAGATGCCATCTAGGGTAGACAGAGCAGCAGAAGAGGAAGAAACCATTGAGAAAATAGTAGGATTAGGAGAAGGCCTCTTAATAAAGGAAAATGTCTGATTTTTGGAGGATAAGCAAATATGTAAAAGGTAAGACTTGCCCCAAAGCGTCACATTAAGTGAAGCAAATTACAGACATGATGCATAGTAAGGTCAGGAAAATGTAAAATGATAAACTTGGGAAACAATGGTCATTATTATTATTAGCATCTTTATTGATAAAATATACAATTTTGCCTAATCTGAGTAATCCAATTGAGTTTTATTACATTCACACACAAGATAATAGGTCTAATCTTGTAAGAGAAACCCTTGTGTAGGGAGAAATAGCAGTGCTATTGAGAGAGCCTTGTGTAGGGAGAAATAGCAGTGTTAAATGTTGAAAAACAGTCTGGAACTCTGACCCCTTTCAGATGCACAGAGCATCATCTCAACAGGAAAATGTAATCTCCTAAAAAAAAAAAAAAAAAAAATTGTAAACAAAAGGGATAAAATGATTAAGAAAAAGCAGATTCAATGCAAGAAAATATAGAGAAACATCAGTGTTAAATGTAGAAAAACAGCCTGGAACATTATAAGACACACAAATGAAGTATTGGGAAATGTGTATGACATGTATAGGGAGGAGACATTATTGGAACCAGGCAGACAGGGACATGTGCAAGCCCCTATCAGTCACTTGGGAGAGGGAGGCAGTGACAACCAGACCTGTGTTGTGGACGGTCTCCAACAAACAAGATAAGTGCAGTATTATAGATGTTTATAGCGGTGCTTCCCCTTTTCTTTATGAGTTAGGGATAGGAATTTGTGGAAATAAGGATTTTTAGAACCCTGTGTGTAGGGAGAGTGTGTTGTTAATTCAGGTGTATGTGCTCAGCTGTGTCACATGGGGGTTATCCATATTTATTTTGTATATCCATTTGTAAACCCAGGCCCTTTGTAGTGACCTAAGAGGAGTGGAATAGAGTAATGACCTTAAGTCCCAGGTTGTAGAGGGAGAAGGAACCTACTCCCTCCCCCCCCCTTTTTGTCTGTATCAATCCTGTGGTGGATCCAAGTACACCCCCCCCCCCCCTGTTCTAAGAAGTGTGAGGAAATCTGGTATTTGTTAAGTAAAATCTTTTTTGTAAAATTGCACGCCAAGGTGTATGTCTTGCCCCATTTAGTTACAACTGGTGATTATTACTATATAGACCCCGGCACTTCCACTATTTATAAGAATGTAAGAGCGGGTGTTGTTACCGATACTTTAGGGTACGGCTTTCAATCTCGTACCTTAAAATCTGTACATTGAAGCACATATATTTTGAGGTTACAATCTACATCAGACATTATAAATGTTTCAATTTACAAATTTGAACTGCAGTCACAAAAGCAGGGATGGATTCATAAGAGGGGTAGCTGAAAAAAAAAAAAGTTTGACTAAACCACACACAAGAAAATGAGATGACATTTTGATTCGTCCAGGACCATTATCAAGTCGATTGTCAATCATATAGCATAACATAGATGAATAGCAGCCCTGGCAACCCTCTGGCAGCTACCCAGTGTCATTCGCATACTTGCCGCATTTTGGCTTGGTCCTCCTGGTTCTGTGGACACCAGCTTTACAGCTAAGTGTTGGCTATCCCTTGGGCTTTGTCCTGTGCTAGTTCCTTTACTGCTTCACATGAGTTTATCATGCCAACCTGTTGCATGTGCCTTGATAACTTGTTTGCCTTGGCTGCATGTGGCCAGATTTGCCTTCTCTGGTTGCCGCTGGTGTTGCCTCTACCTTCTGTTCGGGGTCTCTTTCCCAATTGTTTGGGAACCTGCCCCTGGAGTCTACTACTTATCAAGGGGGGACCCTCCTACCCCATGTAGTGCAGATTCTTTGGGTGTTCCATAGGGCCAGGTGGTTGGAGAGGACTAACAAACTGGCAGGGAAGTCCAGCAGCTAGTGAGTAAGCTGTATTGTCCAGATACACTGTAGTACAGTTTGCAATTGTCTATAAATACTAATGTTGTGTTGCAGGATGGTGGTAGAAGCAGTGTCCTATGATGAGATAGAGCATTTTATCAAGTACTCCACAAGGTTCATCATCTTCTTGCACATCTCGGAATACCCATACTAAGTCAACAGGAGTCAGGCCATGTTGAAGTATGTCTTGGTAGCCATGGTAATAATGTAGTATGATACTGAATCCACAGTCAAGACTAGATATTATCCATATCTAACAGTTATGTTATTTATTTCTTACATCTTAAGTAGTTTTTAAAGATACAGGTACCTCCTGAGTAGTGTAGCTTGAGAACTTTTCAAGTTCTCAAGTCGGATGTAACAGTAGTCTTGTTGTCGTAAGTACAGTATATACATATACTAGAAATCGGTGCAACATTAAAAGAACTAACATATGGTACACTAAAACTTTCAAGCAAGTGCAGTTTGATACATTTATCACCACCCTGTTTGACTCATTTGCTGACAATTTTGTAAAGGGAATGCATCCTCTTGTGAAATGTAACCACTAATTCATTTACTGCATATTTTGTTTATTTAAAAATAATATAAATTAAATGTTAATGAATTTCAGTACAGAATTTTTATCAAATCTTTTGTCCTTGCTTATATAAATTTCTGCCATAAACATTGAGCATCAATTTCTAAATGTTATCTGGGTTGAAGACTAAGTAATTAACAAAAGGCACCAAGGCTGAAGACTGTAGTCTATGCTTATCCTGGTTTTCTCAGTAGCTTAAGAAAGGCCTCTGTCAATCTTTATTCATTTGTAATTTTAGAATATAAGAATGAGTTTCTCTATACAGTATTTATCAAATCTATACACATGTATATTTTATGTATAATGATAATAAAAACTTTGAATTAGCTATAATTTAAGTGGCCATGATTGTTTACAGGTTATCAGCTGATATTTCCCTTTTAACATTCCAGTGTGCACATCCACTGTAGATATATATTGTAGTCTCTAAGTCTTCCAAATATTTGGCAATGAATCTTTTTGCAATAAATCAATGAAAAATCAGCCTTTCTTTTTATTTGGTCTATAAGATAATTAAAAAAAAATTACCATACATACCTTAAACCCGATACAATACTGTATCATCTCGTCGTTTTCCGTTACATTTGAAAAGTGTCTGATGTTAAATATTCAATATATGTGTAGAGCATTTCTGTCACTCACAACTTGCCCTGTCTGTCAATCAACAATGGAAGAGACTACGGGGAGACTATGTAGCACCATAAAATGTGCGGAATATTCAAAAGGCGCTAAATATCACCAAGGATGCCAGTACTTGAAGAAAAGCGCACAAGGCGAATGATACCAAAGGTATCTGATTCACCAAGGATTCTATTTGACGTACAGGTGACCATGAGGGACAGTCTGGAAGCAAGACACATGCACATCCTGGAAGTCAGGACATTCAACAAGGAAATGCACAAGGGACAATGCAGTTTGGACAATAAGCAGCAGAACAGCGCTCAATTAAGTGCCCATGAGTTAAACGTGTATGGCCAATACATAACCTCGCCAGAGCTGTTTTCCACCGCCCGTTGAGGTGGTAGGAGGAAGGCCATGGGGCCCACACTACCCTTAGGAGCACACAATGTGTTACCAAATACTGTAACAGAAGACCAACAATCCTGCCAACGGACACAGATCGAGGAATGAATAACCAAGTAGAAGTCGAAATAAGGATCACCTTTGTGGGAAATGGGACAGGTGTGTATAGCCTCCTTAGCACATGCACACTCATTTACGGAAATGCCAATATGGCTGGGAACCCAGAAAACTCTACTTTTCTTAAATCTGCTGGAGATAAGAAACAACCAATGTTGAATTTCGATTACCACAGGATGGACTGGATTAAAGGACTCCAGAGCCATGAGGGGACTGCAAGAGTCAACAACAAAGGAAGAACGAAGAGCATAAAAAATTGCATAAAGTTCTGCCATGAAGATGCTAGTCTCCAGGGCCAGGTGACACATAGGTGTAGTCAGGAAATACAACAGAGTAGCCTACACAGTTGGCAGACTTAGACCCATCTGTAAAGACAGAAATGGAGTGGAAGTGTGTAGAAAAGTTAGCAAGGAAAAGGCATTTCAGAACTGTAGAAAAAGTAAAAGCTTTTGTCATGTGGGTCAAGGTTTTGCAAAACTTAGGAAGGGGGCACCCTCCATGGGGGGGGGGAGGGATGGAATGACACGAGGAGAAATATTGGTAACACGAACCGAGAAAGAACCTTGCAAGAAAGACAGACAGAAAGGGAAAGGTGGTGAAAGGGAACAGGGTCCATAGGAGGGGTTATGGTTAAAATACGACAAGCAAGAGCGAGGATGTTGTAGGGACCACACAAAGTAGAGAGGACAGTAGCAATTACGACAATCCTGTAGAGATAGGATGCTGGTTTCAACATACAGGCTTAAGGTAGGAGTCAAATGAAAGGCACCAGAGCCGAGGCGTAACCCAGTATGGTGAGAGTATAGAGACGATAAAGAGAAGAGGCAGATGAGTAAGCAGGACAGACATAATTGAGTTTAGACAGCACAAGAGAGGAATGTAAAGAGAGGAGCATGCACCTACTGTATCAGCTCCCCATGAAGTATTGAACAAGATTGGAAGACCACCTGTACTGTATTCAGAAATCCAGATCTAGATCCCAGAGGTTGCAGTATATACACAATTGGTCAAAAGAAAATCTTTTGATAGTATATCTGACACCTACATGAATAATACAAGATCAAGGCAGAATTCACCATTTGACAAATTATCTTGCAAATTTTAAATAGAAAACAAAAATGATGCTGACCTTTACTTAAATCTGGTCATTGGATGCACAGCTGGCATCAGTAATAGGCATTTATCTAATCACACTCTATACAAAATCCATAATTTTTCCTAGTCGTTCCTGTACACTGTAATTGTTCTCACTGGAAGTATAATTCACATCTTCGTAAGTAATTATAAGAAATTCACATAATGTTAGCATTCCCCCCTTCTGGATCAAGTCCATATAGCTATTTCCTTTTTAAGTTTCACTGTGCTCAGGAACTGTTTCCATGCATCATTGTTAAACATTCCCATTATTTCCTTGATACTACACTTACACATGAGTAAAATACTTGATGAAATGCATTCATTCACTTCTCATCTTTACAATTTCTTTAAGAATATGACTTAAAGCCCTATTCATATCACTATCTTAAAATTTTCCTTTTGCTTTTGCTTTAGTGGAAGATCTGTAAATGGTGCAGGTTGATGTCTTGAGTCTTAGGCATTTCTTTCCAGTGTCTTGGTTGCATTTAGGCTGATTATCATGGTGTTCTTCACTGCAGAATTTTGCACTGTCACAGCGAATGAATCCATTGTTACCAATGTAGGGAGCCCATTTGTGATTCTTTGGAAGTACCCTATATGGATTTTTCATGCCTGGAAAACAAATACAGTATATAGTTCAACATCATAAGGATTCATGAATTTAACTGATTACATAAGGATATAGACAATGAAGTCTATCTGTGAAAACAAGAAATTCCTTTCTGAAAATAGTGAAGCAGTCAACCAAAGGCAGCAAAAGTGTCTAATATTTAACCCTTTCCTTACTTTTGCTGTAAACATCTTGACTCAAAACCAGTCAATGCATTATTTTTAATTAAAAAAAAAAACAGTAGAATTCAAGAGTTGATTTACTCCGTCAAAACTATACTTTTCCTAACCTTGCAATACTTGCAATATTTCTGAGTATTGATGATCGTCTTGGTGGTGCAGGTAATTATTGACAAGTGGGGTTATTTTGCACAAAGAATTTTAATTTTCATGAACTTTGCATTCTATTGACAGCTGCACCCAAAATTATGTCATTAAACAGAAATAAAAAATGTGAAGCTTATATACTATACGGTACCAAGATCTGATATAAAGATATAAAACAATAAGAAAAAGTCTAAAGAATTGTTGTCTTGCATGTTACTGGCAGATACTAATGTCAACAGTGTACGAGAAGTGGTAGGGAACATTAATTGGTTGGGCGTGGTGTTGCTATTTTGTTTTGCTCTGTACAGGAACATAGCAAATAACTAGTCATGGTACTCACCAAGATGGAATATCAAGCAGCACATTTTTCAATGCAAAGATAAACTATTAAGGCATCTTTCACATCAAAGCTCATTACAAGATTCAAGTTACCATTTACTATTTGTGTCTGCAGGTTGGAGCTGTTAGCTCTTGTATCTTAAATTGCATGCAAACACCCTGTGAAAACCTTGGTCACATAATTAACACAAGAAAAAAAGCTAACATTATAGTCTTTCATGCCAAAACTTTAAGACATGTAAAATTATTATCTGGTCGAATCCTAGCTATGGTGCAAATATTTAAATAACAAAAATGATGCATGTAAAAAGTACACATACCATTCTTAAGGAAACAATAGGCCACCAGTTCTTTTTTTACTTTCTCCCAAAATATATTGGCATCATTCTCAGGAACAGGAGAGTTTGGAAGTGGAATGCCATTTTCTGAAAAATAAAAAAAAAGTGAAAACCAAAAAAATGTTGTGAGGTAATATCTTTGTATATTCTTAGCATTACTAGGGCAAATAAATACATCACAATAATGTGCTGAATTACTATGTACATGGATTTACCTGAATCATTAAAGGCTTCATTTTGAGCAGGGTCACGTGTAAGTACTTTCGGATGATAGCCACACCGAAAACAGCTGAACTTATAGTCGTACTCACATAATGCTTCAAATGCCAGGTAAGCATGTTCCAGTTCCTTGTGATTCAGAGTGAGGTCCAAGGTATATTCGATAATAGATACAGCACGACTTATGGCAGTGTGATTCTTAAATAAAGAATTAAACATTATTGGCAATGAATTATAATAAAGATGGCAATATGTTAAAGTGATTCTTTATTATATAAAATTCCAGTTTGCAACTACAAATATAAATTCAACTTACCAACAGTGAGGCACGAATGAAAACAAGAAAAGAATAAGTGATAAGCAGAATGTTGTTGAAGTTGAATAATCCATCTTTAATCTCATTGTAGCGATACTTCATATGGCATGTTGGACACACTTTGCAGAAGGTCTCAAACTGTCTGCATGGTGGCTTGCAATAGTCAACTACTATGGGCCTCCTTGAGACAAGCTGAGGAGAGCCAAGGGCAGAGTGACAGAAGTGGCAAGTTGTCTCACTTGGTATCAGCTGTGTGGGACACTTGTCCACTGAAAATGGTGGAAATATATTGCCACATGGAATGGACTTCATACTCATTATGTACTGAATCCTCCTTTCAATACTTTCCTCAGGCAATTTTTCTCTAACTGTATGCTCCAGCACTTCACTGTTATAGTTATTCTCTCCTTCAGAATCACCCTCAGTTATCTGTTGCAAATATGACTTGCCAGATTCCTGGTATAACCACCATGCTACAACACTTCTATGCCAGCAGCTTCTCTGCTTACAACGACACCATATAGCTGATTTAATAGAATCCAGGGTGACAATGATGCGCTGGAACTTGCACCATCTACGCTCTTCACCTGTGTACACACTCCAGAACTGGTGTCTATTTTTCACATGCTTCATCTGTGTTATACCAACTATAAATGGACTGTTACTTTCTATGGCTTCATCATATTTTTCTTTACATATTTTATGGTTTGCTGAAGATATTAACCCCTCACTCAGCATATCAAGTAATTTATCAAGGGACATTTCACACACACTACCTGCTATACTAAAATCTATGGCCTTCAAGTGATCGCACTGATACAGGTGATCTCCGCTTCGCTGATGTGCTTGGAATGAATCCACACAGTCTCGAACCTAAAATAAAATATGTAATGGTAATGATATTATTTTATTAATATTTAGTACTTTATTTATACAAAAATTATGGATAATGTTTAAATGCCACAAATCACAAGTACAGTAGTACAAATTGTCCTTATAATTTTTATGTTCATTTGGGAAGAAAGTGAAAAATTAACTCTCCGAAAGTTAAATTTACACTTTACTGGGCATGAGACATTTCATTAAAGTATATCTTAGAATCCTGGAAGCAAAAGGGGATAAAAATGGGAAACACAACAGTATATATTCATGCAAGTGTGATCAGAAATTCTGCAGTTACTCTCAAAGGAAATTAAGTATGCTTAATATATATGATCTCTTGCTTTTGAAACTTGGAACTTCAAGAACACGTGGTAGACGATTGGTAAACAAGCAAGGTGGTGATGGATGCCAAAACCATCAGTAGTTTCAAAGTATCGTATAACAAAGAGTACCAGGAAGATGAGGACACCATAATGTGTGTAGCTCTCGTCCTGTAACTACACTTGGGTAACAATAACGGGTGTAAAGGAAGAAATGTATATGTTTATCACTCTGAATGTTCTGTAATGTGTTGACTGTGATGTACTCAGCTTGAGCTACCTCATCCCTTTGTGTGTATTTATACAGTACCTCATTAAACTTATTTTAATTTCAACACTTGAATAATTGCACACAAACTATATATAACTTAATAATAATTAATTTTATTGTGGACAGCGCCAGTTTATAGATATACTTTAAGCTTATATTGAGGTCCCATGAGAGAGAGAGAGAGAGAGAATTGGACATACTGTACTACTGTATAATGCATTAAATATTCAAAGAAGCTATATAAATTATAATCACATTAATACAGTACCTCACAATATCCAGGATGGCTGCTTCCAACAACTCTCTTGACATGTATTGGATGCTGGGTACCACGCAATGTTTTGGAAACGGCATAAATTCCATTTTCATCAATTGAAACAGCATGGCGGTATTTTTGTAGGGTTATAGATGCCTCTGGCGGATGGTGGATAGCATTTCTATGCCGAGCCATATACTTTTTTGTGTAAAATTTGTGACAATCTGGACATTTTACAGAAGTATTACTTAATTTCTCCTCATTATCTTTAGGTTCACATTTCTCAACATGTTTTCTAAAAGAATTTTTAGTAAGAAACTTCTTCTCACAAAAAGGGCAGTGAAAGTGATTTTTCCTTTTGAGGCTTCTTCTTTTTATACATTCCAGTGGGCAGCCAGTTATCATATAACCTAAAAATTCCAAAAAATATTTTTTAGAAAATTATGCAGAATCTACAATATGGTTATGAATTTTAGCATTGAGCTCTGATGCAGCTTGCATAGACCTAATTCAACCTTTCAGGATTTAAATTAGCGAAATTTTAACGTCTACTATATATGTTTATTTAATCATACAAAGCCAATGTTCAAAAACAAAAGGTAAGTATTACTGTAATTAACCAGTTCATTTGTATATAAATATGATTTCACTACTGAACATTTTCAAAGTACCTACTGCCACTAATTTAATTATTTTTAAAACATTGATAATATAATTCAATAGGAATAGAAATACTGTACTGTAGTTGTCCTTTTGAAGCATCAACTTAAGATTTATAACTGATTTGCATAAATACTCAATGCCAAAAGAAGAAAACAAACTACAAAAGAAATCTGCAAATATCCTACATATTAGCTGTTACAACTGTAACCGAGAAGAATTAAATACAGGGAGTCCTCGACTTACAAATATCCGACTGATAACCAAACCACACATCAGAAAATGATGAAATGTCGACGTTTCGGTCTATCTGGACCATTATCAACTCTGGTAATATTACTCGACTTGATAATGGTCCAAGACGGACCAAAACGTCATCGTTTCTTCATTTCTGATGTGTGGTTTGGTCATCATATTTTCAGTCATGTTATTGTGACATCATCTGCAAAACATCCAACTTGCAAACACCTTCCAAAGTCCCCATTTTCACATCTAGATCTACTATGAAGCGGCTCCAACGTTCCCAGGAATCCAACCAATGCTACTTTTATGTCTACATGGCCATTTGGCTACCGAGTGCTACAAAAACATCAGCATGACTGTGGGTAACATGTGGCTGACCATGTTACCCCAGTTAGCAATATTCTCGTGTCCATTGTAGTTTCACGGTGCAGTTTCTGGACTATTTCAAGTATTTTTCAATGAAAATACTATTAATAATAGCCGACTAGAAAAACAGTGTGTTGGTGATACACCAACAATATAATACAGTACCTCACAATATGAATGGTCCATGGAAGAAGAACTTTTTAGTATAGAAAGGAAGCTATAGATGTAATCAACTGCTCTGGGAAGAGAGAAACACCAACACAGATCACAAATGTACAGAGGCTGGGACATGTGAGAAAATGGTGACTGGTGATCTCTAAGTCAGGTTCTGCTGGTAGATAATAATTGTGTGACAGGTTAAACTTTAGAGTTCACTCAGTAAATTTTGCCAATACAGTAGAGCATGGAACAAAAAGGGGCGAATGGTACTGTATCTCATTTAAATTTGCCCAGATAGTTTTTGGAGATACCTCTTCATTGTCAAGTACATAAGACTCAAATTTTAGCAAGCTACAATAACCAGTGACACTGACTCCCCCATATATCACAACATTTTGCTCTCTTCCTTAACCAACTAGACCTCTTTGCCCTTCAAAGAGCACAGTTAGACAAGCAGGATAACTCCATCATTCAAGATAAATATTAAAAATGTTTTTAGTATATTATTTTCCAAAAACATTTATGTTAGGTATACAGTATCCAGTATGTTGAATTTTGGTAGTCCAGTAACACATCCCCCTTTTACGTAGTGTTGCAACTACAGGAAATCTGGTTCCATTCCAAGTGCCAAGCATCTGATGTAGGAAAAAAATTCAGAAAGAATCCCATTTGTAAGGTGAGGACTGCCTACATTATTAGTATTTAAATTGGCTCTAAAACTAGCCAGAAATACAGAATTTAATTAGGGTCTTTATAGAACGAAATGGGCACAGTATTGTATACATTGGATGAAATAGCATCATCAGTACTTTTTTACATATAAGGCTAAAAATGACTATAATTTACATCTACTGTAAAATAACCTATGATTTATAGGTAACAAATGTAAATGCTCACCTTTAACATGGACATTGCCAATTCTATTTCCATAAAAGTGTGCTTGAAGATGTTGGAGTACCTGCATCTTTGTGGTTGGTTCAAATCTCGATGATGGGCATATTGGACAGTGGTGATACATAAAACTTCCCTTTTTGCAGCCTTTCAAAGATAAGAAAAAAAAAACATAAATAAACACTGAAATATACATATTGAAGTTGTTTGTGGTTTTAAAATTATAACATGACATAGGGAATTACATAGGACAATGCATGCTTAGCTGCTATAGCTCAGTGAATCTTGTGCAAAAAGAAAAAGTAAGAGAGAGAGAACGAGCTTCCACATCCAACTTCCTACTCTTGCCCCCCCCCCCCAATCCTACTTCCCATACCCTCCTCTCCTTTCTGCTTCCCATTCCCCTCTCTATCCTGCTTCCCATTCCACACACTACTCTGCTTCCCATTACCTTATCCACCCTGCTTCCCATTACCTTATCCACCCTGCTTCCCATTTCCCTGTCCACCCTGCTTCCCATTTCCCTGTCCACCCTGCTTCCCATTTCCCTATCCACCCTGCTTCCTATGTAACATGATACAAATACAGTAGTCATAAGAAATATAAATTTAATGATATTGATAGTTACCTGCTTCACAACCATAACACTGTTCTAACGTAAAGGCTTGGGTGATATCTGTATCTTGTGGAAGTATCGTAATATGAGGCATTTTGTAATCCTGGGCGGTGCGACCTCACACTAGACAGACACGTTAACTCTAATGCCAGTCAAAACAGTATTCCTGTTAAATACAATATGCAGTATTGAATACGTCATTCTATAGATTATCCTATGATGTAACAAAATTTTAGGGCACTTTATTTGCAAGGAGTTCTAAGAGGAAATTGTGTAGCCTTCAAGTGTTCCATTACACTAACAATGCAAGCTCATGGTTATACAGTATTAAAAAATATGCCAATCGCCAAATATAATATATTTGCTGAGTATATTCAAATATATTATATTCAAATTATATTATATTCAAATATAATATAATCATCAAATATAAATGCTATCAGTTCTAGTTATATATATATATATATATATATATATATATATAATATGAAGCTACATTGGGTTTGTGAGAGTACATTTATAGAGTAGTATTTATATTTTAAGAAACAACATATCTGGTTTAGTTGGGGATAGATTTTAACGAGTTTGTGAAACTTCTAATGTTGATGTCAGTGGCATGTATGACCTACGTGTAACAGAAGGGGGGGGGGACATAACAGGGAGCAGTATACCACCAGTTTTACATAATATTATCAAGAAGCGCGTGTGGTGGGGTTAGAGAGAGTGGAGAGAGCCAGAGAGCAGCACTACGACAACACGACCTCCAGCCTCCGGACGGGTCTTGTTTACAGCCACAGCTTCACCTCTGGTAGCAGCATTGCCACATCTGAATTGCTGAAAGTAGCGAGCTGAAGGGCTAAAAGTAGCGTATTTGCAATAAAAGTAGCGAACTTGCAATAAAAGTAACGAATTTGCAATAAAAGTAGCGAATTTGTAATAAAAGTAGCCCAATAATTTGTTTAGTTACTGATACGGTTTTCAAAGTAATATATTTTAATAGAGTAACCCCACGATTTTATTGGTTTTATTTATATTATCATTGCATGTATTTTAATGAAAAATGCGTTATGATAACTTACCAATATTCGCCACATGAATGAAACATAATTACGGGTGTGGACTAAATGTAAACACAATATGTGATGGAGTGCGAAAAGATACGTGAATTCAAAGACAATTCTATAACGAATGTTCCAACGATGTGTAAATATTTAATTCAAAATGATCTGCTACCAGAAATTTTAGGCAAATATCCCCAGTTTACTAACTGTAGGTAGTAATTAATTAAGTGATTGTAACCTATCCACCGCTGCCCACTGGATGGGGGGCGGTGTGCAGGACAAACATATCAATTGTGACACTAGCTCTCCACATATGTCAGTTGCTTACTTAGGAAATTGTACTTGTGTCTGTACACCATTGTCTGTACACCGAGCCCATTGTTGATGTGACGATGTGCATTGAATTTTGTAACTAGCTCATCAAGATTGTAACTTGCTTAGCTAAACGAATTGTTGGGTTCAGTCCCTGAGCCCATTATGTGCAATAAATTATCACTCTTTGAGTTTCTTAACATTAGTAGCCCAAATTAGCCTAACCTATTTTTAAATTGGCCTAAAAAGTCGCAAGTAGCGAATTACAAATTTAGGAACGCCGGGCGTTCAAAAGTAGCCCAATGCGCTACTTCTACTCCCAATCTAGCAGCACCTCTCACAAACATATATTCCTAACATACCTCTCATTAACTATTATAAAATATAATTTATTAAAAAAAGAAATTTAAATGCAATACTAAGAGGATATTTTAAGTGAGTATTGTAAGATAATGCTGCGGTATATATTAACCAGGTAGAGGGCCGGGGTGCGCGGTGGACGGCCTGTCTTTCCTTGCGTGGTCGCCCCTTGGACCTGAGACCGTCAGCTGTCTAAGGGAACCACTCGATTTTTTCATCATGGTGAGTCTTTTCTTACCTTTACACCCTATACGTTTGTACCCCAGTGTCCCGCGCATGCGGCCAATTGAAAGTTTCTTGGTAAATTTTGGTGGATTTGTCGTAATGTGATATGGAAAGTGGGGAGTGTGGGATCAAGCATGGCCGGGGCCATGTTGGTGTCAGGCGCGGTGTTTACATGTGGTGGGCAGGCCAGCCTGTGGCCTAGGGTGTGTGGTGGGCCTCCCGCCACACCTCTCCCTGCACACTCCTGGCCCTTGCTGGCCCGCTCCACGGATTTAATGTTGCGATGGAAGAATTTGGTATAATCTTTTAAGATGACGGCAGGCGCTGAACGTTTCTCCCAAGTAATGTGACGTCACTGCTAGAAAATACCCCTAATGATATTTTGTTTTAGCCCGAAAGTTTACATTCCATACAGTAAAAAAAAAAAAAATAAAAAAAAGGGTACAGGTAGTTTAAAGTCCTCGAGTTAAGGAACTTGGGGGATCCTTAGAGAGGTCACGTGTTTAATTGTTAATGGCGAGGCCCTCCCTGTACGTGCCGTCTAAAGCCATATGGAATAAACAAAGTTTTCAGTTTCTAAATGAACAAAAAAATCACATTTACTTTGTTGTATAGAATTTTATATTAAAATGTCTTGTCCGGAAATTTGTGTAGAAGCCTACAGTATCCAGGTTTCACATGATTCCCCATTAAAAAGTAGAGGGGCAGTAGGTATGGTGAGAGAGAACTACCAGTGCTCCCTCTTCACATAAGTTATAACTGGCCGACCCATCATGCTGTTCAAGGGAGGACAAATGTAAATACCTCCAAAGTATAACTGATCAACCAGGCTATGATTCATATGTCATGGTACAAACAACTACATGCAACAGTCTGGCTGACCAGACCACCAACAAAGAGGGCCTGGCCACAGACTGGGCCATGGGCCTGACAGCTGAGCGGACAGCGCTCGGGATTCAGTTTTCAGGTTCCAGGTTCAATCCCCGGTGGAGGCGGAAACAAATGGGCAGCTTCTTTCACCCTGATGCCCCTGTTCATCTAGCAGTAAATAGGTACCTGGGAGTCAGACAGCTGCTACAGGCTTCCTAGGGGGTATGTAACAAAAAGGAGGCCAGGTCGAGGACCGGGCTGCAGGGACGCTAAGCCCGAAATCATCTAGAGATAACCTCAAGAACATGGGGATGTTGATCCTTGGAATTACGGCAAGGTAACCAAAAGGTAAAATAATATGGTTCTGTCTATTAGACAAGAGTATCCTAAGAAAATGGTGAATTTTAGTCACAAGATTTAAAATTAAAAGCCAAACCCAATTCGCATAAATGGTGAAGTGTAAATTGATGTAAGACCTTGGGTGAACTTCGACAAATTCGTAAGCTGTACACTTTACCTCACTTGTGGGGGCTGAGCCTTCATTTACTGAGAGGTAGTTTTCAACCTAAAATTTAAAGTTAATATTTTGTTATATTTCGAAAGTTAATTATTTTTATAAATGTTTTCAACCCTTAGCTTGTAAACGTTAAATACTTACAAAGCTGCCATTATTGAGACATGAGGTTCAGATCTGTAAGTAAATTCATGTTTGTCGAGTAATTTCAACACTGACATATCATTCAGTATTGTAAAACTTTCAACCCTGGTAATATCACATCAAAGATGTGATAAATGGGATTTGAAACTCACCAAACTTACTCTTAACCTTAAATATTAAAAAAAATTACACTACAGCTGTGTGAAATGCTCATATATCATTTTACTATTACCCTTTTACTCCACTGTGCTGGTGGGTTACTTCTGGTATTGTAGTGTCTGGCCAATAACACCATCACAGTATGTGACTGCAGCTGGTAATTCCAATCATTATGGACAAAGGTGAGGTGGCCGTGGGAGAGAATCATTAATAGTGAAAATTCGCCGTTTATATAAATAACGATGGAGATTTAGGATGGAAACAGCTGAACAGTAGCGATGCAAAATCTGTGTTCAGTGACAAATATTGCCTTGACCATTACTTGAGGCATTAGAAACCTGAGCAGAATTGTAAATCTTACATCGTTTGAGTTCGGAAAATTGTCATTAATACTGTAGATGCTGTTCTTAAGAGATTCCTTCACTTTCCACCAGCAAGACAATGTAAGTTTAGGAGTTATTGTTGATCTTTCTAAACTGTTCACTTGAGACAGTTAATAAAGTTCCAGCTGTGTCTGGGTAAAGTGGCAGGATGAACAACCCAATTGATTTTCTTCCTATTGGGAGTTGTACATGCTGCTGGAATGGCATGTTTACTCACAGGATGAGGGATACTTTTCAATATTGTCTCTTCAGGGCAAATTTTAAATTTAACCACAGTAGAATAGAAAGTAAAATCATTAATGCATTTTAATTTTTTTGCTATTTTAAGTTATATATCATACTTTGTTGTTGATGTTGAATACCTCTGAATTTTGTCGGTAAACTGGGTCTAAAAGATTCCAGAATACAACCCAATTAATACCTACTTGATGGGTTTCTGGGAGTGTCACTCGAGCCCTGCCCGAGGCCAGGCATGACTTGAGAGCTTGGTCCACCAGGCTGTTATTTGGAGCAGGCCAGTGACATCACACACCTATCATATTTTATACTTTAAAGGCCTGAAGACCTTATTGTACACCACTGAGCATATATCACTAGGTACCAGATGTTGCTGAATATAAGAGTGTTTATACTGTAGTCAATCATAAATATAGAGTACTTATATTTCTGTGTATGGTATTTTACTCTTAACTACATAGGACAGTGTTTAATGCAATACTGTACTGCATTTATCCTCTACTAAGTTGCTCTCACAGTTTGGAAGTGCGTTCCAAGAGCTGTAGCCCATTCCCCATAACTAACAAGGGTGGACGTGTTTTGAGACAATTGGACACTTTTCTGTAGGAAGTGCCGGGCCAACTGGGTTGTTTTTGGTAGACATACCTTACCTTGAGGTTACCTTGAGGTGCTTCCGGGGCTTAGCGTCCCCGCGGCCCGGTCGTCAACGAGGCTGTTGGACGCGGCTGCTCGCAGCATTTTTTTTTTTTTACCTTGTCATGGCCACAAGTCATGTCAGATGTATAGGCTTGTGGGTCACCCTAAGCAACAGATTTCTAGATCAAGTAATCACAAGACAAACCTGGTTCCAGGTTTGTCTTGGAGAGTAGAACTCTTAGAACCCTCTCCAGGTACACAGTTAGGGGACTAAATACTACTGCTGCTGTATATATATATTTTTTTAAATCGAGGAATAATTTAAGCATGATTTAAATACCATGTACTTTTTTTTATCATCCTCTGGTGGTGTTAATGAATATTAATTTCTATTGTTTCTGTAGGGTTTCATTAAAGTTGTCAAGAATAAGGCGTACTTCAAGCGGTTCCAAGTCAAGTTTAAGAGGCGCCGAGAGGGCAAGACTGACTATTATGCTCGTAAGCGTTTGGTGGTACAGGCTAAAAACAAGTACAACACGCCTAAGCACCGGTGAGTTTTGATATTTTAAAAGAAAATATAAGGAATGGCAAACATTATTTTTTCTTAATGTGGTACTGTATTGTGAATTTAAATTTTTATTGGACAGCTATTAGTTACGTTTTAAACTTTAACATTTCGTTATTGCTTAAATATAACTTTGCCTAGCAGTAAATTAATCCTTGAAAAATTAACTGCTGTGTATATAATTCAGTGTATTTGGATATAAAGGGTAGGGGTTGTGTAGTATATGAAATATATTTATAGCAATGTAGTAGTGACATTTATAAAGTAGTTCACATTATTCATATTTCTACTAATTATCTTTACAGCATGATTGTGCGTATCACAAACACTGATGTCATCGCTCAGATTGCATATGCCAGAATTGAGGGAGATGTTGTCATTGCTGCTGCATACTCTCATGAACTTCCTAGGTTTGGCATCAAGATTGGCTTCACCAACTATGCAGCATGCTACTGCACTGGACTCCTGCTTGCAAGGAGGGTGAGTTGGTTATTATATTTTCAAGCTGAAACCATAGATTTTGATAAGAACATGAGAATCAGGGAAACTGTAGGCAGCCTTTTGGGCCATATGAGGCAGGTGTTATAGGATAATAACAATAGGATAAATAGGAATCTTAAGTGAATGATTCTTTAGCTTTCACATTTATGGTAAGGAAGTTGGTCTTTGGTCAATTGCAGCCTAAAATATATAGATTATCGTGAAGGTTCTCTAGGGGGAAGTTCATTAAATGCTTCTTGAACCAGAGTACATGTGGTTCATCTAGAATTCATATCTACTAAACTTTTTGTTTTTACCTTGTCAACTGATTGATATCTCAATTTGTCATCACAAATTAGGGAAGAAAGACAGTGGTAACTATTAATTCGCCATTGAGGCCATCTTGCTACTACTATGAGCAGGTGAGGAATCTTGAATATTTGTTTGTTTAACCCCTGCACTGCGCATCTGTTCATGTGACACTTCCGGTGCACACAAAAATAATTTTTAATTTGACATTGTTAATTAGCATCCAGGAAGCACAAAAAATCTCCTGTGGCTTAGCTGTAGTAGCTTGAAGTTGAGTTTTCTCAGTGCTGCACGGGAATAAGTTTGTCAATTTATATTCATTGGTTCTCACTTTATTTACTTTTTTGTTCAAACAAGTTGTATTGATTTGTCAACGGTTGTGTTCATTATGTATACTTTTGAAAATATATACATGTGCACAGGTGTGTGTGTGTATATATATACGTGTATATATGTGTGTGTATGTATGTATGTATATATATATATATATATATATATATATATATATTAAGCATGCGCAACATGTAGTTATTCATACTAATATACATGCATATATAATTGTAAGCCTGAATCTCGTGATTGCACATAGTTTGGCTGTAAATTTATACATTGTTATTACTCATTTGATGTTCAAAGTTCATTGGCTCATAGTATGAGCCAATGAACCCTACACGATCAGATGATGGATGATGATGTGCCAGACATGGACCTCAGCTTTTTAGTAATACCAAAGAAGGAAAATGAGTGGTTTTTTCACAATGGGGGAATGGTTACTGGATGTCTGAGGAAGCAAATGTGAGCCCCCAAGTATGCACAGGAGTTTGAAGTGTTATGTTAGGCCAAAAATAACCCTGGTTGTGATGTGCAGTTTAACCTTTGGACAGCAGCTATATAAAAATGGTCATTCCTGCCTATGCACAAAATATAAAAAATATATATATAATTTTAGCATTATTAACTTGAATGCAAATGTAAGAAAAACAAGAAAATAGTGAATATTTATCTTTGTACTGGCACTGAAAGGATGCATGGTGGTTTTGTGGTCTGGCATGTCAACACATGACGCTGACACTGAGCTGTGCGATGTGAAACATGAATCATATTGTCCTTGAATGTTTCATTTATTGTTATCACTTGTTTCTCTATTTACAATGTGTATTGATAAACTTGATATATCACATAGTTCATATAACATAATGTTTTAATTGATTGGTTTGTCTGGTATACCTAATAACAACCAAATACAGTATAATAAAAACCACAAGAGCATAATATTCAGTGGTGTTGGGCTCTGGGTGGTGACATATGACCTAATTAACACTAGTGCGCGCGGCACTCGTGAAAAAAAAAAGCCCCTTGTGCGTGCGGCGTTCTGGGCGCTCAAGCGTAAACACAAAAAAGTGTATAATCTTTTCACGCTCCTAACATCAATTCTCGAGCTACGTTTTTCATTTTGGTATCAATGCGTTGGCAATAAAATTCTCTACAAGATCATATGCATAAAATGTCACCAAAGCATTTGCTATCCCACCACGAAGTAAATAAACACGAAGATGACTCGCCGTGACACCCAAACAGGAAGTAAATGTTCATACTCTTTCGTTTGTTGTCGGCCTCAGTCATCCTACAGCGCTTATTTTGATATCACTGAACTCGCAATAAAATTCCCCACCCAGACATATGCCTATCAATGTCTAATTATGTTCTGCACGAGTGTGGGAACTGGGCGAAGCGTTAGCCGTGATTTCAGCAGCGACGACACTGTTGTGATGCAGTGCTTTGAAAGTTTATACTTATTTCACTGTCCTGACATTATTTTACGAGCTACGTATTTCATTTTTATAGCAATGTGTTTGCAATAGAAAGTTTTATATATAACAATAGAAAGTTCTATAAGAACATGGGTAGAATTGGCCAACAGAGCGTCAAATAAATTTGCGGTGAATAAAATCTTGAGCGTGTTTGTACCCGTGAGCGTAAAAAGTTTTTACTTTGCTCATGTTTTTTCAAGTTTATACTTGTTTCACACCGTTTTTGTTTGTTTGTATAGTGTTCGGAATAAAATTCTCTACACAGACATATGCATATAAATGTAGAATCATGATCGCGGCCAACACAAGAGTGTGTGGAGTGGGCGATTACCTTCGTTGTGTCACCAACTCAATAGTCTCTCCTCTAAGTTACAATACATTGCCGTTTTCTCAAATAGGCACTGTGCCTATTAGAGAAAACAAAAATTTCATGGCAAACATATTCATATTCATATAAACCCCAAGTCGATCAAGCAGTAAATACCCACTATAACACGGTCCGTAAATTTACGTCGTGATCCGACAAGCGCTTATCTAAACCGCCCGTAATTCCAAGTGAAGTTCTCAGAAAAGTGTTAACACCATATGGGCGACAGTATAGATTGAAACAAAGGCATAAGCCACCAATGTGACACCCTCAGGTGGCAACAGGCTCCTAGTACATGTAGCACATGATGGTGGTTCAATTGACGATTGGTTTATCTGGTGTACCTCATTACAACCATACGGAATTGTTAAAACTATGTGAACATCATTGGTATACATAGGTAACTATGATGGAGTTTTATACAATGATTGTATTCACCTAGTAACAAGTATGGCTATAACTGCATCACGTAGCAAACATAATCATGAAACAATAGCAAAAAAAAATTCACAGTTGAAGGTAAATTCCATTACATCCATATAGAGCTATTATATCCTTATTTGTATCAAGCATGAACTATCCAGACAATAATTTAATCACATGACTATAACCACATTACCCTGTTGATCAACATACGATGATAACTGCAGTCTAAGGGTTGAAAAAATGTAAATAATACTCTCCTCTCCACTTTATCCTCTAAATTGGGCATTCTGGCAAACAAAATGAACTTCAAATGTATATGTATATTTCAGATTTTGAAGAAGTTCAAACTGGATGCCATTTATGAAGGTCAGAAAGAAGCTGATGGAGAGATGTATTCAGTTGAGGATGTTGATGAGGGACCAGGAGCCTTCCGTGCCAACCTTGATATTGGTCTGGCACGTACCACTACTGGGGCCAGGATTTTTGGCGTCATGAAGGGTGCTGTAGATGGTGGCATTGAAGTTCCCCACAGGTAAAGGATGCTATATGTAATATTTGTAAAAGGTGGCTATAAGGTATTCAGCACGTATATAACAGCTCTTGGAAAAAAAATGAGTTATGCATGTACTGAAAACTAATGAATATGCATTCATTTCACCCACAGTGAGAAGAGATTCCCTGGTTATGATAAGGAGACTAAGGAATTTAATGCTTCTGTTCTTCGTGATCATATTATGGGTAACCATGTGGCCAATTACATGCGGGAACTTATGGAGGAAGATGAAGATGCCTACAAAAGGCAGTTCTCCCGTTTCATCAAGAAAGGCGTTACACCTGATGAGGTTAGTATTGATGTAAGATTTGGACTGTTAAATTGAAATATATAAAGTATATCTTGATAAGGCTTTCCATATCTCGGGGACAGATTATATTTGTGTTTTTTGTGTGAATATAACGGTTTACTAAAAAAGCTGCAAATTTCTTACATTTTCTTATAGGAGCATATTCTCAGGGATTAGTTGTAAGAGTATTGTGTTTTCTTCTAAACAGCTGGAAGACATGTACAAGAAGGCACATGCAAACATCCGTGCCGATCCACTACCCAAGCCCAGAGTGGAGAAGAAGGTAATGCATATAATGATAATTTTGTATTTATAAATAAGTAGTTATATATACAGTATTTGGTTGTCAAAGCACTTGGAAATTTTAACTTTGCCTAACTGTACATGTAACATCAGTGTACAATGACATTCATCAATGTTTGATGAGCCTTATAGAACTGTACCACTGGAACATATATAACTGTTAAACGTTCTAGATGGTTGCTCTTGGGTTATGATTTTCATAATTATATTCTTCAAAAAGTTTTTGTGAAGTGGCAATTGCCTTTACATGCCAGCTTCAAATGTTTATTAACATTTTTATTTAAGTGCATGGAAGAACATCATAGTGGTGGTTTGTTTGTATAGGTTCATATTTATATAGTCACTAGTATGCAAGGCAAGTTAGTGTTAGTATACTTTATAGTCCATTAGTGCCATTTTAGAAACCTTAAGTCTTGATGTCTTGACCTCTTAAAATAAATCTGGATTGCCTCTACACACAACATTCTACACACACATGCCTCAATGCCTCTTTGTTTTCCCCTATTGCCTCGTCTACCCACCACCACTTCTACTTACCGGCACTTGTTGCCTGTAAGTAGAAATGTCACCATATCTGTATCCTATCCTTTCTCTTCAACCACCACTTGTACACACTCCTACCTCCTCTTCCTGCTACAAAAAAGTTTGACATATATAATTGTGTACATGTTTTATTTTTATTCACACATTCATGATTTTTGTCAGACCAAAATTGGAATATGCAGGGGTTGTAGGGGTTGTATGGTGCCCATATCTTTAGAAGCACATCATTAACCTGGAAAAAGAGGTGCAAAGGCATGCAACAAATTGGCTTCCAGGCCTGAAAAATGAGTTAAGAGAGGCTATAGGCAATAAATATTAGGCTTGGGGGGGGGGGGGAGGAAGGAAGGTGATATCACCACCACTTACAAATAACAACAGGAATTGACCAAATTGGCAAGGAGGCATTCCTGACATGGCAACCTCAAGAACAAGAGGTCATAGGTTCAAGCTAATGAAACAAAGGTGCTGAAAAAATATTAAAAAGTTTTCTTTTGCACTCAGAGTGGTAGGCAATGGAACACCTGAGAATGTTATGGAGGCCAAATTTGTCAATCGTTTCAAAGCATTATATGAAAGTTGTGGAGGCCAAAACTATCAATGGTTTCAAAGCGTTAAGACAGTACTGGGCAGACAGGACATGAGTGTCTTATCCTGTAACTACACTTAGTTATACTACACAGGCATGCAATATACTAGAAGGGATGCCTTGGATAGTGTCTCCTGTGACTTCCCCCCATTCTACTTTTTTTATATACCCCCTCTTCCCACATCCTCCATACTCCTTATCCCTTCTTCTCATCTTCCTCCATTTTTCTCCACTCTTCCCTTAGACACGACACAAATACATCCATTTATTTATGTAGAAAGAGTACCTGGGTTTTTCTTATTAGTAATAATAGAGGCGAGAATGCATTAATCTTTACCAACATGAGCGTTGCAGTCTGTTTTGGAAAGTTGTTGGGTTTTGTCCAGTAAGTAACTGTCATAGTACAGCTTTTTTTTTTAGGGTGTTTACACTTTTGAAGTAAGTCAATAAACGGAGTAATTGTCATATGACTTAACACTATTCACTTGATTTTTAATAGGTTACAAAGAAGAGATGGAATGCCAAGAGGATGACCTACGAGGAACGCAACGCTGCTGTTCAAAAACGCAAGGATGCCTGGCTGGCTAAGATTGAAAGGGGGGAAGCTACTATTGAAGAGTTGCGTGTACCTAGGCATCACCATTAAAGCTTGTGCCCTGTTTATATAGTTTTTTTTTTTTTACCCAATATGGAATCTTATGATTTTTAAAAAGCATTAAATCCAGTAGTAATAAGAAGGTATGAATGTACCTTCATGAAGTAAAAGGCTGGTTACTACTGTAGTTGAATAGTGTGGCCTCCTGATGGTGATTTTAGAATCTGTACCTATACGTAGTTGAAGTGCGTTTTAATTTAGCGATATCTATTATAGCCGTCATGATTTCTGTACAGGTACTGATGGCCAAAGATGGTGTTGGTAATTTCAAATTGGAAGTTTTGTACGTGCTAGATATTGTTTGCCTTGGCATACATTATGGTTTGTAAAGCTTTATTTATACAGTGGTAGATCTGAGATTTATTTTGATTTGGTTAGTAGTGTACTGATACTGTGATGGTTTGGTGTAGTTATTTCAAAATTGCCTTCAAATTTAAGAATTTACTTAAGTAATGTAAGAGTTGGGTATGGTTTCATACTTTTGATTAATGTTATGAATGGAAATTTAGTTGAGAAGGCTAAATCTTTTACTGTAGCAGCATGACCTTTATTGGTTCTATCATTGTATAGCAGTAGGGCTCCCATAGAATGTGGGAGGTTCTGCTGTTATCAGGAAAGTTTTTTTGGTGACCAGGCTAAGGAGAAAGGTCTGCACTGGAATTGAATGTTCGATGCAGTTTGACCTATTAAAAGGGTGCAGTGCTTGGGACAATCCACACTTTCCTGTGCTAACTGGTGTTTGGCCTTTGTCACTGTCCTAGTAGGTGGATGCCCATGGCCCAAGCCTTTTCAATTCATGTTCATGGCTACCAAACACTACCTAGTCACAGAACAGTGTGGTGTGCGATCAGCCCTCAAGTTGGGCTGGCTTAGAAGATGGGTTCTGCCCTCTCCAGAAGGGTGCTTCCTGCAGGCTCTGGCTGTGTTGGACCTAAACCCATCTGTTTTTGGTTCTCCATTCTGATCTTTTCCCAACCCCTGCCACTTCATTGGTAGAGAAGCCTCATGTCCTTGGTAGTGACATACTGTAAGTAGCAATTTTTCTTTGTTGAAAGAGTGCCTTAAAGGGGGGCCCTGACAGCTGAGTGGACAGTGCTTGGGATTCGTAGTCCTGAAGTTCCGGGTTTGATCCCAGGTGGAGGCGGAAACGATTGGGCAGTTTTTTTTTTCACCCTGATGCCCCAGTTTGTCTAGCAGTAAATAAGGTACCTGTGAGTTAACAGCTGCTGTGGGCTGCTTCCTGGGGTGTGTAACAAAAAGGAGGCCTGGTCAAGGACCGGACCACAGCTACACTAAGCCCCGAAATCATCTCGGGATAACCTAAAGATAAAATACTCCCTTCACTATTGGGGAAGCTTGGCTTAATTGGTCTTAACCCTTAGGCTGCAGTCATTGTCAATTGTTGATTCACAGGGTAATGTGGTTATATGAAGATTTAATCATTATTTTTTGGGTTTTACATGTATGATGCAAATATGGATATAATAGGTCAATGTGGATTTAATGGAGTTTACCTTGATGCTTGAAAAGAATCCTACCATTTCATGGTACGAATGGGGTTATCATCACACGATGATTTAAACAAGTATTTTCTGGGTTTTATGTATATAATGTAATTAAAGAAAAATAATTGGTGAAACACCCGAGGATAAAACAGTCAGCAAAGTTGAGTACCAGGCATTGACAAGTACCAGACGCAGTCTTGCAGTGTAAGTATAAAATCCCAGTGAAAGTATAAATATTCACTTAGTTTGTGTTTTCTTATATTTTGCATACAATTTATTAATTCTATAGTGAAAAATTATTTTTTTGGAATTATATTTTTTGTGCATAGATAGGTATGATTATTTCTCCTTAGCAGCTGTCATGCACTAGTGAGGTCACAATGTTAAATATTTATAACTGCATTGAGGTGGTGTTAGCTATTCCCATAAGCTCAAGGTAGTTAATCCCACTAAGAAGCCAAGGCAGCTTTCCCCCAAGATTTTCACCCTGACAAGTTGTTTAAACTTCTTGAATGTATGACCAGTATTTGTGTTTTATAGTTTATAGAACACCATAGCACACTGCATAATTGACATCCTGGTGGATTTGGAACAGGTTTTTCAGACACAACGTGTTGTTCCTTGTGGTAATGTTTCGAAGTGCAATTTTTTCCTGGTTGTTCTTAACCGTCTCCCTTCCATGCTTCCCTCTGGAATGTTTTCTGCACTTTGCGGATGACTTCACTGTTGTGGCGACTATTCTTCCTAACACAGTACAAGTCTCATCTGTGAACATTGAATGTTTCACACACACACACACACACACACACACACACACACACACACACACACACACACACACACACACACACACACACACACACACACACCCCACCCCTCTACCAGTCACAGCTTCATGCTCTCTACAACCAAGCCTTATCCTCTGTTATTTACTCAAAAGCACATCATTTCTCAGTGCTTGTTTTGGTCACCCCATATCTTGCTTCTGAATTGAAAGCTCTAAGGCCCTTTACCTTACCTATCTCCTTGTGTTGTCTAAATTAGACTGGCTTTCCAGTGTATTACTGTGCTTCACCTACTCTTCATTGTCTCAATGTCCTGCACTGTACCCCTATCCAGAGCTTTTATGTTAAACCTGGTGCTCTGTCTATAGGGTCATCACATTAGTTGTGTTCAGTACTTTGCGGTGTCCCTATAACTTCCCCCATTCCTACTTGTGCTACACTTTGACTACTACTAATTGGCCTTGTTTCTTCATTTACTGCAGGAATGGTCTGTTTACAGAATTTTCTCTATGCATTTACAATAATTTCCCCATGTGTTCTTTTCTTAGCTAAACCTTACCCTTGTGGAGGGTCCTACTTGTGAAATTCTACAAGGCCCTGAACAACATGGAAGACTTGTACCCTCTTCTACTGTTAAAAAATTTCTTTCCCTTGAACACTTCCTGTCATTCACACTGCTGCTCTGCACAGATGGGTCAAAGTCTGCTGAATGTTTTGGTTACTGCAATAATTTTTCCCGAATCAAATGTCTTATTTTTGGTGCCCTTTGAAAATTACAGTACTGTACTTGATTTGTGCCACCCTTCCCCGAAGACTCATTTTGACAGCAGAGCTTTATTCAGTTTTGTATGCTCTATACCAGCTGTTAACGTTTCTCATCATGTGGTGAAAGAAATCTAATACCGGCTGTTTCTCATCCCTAGCAGATTTAAAACCGTAAAGTTTTGCTGGTAACCCTGCCATATTGGTATTACTTCACTGCAGTGGTGCAAGGACTGTACCCAGAGGTACAGAGCTTTTAACTGCATAGACGCAATTTAATTTGGTTGACTTACTCTTGTGTTCTTCGACAAAATTGAGTATCAATCGTCCTACTTGACCTGTTATTTCCATTAACCTCATTTTGTGTTATCACTCCATGGTCACATTTATCGAATGC